>NC_089588.1:79854398-80174398 GCF_019320115.1 Miscanthus floridulus
ACTGCAGCTATGGGCACAAGTGGCCAAGCCTTGTTTGGCCACCGTGGGGCGAGCTGTGGGCTCCTCTCAGTGCATGCAGGCACCCTATTGCTCCCCGTCGCTGCCGGCCACCACCCGCCAAGGCCGACCGACCCCGAGCCATCCTCACCGGCAGTTAGGCCGCTTCTACCATGGCTGCACCACCTAGGACCATATCCGGCCGAACCGAGGCCACCCACAGGTGCGCGCTGGTCCCCTGATGCTCCACCGCCACTCCCCCGCCACCGGCGAGCCTCCTCCGGCCGGCACCGGCGATCCTCCTCCACCTCCTCTGTTCTGACCGCGTGAAGGACCTCGCACAACAATTGAAGAAAATATGGGGTGGGGGTGAAATGAACATCCATGACTCGAGGGAATACTATAGAGAAGGACCTGTTCGCTAGAATCAGCATTTGAAGAAAGTTCGGGGGCCTCGATGCAATTGTGTTTTCCTTTATTGCATTTATTTGGCTAACAATTTGGAAAATCATAATAAATTGTAGAAAAATTGTAAAATAGAAAATGGGGACTTTTTCAAATCCTTTTGAGTAGATATATACAGTTGAGTCATAATATGACATGTGCTAGTAGAAAGTTTCTGATGTTTTTATTTATTCTTATAAAGTGCTTTTAAAAATGCTTTTAAGTTGGACAGATGCATATCTTGAGTTATAGAAGTCCAAAAATGGTAGTTCTAGTTTTATTAATCTTGTGATGACATGCTCTAGCTAATAAAAATATTAAACATTCTAGTTGTGTACTGTTTTTATAATGTTTTGATTTAATATTGTTAAATAGGCAATTTTAGCTTGTTTTGCTTGTTATTCTCATATCTAAAGTTGTGGTGCTCCAATTGCTGTGAAATTTTTATGGTAGTCTACTAATGCTATATGTGTGCTGTGGTAAAAATTTCATGTTCATTAGATGCAGTATGTTTGAGTTATCGATTTAATTGAATTAATGCTTGATAAATGGTTTTATATGGTTTATAAATAATTTATATATGCAAAAATGTGAAATGTGGTTCCTTTGCCCTGGCATGGTGATATTGTGACATGAGAAACCATAATATGTCTATATGTGTATAGAAAATAATGATCTTTAGATTTATCTTGCTTTTACATGTTTTCTTGCAATAGCAATTTGTCTTTTTCATAGCAATTAAATTATAAAACCTGAGCATCTAAAATTCATGCAGTAGTCATGTTTTGACAACATCTACCACTCATAAAAATCTCAGCCCCAAACTAGTTGTTCTCATACATCACTAAAATTATTAGAAGAAAGGATTAATAAAAGCATACTTGTAGATAAAGCTTGTAATTGTATTTGGTGATGCTTTGAGGGCTTGGTGTTCAATAAAGTGTTGCTAAGTATGTTAGTGATGGTTGAAGTTCTTGAATGGCTCATGTGTGCATGCTCTTTGTTAGCAAAACAAGTGAAACATCAAATTGTTACATTCTAAAATGGCTGCATGTGCATTTTTTGTTGTGATGATAAATTAATGAATCAAATGATGTTTTCTGTAGGTATGTTGAATACAAAAGTTGTATATAATTTCTATATATTGCTTATCCTAAAATTTCATGATTTTAGGACTGATGGTATAGGATTTATAGATTTTTGAAGTTTGCTGTCAGGTTTTTGCATGCCCTCTAGACAGATCTGAATGATTATATTGTTTGGCTCATTTAAACATGGAATAATATATTGGTGATAATAGGAGAGTTGTAGTTATTTTCCTAAGCTTTCTAAAATATCTAAGATCACTATTTTTGGTGGTCTAGAACTCCAGTTATAGCAGTTCAAAGTGGAATGCCAGATTTCTGTCCAAATCTGGATAAAGATCCCTTCTTGGTGTTGTTTAACCTTGTTATCTATAGAATCATCTTAAGATGATAATAAGAAAGTTATAGATAACTTAATAATATTTACATAAAGTTAAGAATCATATTTACTGAATATCTTGAACTCCAGTTATGCATTTCTGAAATTAATATCAGTTTTCTATCCTTAGTTGTATGAGCTCTACTTCATGGTATATTTTGACCTTGTTATTTGTTGAATAAGCTTTTGGTGTTAATAACAAAGTTTTAGATAATTTCATTAGCTTTCCAGAAAGTCTAGGATTACCCTTGTTCAATGCTTATAACTCCAGTTATGGTTGAAACAAGTGACTGCTATGCTGCTGTCTAGATTTCTATACATGTGCTAGGTGCTTGCTTTAGCTTGCTCTTGTTTTGGCTAAACATGTTTGGTTAGTTCTTGATCGATGTAGGTGTACAATATCTGAACTTAAGTTCACTTATATGCCATGCCTAATATGCTTGCTATCCCTCTATAATAGGTTGTGTGATGTTTAGTTAAATAACTCTAGGTGCCTATGTTTTGCATAATCTTGTGTTTGTCTTGAATACTCTTATGTGATGCATCTCTTATTATCATTCTTTATATTCATGCACTTGCATCTTACATCTCATCTAGGTGCGCTAGATGAACCACGTGAAGGACGTGATGATGGAGTCGAACCAGAAGATGGTGTTGGCGGACCTATCCCGAAGATGGAAGGACCCCTAGAGTACATACCTAAATAGGAGATGCTCGCCAAGCGAGTGTCGTCTAACAAATACTAACCTAGTGTTGGATCCTAGGCAAGTCCCAGAGTATTCTAAGCCTCCTATGTTTTTACAAATATCACTTGAGTCATTTATGTTTGATGCATTAGGTTATAAGAGTTAATTGGAACCACTTGATGTATAGAACTACCTTGTCCAAAAATATACCTTGAACCCTATATAGGTCCATGATCGAATGTATGCTTAGCAATGCTTAGACTAGTAGAAGTCGGGTGATTTCCTGTCACCTGCGAGATATAGGTGAATACCAAAGCATGGTTGGCTATATTTACTATCATGAAAATAACCATGTGTTGATAAATAAAAGGAGACCGGGTAGGATTGTGATAGAGAAGCAACAAGGCATGGAGGTCTTGGTGCCTATTTATCCTTGTTTGTGTCGGTTAAGGACCGATGCATTGTACGTCCTCATGTCATGTTGAACGCATGCCTAGCACTTAGTTGGCCGGATAACTCGTTCCGACCACGAAGCCGAGTAGCTCAACTCAGGCCGGGACCCGGTAAGTGATAGTGCACACACTGGAGGCAGTAAGGATGTGCGGGGAGCCAGTGGCGTGAGTCCAAGGGCTGGCCAGGCCTGAACTTCCTGGTAGACTGGTAGAATCTCTGAGGATACGGCGCTGCTCGGACCCATTACTCGGTGGTCGCTCATCACGACCTCACCTTTCCCCTTGCACCGTGGTCTTCACAGCGCAAAGCCCATCGGTTAGCCCCAGCTATCCCAAGCCACCATCTTGTACATAGCAGCCTACCTCCACCGTCGAACTAGCCTTGCCTCCTCCATGAGTGGTCGTTAGCCGAAGACATTGCCCTTGCCATGGCTCATGTACGCCACGAGCACCTCTGAACACACGCGACCACGAGCGTGGCCTTTTGCAGTAGGCACAAGTACGCACCATAGGTGGCCTAGCGGAGGACCAATAGACTTCACACGTGGCCTCGCCACACATGGGCATCGAGACACACAGACTGTGTTGAGCACGCCGAGATCCCTCAGCCAGAAACAAAAACCCGTTTGGACGCTTAATCATTGGACGTCAACCATTTGAGTATGCCCTCGATGAACGTGTGGACGCCATGATGCACACTTTCACAAGGGAACTCCAGCCATGATGTTGAGCTATGATCCAAATTCAAGTTTGGGCCGAAGCAAAGCGGCCCATTAGCGTTAAGAGGGACTACACCATCTATTAGTTCCGTATTGCTAATAGACGAGGGTGTGGGGTTTTTTCTCCCTATATATACGGACCACCTCCCTCATAGGCATTATAGACTTGTATACGGGAAGGCCCCTAGGTTAGGGTATCCCCAAGTTGTAAATCTCCGGCGTTTATAACCTCACCCGATATAGTGAAGATTTACTGACTGGTGCCCGTGGTTTTTCCCTTCCACCTTGGGAGGGTTTTCCACGTTAAAATCTCATGTCTCCTGTGTTTGATCTACTGTTCTTCGTCGTTTATATTGCCTATCGTTTATAACAAGTGGTATCAGAGCTTGGTTTGACCTTAGGGTTTTGCGATGGCATCAATGAAGTTTGATCTACCGCTGCTGGATTACAAGATGAGATTTGCACTGTGGCAAGTCAAGATGCGAGCGATTCTGGCACAATCTTCGGATCTTGATGAGGCGCTGGATGGTTTCGGAGGAAAAGGGCAGAAGTCATGGACCGCTGAAGAGAAGCGGAAGGATCGTAAGGCTCTGTCTCTGATTCAACTTCATCTACATAATGATATTTTCCAAGAAGTGCTGCAGGAGAAAACTGCCGCAGAACTTTGGCTCAAGCTGGAATCGATCTGTATGTCCAAGGATCTAACCAGTAAGATGCACGTGAAGATGAAGTTGTTCACGCACAAGCTGCAAGAAGGTGGTTCGGTGATGAACCACTTATCGATCTTTAAGGAGATCGTTGCCGACCTAGTGTCGATGGAGGTAAAATATGATGATGAAGATTTAGCTCTTCTACTGTTATGCTCACTGCCTACTTCATTTGCAAATTTTTGAGATACCATACTATTAAGCCATGATGAACTAACTCTTGTGGAAGTATATGAGGCCCTCCAGACGCGGGACAAGATGAAAGGTATGGTTCAGTCTGATGTGTCATCCTCCAAGGGCGAAGTGTTGCAGGTTAGAGGTAGGCCCGAGCAGAAAACCTACAACAACAACAATAATCGAGACAAGAGCAAGAATGGTAAAGGCCGTTTGAAGTCTAGAGGCAGGGATAAGTTCTGTAGGTATTGTAAGAAAGATACTCATGTCATTGAGGATTGTTGGAAGCTGCAGAATAAGGAGAAAAGAAACGATACGTATAAACCGAAAAATAAATCCGATGGTGATGGTAAGGCATCTGTTGTCTCCGCTGTTGATAATTCTGATTTAGGAGATGTTCTGGTTGTTTTTGCTGGTTGTGTTGCTGGTCGTGATGAATGGATACTTGATTCTGCATGCTTGTTTCATATATGCTCTAACAGAGATTGGTTCAGTTCTTATGAGTCTGTGCAGAGTGGAGATGTTGTGCGTATGGGAGATAACAACCCCCGTGAGATTGTGGGCATTGGCTCCGTTTAGATCAAGATGCATGATGGCATGATACGCACACTGAAAGATGTGACGCACATACCAGGGATGGCCAGAAATCTCATCTCCCTCAACACACTTAATGCCGAGGGGTACAGACACTCTGGTTCAGGTGGAGTGTGTAAGGTATCAAAAGGCTCTCTCATTTATATGATAGGTGGTATAAACTCTGCAAAGTTATATGTTCTTAGAGGAAGTACTTTACATGGTTCCATCACTGCTGCTGCTGTTTCTAATGATGAACCAAGTAAAACTAATCTCTGGCATATGCGTCTTGGGCATATGAGTGAACATGGTATGGCAGAATTGATCAAGAGAGACCTGCTGGATGGCTACACTGTGGGTAAGATGAAGTTCTGTGAGCACTGTGTTTTTGGTAAGCACAAGAGGGTAAAATTCAATGCATCTGTTCATACCACCAAAGGTACACTTGATTATGTACATGCTGATTTGTGGGGGCCATCTCGTAAGCCCTCTTATGGTGGTGCTCGTTACATGCTTACCATTATTGATGATTACTCTAGAAAAGTGTGGCCTTATTTTCTGAAAAGTAAAGATGATACTTTTGCTGCTTTTAAAGAGTGGAAAGTTATGATAGAAAGGAAAACTGAAAAGAAGGTAAAATTGCTTCGTACTGACAATGGCGGTGAATTCTGTTCGGATGCTTTTAATGATTACTGCAGGGAAGAAGGCATTGTTAGGCACCACACCATTCCATACACTCCTCAGCAGAATGGTGTGGCTGAGCGCATGAACCGAACGATCATCTCGAGGGCTCGTTGCATGTTATCCAATGCTCGTATGAACAGGCGTTTTTTGGCTGAGGCTGCTAACACCGCCTGTTACTTGATCAACCGGTCACCTTCTATCCCACTTAATAAGAAAACTCCCATTGAGGTATGGTCTGGTATGCCTGCTGATTATTCACAGTTGAGAGTTTTCGGTTGCACTGCTTATGCTCATGTTGATAATGGAAAGCTAGAACCTAGAGCCATTAAGTGTCTGTTTCTTGGTTATGGTTCTGGAGTTAAAGGATATAAGTTATGGAATCCTGAAACTAAAAAGACTTTCATAAGCAGGAGCATTGTTTTCAATGAATCTGTTATGTTTAATGATAGCTTGTCCACAGATGTTTCACCAGTTGGTTCTGATGAGGAGCAGGAACATGTTAGCGTGCAGGTGGAGCATGTAGATGATCAGGAAACTGAAATTGTTGATAACAATGTTCATGATATTGTTCAGCACTCACCTCCTGTTTTGCAGCCTCAAAATCAGTCTATTGCAGATCGCAGAACAAAGAGGAGTTGTGGACCTCGTCCACGTTTAATTGAGGAATGCGATATTTTTCATTATGCCTTTAGTTGTGCTGAACAGGTTGAGAACATTCATGAGCCGGCTACGTACACTGAAGCTGTTGTTTCTGGTGACCGCGAGAAGTGGATTTCCGCTATGCAAGAAGAGATGCAGTCACTTGAGAAAAATGGCACATGGGATGTTGTGCGCTTGCCTAAACATAAGAAGGCCATTCATTGCAAATGGATCTTCAAGAGAAAGGAAGGTCTGTCTCCTAGTGAGCCTCCAAGATTTAAGGCAAGGTTAGTAGCAAAAGGTTTCAGTCAGATTCCTGGTGTTGATTATAATGATGTGTTCTCTCCAGTTGTAAAGCATAGTTCAATTCGTATATTTTTCGGTATTGTTGCTATACGAGATCTTGAGCTTGAGCAGTTAGATGTAAAGACTGCGTTTCTACATGGAGAGCTCGAGGAGGAGATATACATGGACCAGCCAGAAGGGTTCATAGTACCTGGTAAGGAGGATCATGTTTGCAAATTAAAGAGGTCCTTATATGGTTTGAAACAGTCTCCTCGTCAATGGTATAAAAGGTTTGATTCTTTTATGATGTCGCATGGTTTTAAGAGGTCTGAATTTGATAGCTGTGTGTACATTAAATTTGTTGATGGATCACCTATATACTTGTTGTTATATGTTGATGATATGTTAATTGCTGCCAAGAGCAAGAAAGAAATCACTACGTTGAAGAAACTGTTGAGTAGTGAGTTTGAGATGAAGGATCTTGGTGCTGCTAAGAAGATTCTAGGTATGGAAATTACAAGAGACAGAAATTCTGGTTTGTTATTTCTTAGTCAGCAAAGTTACATTAAGAAAGTTCTTCATCGTTTCAACATGCATGATGCAAAGTCTGTTAGTACTCCTATTACTCCTCATTTCAAATTATTAGCTTTACAATGTGCTAGTACGGATGAGGATTTTGAGTACATGTCAAGAGTTCCATATTCTAGTGCTGTTGGTTCTTTGATGTATGCCATGGTTTGCTCTCGTCCTGATTTATCATATGCTATGAGTTTGGTTAGTAGATACATGGCTAATCCTGGTAAAGAACATTGGAAGGCTGTTCAGTGGATTTTCAGGTACCTTCGTGGTACAACAAATGCCTATTTGAAGTTTGGCAGGACTGATAAGGGACTCACTGGCTACGTGGATTTAGATTTTGCTGCTGATTTGGATAAGAGGAGATCTCTCACAGGTTATGTGTTCACTATTGGTGGTTGTGCTGTGAGTTGGAGGGCAACATTGCAGCCCGTTGTTGCCCTGTCTACCACTGAAGCAGAATACATGGCTATTGCTGAAGCATGTAAAGAATCAGTTTGGTTGAAAGGTTTGTTTGCTGAGCTTTGTGGAGATGATTCTTGCATTAATTTATTTTGTGACAGTCAAAGTGCTATATGTCTCACTAAAGATCAGATGTTCCATGAGAGAACGAAGCACATTGATGTCAAATACCATTATATTCGCGATGTGGTCGCACAAGGTAAGCTGAAGGTATGCAAGATAAGCACACATGATAATCCTGCTGATATGTTGACAAAGCCAGTTCCTGTTGCTAAGTTTGAGCTTTTCTCAAGCTTAGTTGGTATAACTGTTTAGTCCAAGAGGCTATTTGGCACCGGAAGTATTTCTTTGTTGTTTTAGGGTGAAGGTTCGTTTTATGCTACAAGAAGGAATTTGTCTCAAGGTGGAGTTTGTTGAGCTATGATCCAAATTCAAGTTTGGGCCGAAGCAAAGCGGCCCATTAGCGTTAAGAGGGACTACACCATCTATTAGTTCCGTATTGCTAATAGACGAGGGTGTGGGGTTTTTTCTCCCTATATATACGGACCACCTCCCTCATAGGCATTATAGACTTGTATACGGGAAGGCCCCTAGGTTAGGGTATCCCCAAGTTGTAAATCTCCAGCGTTTGTAACCTCACCCGATATAGTGAAGATTTACTAGCTGGTGCCCGTGGTTTTTCCCTTCCACCTTGGGAGGGTTTTCCACGTTAAAATCTTGTGTCTCCTATGTTTGATCTACTGTTCTTCGTCGTT
Source organism: Miscanthus floridulus (assembly GCF_019320115.1). Lineage (NCBI taxonomy): Eukaryota > Viridiplantae > Streptophyta > Magnoliopsida > Poales > Poaceae > Miscanthus > Miscanthus floridulus. The sequence goes on from NC_089588.1 coordinate 79,863,016, forward strand.
TATATTGCCTATCGTTTATAACACTTGAGACCGTGCGCTGTTGTTGCCCAAGCACAGTAGTAGCCCGACCAACCGATCCTTTAGGCCCTCCTGCATAACTAGTAGCTAAAGCCAAGCATAGCAGCTGTGATTTCTCGCAATGGCGTGAAGCCCACCTAACCACACCGAGCATGACTACGCTCCTCTCAAACACGAGCATGATCATTTTCCCTTCACCAAGACAACCACATCAGATGAGCAACCACATGGGTTCGCTCAAATGGAGCCAAGCCTAAGCCCCTATTCTAATCCTACTGCAACACCTGAGTACTCACTTGTGATCTCGGCTAACTTAGCTGACCCGGCAATCGAGCACATGTCGCCTTACCACCAACCTACACGTGCACCACCTTGACTTGGCCACAGCATGACCGAATTGAGTCCTGACCTACAGCCCGTGCAACCTACCTTGGCATCCGAGTGTGGTAATGCCCAGACTGACCTAATCCAAACCATGGCTTAGATGGACCTCTGCCTATCGGCCTCGCTTTTACCCAATCCTAGCTTGACACAGCCTTGGTGTGTTCAACCCATGAAACCAAGAGAGCCGACGCCAACACATGAACACTGCCAACCTTCTGTTGGGCTAAACCAAATCCCACCATGGCACCCTAACCTAGACCCGAAGCCACCTTGTACCTACCACGTTCCCTAGCCACCCTTGAGTTCACAACCATGTATGAGTGCATTTGGTTCTTCTTCGTTTTATTGGTTCTTTGTGATAATCTATAGCTTATAGTGTTACCAGTTACACGTGCAACAGCTCTTGAGGACTCGTGAGATGAAGCTGACATGGTGTACACTGAGTTGGGCAACGACGGAATGAAGGTACCATGTCCAACACAACCTCGTAGAATCCTGTTAGACATGCAATAAGTAGCTGCTAGCTCTTTACTTTTTGCAATGAAATATGATAGGATGAATGGTAGATTGATTGAAAGCCATTACCTTGACGTAACCTCTCCCCTGCACACCCGCTGTTAGGTTAGATGCGCGCTTACCTTACTTTCTACTTACTTCTACTACGCATTATATCTGTGATGTGATGCATAGTGGAGGATTGTTTGTGAGTGGCTAAGGCACTTGGTGCCGAAAATGGGATAACAACTTGAGGAGATCTTGGCGTGTGTTTTGGGTGTGTGGTGAGGGTTGAGGCGACCGGACAGGATTCTTCGACGAGTCGTTTAACGAGTCTTGCTGGGGGGTGTGACCTGGGCATCCCCCGTGAGAGGTACCTGTGGTAGGTACATGTGAGATGAGTAGATTTCGAGGAGGAGACTCTTTGTAGGGCGAATCCCCAGAAGGAAGGTGTCGTCAAGGCATGGGATGTTGGATATCCCCATTGAGAAGATGTCTTGTCTGGTCCCCCTAAGGACTGGTATGTCGAGAGAACCGGTTCATAGGACCCTTTTTGTACGAACCACTAGTTCCCGACGGATGGAAAACGGCCTGCCAACTAGCTAGGGCGGTGCCACTACTACTAGGTAGAAAGTTGATAAGTGTTGGTAGGTAAGGGCGCTTGGCCCCACACCCTCCTAAAACAGCGTGGTGACCTTGGTGGCCCGGTACTGCGTCTCACAGTCTCAGCGTGCCGGTGGACTCCGGGGTGCCCCAGGGATGAGTGGTAGGGTGGCATCGTACCTGTTAGGAGGTAGCCTGGTGTCAGCCTAGGCAGTGCACGTGCCGATGATGGTGATCTTGTGGTTACAGGTGTACACGCTCTGCAGAATTGATCGATCTATACGTATAGTCATGTCCACAGTCATGGATATTCCTATGATCTACGCTTCCCTTGATTAGTGAGAAGTGTTCTTCTTCTCTCCCCCTGTGTTGGTTTGGATCTGGCTGTTAGCCGCTGAGGCAAGGCACGAGAGAGAGTCGTCCTTGTCGCCTAGAGAGTGCTAGTGTGGTGAGATGTGTGTGGATGGAATGGATGGGTGGAAATGGGTTAAAACTTGAGAAACAATTACAAAATACTGATGAACTTACATAGGAAAACTACAGCCCTCTAGTAGGCCTTTTCTCTTACCCTTGCATACCACTTTCCACAAAGCAAACGCAAAGCATATGGTGGGAGCCAGTGGCCAATACAAATCGTACTGATAATTGTTTGGCAGGTTTGGAGCCATCTACGTCAACAACAATGGTGAATAGGAGGATAGACAGTCTCGTTCTACATTCAACATGCCTGAGGATTATGGAGTCTTTGACCCGCTGTCATGCTACGCTCTATTCTGATGCTGTTTTGTGTGCGTCTCCGCCAGCTTAGTGTTGTATTAGGTATATTGCTAAGTATTGTAATACCTTGTAATCTTGTAATCGAGTTGTATGACTGTGGTACCAACTGAATATTGATAATGTGATAGCTTGGTCGTCCTGGGACTATCACATTATGATGTAATCTGTGGATTTCCCTTCGTGGAAATCGTGGATCGTTTCACATAACCTAAACCGCGGGCCCTTCAAGCGTCCCTGCAAGACTCACGTTACAATTCGGATCATACTCCAACATTATTGAGGAACAATCAGAATAATACCTTGTGCTTTGGTTAGCAAGAAGAGTTCCATAGCCATGAGAAGGCCACGTGGATTTCTGAGTGTCATGAAAGAATATGCTCTTGAAGAAGACTTTTTCCTGTCAATACCTCAAAGTGCATACTGATGGCAAATGGCCGAACAGCATTACTACAATTCTTGTCTACTTTTCGCAAGTCCCAACCATTATTATATAGATAAATGGTACGATCTGGTTCTGTAAGACAAAAACGATAGTGCCACAGATCTTTGTTATAGTCATACGGATATACAGGTTCCAGAACAATAATGCTATAGTTCTTTTTAGATAATGGATAGAGTATCCAGCTTAATCCGATCCATAATGAAGAATCAGATCAACTTATTACAACTTAACATTACAAGTCGAACAAAGAAGTTTTAAACAAGTTGAGCTTAACACCCAGTTCTAAATACCCAAGTTGGGATGGCACCGAAAGATACCCAGGGAAAATGCTTCACTCATGTGCCAAAGAAGCTGGCGAATTTATTGAGCAAAATGAAACTGGAGATGAACAGAAGCTGCCTAAGGTAGGAGGCTAGGAGCTGCTTGTGGATCAACGGTTCCTGATAATTATTGCGGATCTGGACCACAAAAGTTTTCACGGTAAAAGTTGTAGTTGTGTACCCGGCTGTTAGCATATAGCACTGGTGGGATTGGATGGAAACGTTCCAGCACGTATCGACTGCTCCCATTCATAAAACCTCTCCCAAACTGGACGTTTTGCCCGGTAAAATTCTTGATGATTGTAATACCCTCGTTGTCGAGCTCCAGAGTAACCCATACTGCTGCCTAAGCTGGTTGACTGAAACCATATTCATCTCCGAATTGGGAGCAAGCAATACGGCATCGAGCATAACATTATTGCCATTTAAGTACCCTGCATCCGTGACTCCGATAGGCACAACTCCACTGTTGTCATCAGATCCGGCAACTCCAACGAAACAGGCTATTGGCGGCCTGGTACTGTCATGCAGATGTTGAGGATAGCGAAACAGAACCGCTGGATTCCACGTCACGTGGAAGGAGGGTGCGCCCGAGCACAAAAAAAAATTCATTCGTGCGTGGTACATTTCTCAACTCCGGAAAGGCTTCCTCAGGAAGGTGATGGCAGGGCGAGTCGACATCGATATCCCTGCAAGAAAAAAAAACGTGACAATAGTCTTCACCAGTGAAAATCCGCGAGATAAACTGGTAATGCTCTTCATGTTCTAATATAGATACTCCCCAAAATATCTATCCGGTTGTGACAAACTTATTAATTCTTTGTGTGACGGCTTTTTCATCCACATATGTAGTCTTTCTCCCTCTACATCACACCTACATCTCCATGTGTCATAATTATATATTTAGTTGAAACCATAGATAAGTTAGGGTGGCTCTTATTGCATCGCATATTTTGTGAAATCACAATTTTGATCTTATTAATAGCTGCATTTTTTTCCTCTGTATATTAAGTCCAAACTGTTGTGCTTATTGTACATATTTTCAAAACTGTTCATTTCTAAATTATTAAAACTAAAGTATTCTAAGTTTTAGACTGCACTTTTAATTAATACAATAGCATAAGCAGTCGTCTAAACCTGCACCCATGGTGCTCAAAAATCGATCATGGAGACTCAAGTGAAATATAAAAGGGGCCAATGCCACTAACATCAAGAAGATATGCATATGTAACCTAAGAGCATCTCCAAGAGACTCTTTATAATTTACAGGAATAGAGAGAGATTTTGGTGAAAAAACACCCTCCAACGTGGATATCCAAATATAGATATCCTCTATTTCGGATTTCTTACTAGCCAAAGATAGAGAGCGATGATTGACTCTCTAGACTGCGCACAAGATATAAAAAAGTTGTTGGAGAGTATAATGATATAGAAAACGATCTTTACTCAAATGACTCTCCAAATGATGATTTAGAGAGTAGATTTTAGAAAGACTCTCGGAGATGTTCTAACAAACATTTTTTATTCCAAAGGAATGTCAAGAACTAGGGAAGACATTGTCACGTTTTTTTGCACTAATCGTCTACACTGCTCAGGATGTAAAATTTTATATATCAAAGAATTTTATTTGCGTTATTGTGTCTTCTAAAAGAAAACAATGCTTACTATTATACTATTGACATACATTTGTTTCAATAGTTCAGTCAAAATATCTAAAATTCTCAAAAAGTGACAATCTAAATAAACTATTATCATGGGAGCTGCAAATGATTTGTTGGTGTCACTAGAATAATATCCATGATTGCTAAAAAAATTGAAAATATATTTGTGGCACATGCATGTTTAATTGATGTGCATGATGGCACAACATGTGTGTTTGTTTGTTTTAAGTTCATGTTTTATTATTTAATACCAATAGAAGTGGGTAGTTGAAAAAACAAACATAAAGGTGCAATTCATGGTCATTAATTTAGTTTTTTTATAATAGTACATGTTAGCAATTAGGTGTAATTTTGATGGAATATTTTAGCTAGCTTTTACTGATAACCCGAATTGTGGCAGACTAGGTAATTTATATAAATTTAGTGGCAGTGGTGGGTAATCTAGGTGCAAATTTAGGGGGTAGCTTCACGTTATTTTCTATAATGGCAGCTGTGGGTATTTTTTTGGGAAAAAAAGATACAATATCTGTTATTAGGAATAATAAATTGATAATAGAGCCTATCGAAATGGTTGCCAGATATTCTAATTTCTAATTTTTTAGGAGAGTTTGTAGGATATATATTTTTAGAGCATGAGAACTATTACGGAGTCTCTATTAAGCATCTAATTAGTAATAGTATGATATGCAATGTATTAGTACGTAGATGTAATCTTGTGGTTCCCCAAATATGTTTGCTGGCAGTCCTACTTGCAATTGACCAAGCAAGGGTTCTGCCACTTCTTCTTCTTCTTCTTCTTCTTCTTCTTCTCATCATCATCTCTATGATCTCCTCGATCTTGTCCTCCCCTACCTTCGTCGCCATCACCCTGCCCTCCATCTTGGCCTCCTTCAGCTCCGTCTCCATGTCCTCCATAGGCACCTCCTGAACTGCTGCTGGTGCCGCCTTGTCCACTGCCGCCGCTGCCTCCATCTTGTACTTGTGTTATGGACTATTTGTGTGCAAGCATCACATTGAGAATATATATTAACAGACTCATCATATCAATCTACTGATCGACTCATCATATACATACATGCAGATCAATGTGTCTGATGTACAGCGTACCTGCAGGTAGATGTTGATGATCAGGTAGTCCAGCGGGTATACGCCCTTGTGTAGGCGTCCCCGGGCAATGATCTGCCCGCTCTTCTTAACCTTCACATGGCAACATTTTGGTTCAAGAACCCGTAACCAAGCCATGGTCTTTAGCAAGCTGAGAAACAGAGATGGCATTCCTTTTATTGGTCGGAATGTAGCGGACGTTTGGGACGTTGTATCGCTTGGTCTGTACAGACCCTGCTGGCTGATCTGCAACATCCTCTATGATGCTGCGCAGGAGCCGCCTATCGGCGGTATGGTGAAACTGTGCGAAGGTGTCCAGAATCCAATTGCTGGCTGCCCCAGCATCAAAAACTGCCACTACGTAGTTGCTGGTTCCATCCAGTCGGCCATGCTCAATCTTCTCACGGCATTCAAGCTGCTTCTCTATGAAGAACTCTTGCTGGCGAAACACCACCCTCGCGGAGTGATCCTCGGTAAGCTGACTAACAGAAACCAGATTTACAGAAGAATCAGGAACAAATAGCACACGATCAAGAGAGCCCCCTTTACTTTCTATGTACCCAATGCCTCCAACTGCAAGACTGGTGGCTGACTGCATGGGTGTCTCCATATATATAAGATCGGGATGGTAGGCTTTTAGAACATCTCCATTCCATGTCATGTGGTGGCGTGCGCCCGAGTCCATATAAAATTCCTTGGTACGGGTGCTGCGTGGTTGTTCATCATGTGGTGATGACATGTGAAAAACGTCTACACTTGGGTCCCTAAAAGACTCTTGCACACATATACTCCCTTTGTCCCTTATTATCTATCGTTTTTGGTTTTCGTGCCATAAATTTAATTAGATTTGTAGAAAATACGTGCAATATTTATATCTCTAAATAAATTTATTAAAAACTAGATTAAAAGATCTATCTAATGCTATCAATTATATATCATAAATATTAATATTTTTATATAAATTTAATCAAAATCATTTCTCGAGAAGCGAGAATGACAAATATTTAGGGACCGAGGGAGTACACCACAAAGTCAGTTCTCTTAGTTATGCGATGGATGTTGAGACAGCACAAGCCATAGCAATAATAATTCACTACACTGTTACGTACGGAGTTGCTAGTACTGTGGTCGTACAACCAATCGAAACGTACGTGTCGGGTCTTGAAATTCCAAACCAGCTCTCTATCTCAGGAAACTCCAGTTTGAGTTCTGAGACGCTGCCTCGTAACAATAATGCTTTAGTACCAGTATCTTGGTTCAGTCTTCCATCGACGGCGTCACTACTACAGCCTAGCACAGCAGGGGCGGCTCCCAGGGCTCTGTAAGGGCGGCTGGGTACTGTCCAGAGCACTGTAGGGGCGGCTGGCCAAACCGCTCTTACAATGGGTTTCTGTAAGGGCGGCTGGTGTTTTCAGCCGCCCTTACAGAGATCCACTGTAAGGACGGCTGCAGCACCAGCCGCCCTACAGTCTGTATCTGTAGGGGCGGTTCAATCTAGAACCGTCCCTACAGTTGATTTTCTAGAAAAAAAAATTCAAATTCGAATTCAAATCTGACCACAGCATGTAATATACAATTCAAATTCAAATCTGACCACCACATATATAAATATATACATCCACAAACACACGAGCACAGTTTAAACCATCATTACAAGCCATATTTCAAAAGTTCAATTCACAAAGTCCATCATTACGTAGCCATAATTCACAAGTTCAAATAGTTCCACAAAACCAAACCATTCCAGATTGTTATCAACGGCCTAGAGCGAGCCTGTGAGTCTCACGAAGGTGTTGGTACCTCGGATTACTACCTAAGTCGGAGTTTCGATCATGGTAATCGCCTCTGGAAGAAATAACCTCGTCAATGATGAAGCCGCAAAGGTCGCCGACGAGCCCCAAGAGTTCATCATCCTTGTATACGTCCCTTGTCCTGTCCATCTCTTCCTTCCACTACAAGAGAACAAGTTTAGGTCTAGGATTTCATAACATAAGCTAAGCTTTCATACTATGAGCGAAAAAAGTGTCAAACTAACCAGATTGGGGTGTCTCCTGTAGACACTAGTGTTACTCATCATACAACATACGTAATATCCACAATGTAGACTCCTAGGCCTCTGCTTTAGACACTGTGTGTTTCGCATATGGAAATGTTAAGTAATGCTATTGACAAACCATGTAATGGAGTGTACCGATGTAAGTTACACGTACCGAACATAGAGTTTTGATAGCCAATCTCTCTTTCCTTTCTAGATGATGTCTTCCTTTATGATGTTGGACATAGTGCCTGAATGCCCTGTTCGAATGGTTTTAGCAAATGCAACTTGTTAGTATCCAAAAGCGAAGTTTACAAGTATATATACAAACATATATAAGCTAATGAGGATTATTGTCGATATGTATACGTCTTGCAAATCGCTATGAAGTCCATGTACGTCTCCGGCGCATAATCTGCTGAGTCATAGACATGTGCCATGCTTTGCCCAACATCAACCCCTACAAGAATCCAGTGGTTCCTGCATGAATTTAATCATTGAAGAAACAAATAAGCTCTTTTGCACCGAACTAAATATATCGAACAATGCTTTCTTTCAGTATAGAGTCGAACTTACCCGAAGTGGTATGGTAACCATATCATTTCATTATGCTGGAGATTCTTAAGACATTTGGCAATCCGGCACGCAACCTTAAGGCCCTTTCTGTACATCTTATCTGCCCGGATGGCCTCTTTCTCCTCAACGGTCTTTCCGGTAGCTAGTTCTTCACAATCCATTGCCCAGTCCTTGGGGTACTGGAAATTTGATGCACATATCAACCAAGGGTCTACGTAGGCGGCTCTTAGAGTTGGCGCCTTCTTCACAATATGTGTTTGCATTCTACAAAACACGATGTGGTTAGTAACAACAAAATCCAAATATTTCATTCTGAAAGGATCAAGATGCCCAAGAGGGGGGGGGTGAATTGGGCTAATTCTAAATTTTCTTGCAATAATCAAATCCTACGGATAGCCCAATTAACCCCTTGTGCCTAGAAAAGTGTTTCTATTAAATTAACGCACAAATGACTTGCACCCTATGTTCCAAACTTACTCTAGTATAGCAATTCTATGAATGTAAAATAAGTATTGAATTGCTCAAAGTAAATACTCGAAGTAAGTGCTCAAAGTAAATAGGGAGAGAAAGGAACGTGGCGATGTTTTGCCGAGGTATCGGAGAGTCACCACTCCCCACTAGTCCTCGTTGGAGCACCCGCGCAAGGGTGTAGCTCCCCCTTGATCCGCGCAAGGATCAAGTGCTCTCTACGGGTTGATTCTTCGACACTCCGTCGCGGCGAATCACCCAAAGCCGCTCACAACTTGAGTTGGGTCACCCACAAGCTCCGCCGGGTGATCACCAAGCTCCCAATCACCACCAAGCCGTCTAGGTGATGGCGATCACCAAGAGTAACAAGCATGAACTCTCACTTGACCACACGAAGCCTAATGAGAAGATGGATGCACACTTTGCTACTCTTGATTTGCTAGTGAGGCTACTCTCTTGGATTCTCAAATCACAAACACCTCACTAGGACCTTGCTCTTCTTGGCACTCACAAGCATGTTTCTCAGCTGTTGGAATGAGCAAAAGTTGCTCCACTCACGAGTGGAGCTTCTATTTATAAGGCAGCCTGAAAAACGAACCGTTATGAGCTTCTGCGGGGTGACCGGACGCTCCGATCGTTTTGACCGGACGCTCCGGTCAGTTCAACCCGCGCAACAGTTTACACGTGATGACCGGACGCTGTCAGGGTCCGGTCAGTACCGACCGGACGTGTCCGGTCGCTCTTGGATGCTTATTGTAAACGACCGGACGCTGCATATGCAGGGTCCGGTCACCACTGACCGGACGCGTCCGGTCGCACTTTCTCAAGTCTGGACCCTTACTGGAGTTGACCGGACGCTGGCCCTCAGCGTTCGGTCACACGACCTTCCAGCGTCCGGTCACACCAGACTTGTTCTACACAGTCAAATGAACTGACCGGACCCTGCGGCCAGCGTCCGGTCGCACCGGAGCCAGCGTCCGGTCAGTATTTGACCCTCCATTCACTTCCAACTCTCGATCATATGTGAATGAAGTTCGCTCCAAAGGATCTTAGGCATTCATAGGAGCTACCTAGAGCTAGTTTTAACAAGTGTGCACCACACCTAACTCACTAGACTCAACTAGGTCAAGCTACCCGTTCATACCCCCCTTCATAGTATGGCCAAAGGAAAAAAACAAAAGTCCTAAACTACTCTAAGTGTCTCTCCAACTTCAATTGACACTTAGAACTAGTTATCCTTAACCTTGTCTTCCATCCTTTGAAAACCGAAACGATTTCCATCGTAGGGGCATGACAACCTCGATTGCCCAATCGATCTCCATTACCATGACCTAACTTAATTGCCTCTGCAAAATACACGTTAGTCATAGTAATCTTGTATTGACATTAATCACCGAAATCCACTTAGGGGCCTAGATGCTTTCAATCTCCCCCTTTTTGGTGATTGATGACAATACCACCTTGAGTAAGTTATGGAGTGAGGTTTTTGACGAGTTTGGTTCATATAAGCTTTTGTCGATAAGAACAAAAGAGTTAGGTAAGCTTATATGACCCAAGCCAACACAATGTACTCAAAGGATATGAATTAAGCATGAGTACAAGTAACAAAGCTCATTTGCTTTGAAGTATAAACGTGGAAGCAAACGCAAATGAGCATAACACAAGAGATATGACATATAGATAATGCAAAGTAGAAATCACACATGTCATATATCACAATCACGTAGATAGCACTATCACATATATATAATAGTATGCATGAAAGTAAACACACGAATGCAAAAGAGTAATAGTGTATCACACAAATAAAACTCCAAATGTATATAATAAGCTAATACTAGATAACTAGCTCCCCCTAAATGTAGCTCCCCCTGAGACTACATACTCGAACACCCTCTCCCCCTTTGGCGTCAAACACCAAAAACTAAGGGTTGGTCGGCGGGGCTGCAGCGGACGAGTCGGGCGCTGAAGTACGTGGAGCAAGATGGAACTGGGCGCCATCATCATCTGACCCTGAGCTCTGAACTAACTGACCCTCTGAAGCAGGAAGTGTCGCTGAAGTGGTCTGGGTCTGAGCTGGGGCTAGAGCTGCCTGTGAAGCTGCTAGTATGTATGTCGTAGGATCTGACGAGGCGACAGACGAGGGGAGCCTCTGGGTAGTCACGATGACTGGAGCTGCTATAGACGGACTGGCGGTATGCATATGAGGCAGAGTAGGCATGCTGGTCAACTCGCTGAAGGATGCTCCAAGACTCCTGGAGACTGACGTCTCAGGCACGAATAGCAAGGAAGTCTGCTCTAGTGAGAAACCTATGTGATAAGGAGTGAACTGCGGGGCAACACTAGGTGAGGCTAACCACTGGGACACCTGTACAAGAGGTGAAGTAAACTGAGCTGGAGGCTGTCCCTGACTCTGAAGCCCGATGGGCTGTACTACTAGAGTCGTCGAAGTGGTAGCAGGCTGTGCAAGCTGGGGAGAAGGCTGTGGTAGTGGGACCCCAATGGCTGTCACTACATGCTGCATGAATCCCATGAGCTGCTGCTGCATAAGTAACTGCTGGTGCTGAAGGAGCTGCTGCTGCCGCTGGAACTCGTCCTGACGAGCCTAAAACTATGCGAAGTTAGCAGCTGTCTCCTGTGCTTGTCGTGTCTGGTCCTGCTGCATCCGCTCAAGAATAGCTATGAGAGTGGGGTCTATCTGTGGAGCAGGTGGAGCAGAACTGGAGCTACCGGCCTCTGCATCGTGTCGGCGTGGAGGCATCTGAGGTATAGGCTGGTAGTCGTCGTCAGAGCTGTCACTGTACTCGCTCACCTCCTGTTGTGCCTCTAACTCCTCCTCCTTAGTGGCTGTAATCCCTCTGATGATCTCATCCTGCTGAGCTGCGGACTCTGGCACGTCAGGACGATGGCTAGGCTGTCTGGGTGCCTGAGGAGTGATGTGTCTGATCCTCTATGATAGGTTGTAAGCTGGGAACTCCGTGGTGGCACCTGTATACTCATCCATCATGCCAGGGGGCTTATCAAGCACTACTCTATGGATGAGGAACGTGATCCAGTGAGCATAGGGAAGCTACCTGCGACCCTTGAATCCCTCAGCTATTGTGTCCTCCATCTCTGAAAGCAGGAGATCCTAGATATCAAATACCGTCTGCTGCATGATGGCATTGAGAAGCCATAGCTGTAAGCGAGTCAGGCCCTCCCTGTATCCCAACCTGGGAAGCAGTGTCCTCCTGATGATGGCCTCTAGTACCCTCGCTGTAGGAGTCAAGTCACTAGGGTTCCTGCTCGACCCCTCTCCAAACGGCTCCTTGAAGCAATGTCGCACTAAATCTGTAGGGGGCACCAACCCTCCATGAGGACGCCTGGGAGGCTCCTGCTGTCCATAACAGACCTCATGCATCTTGACAGGCTGCTCCTGTAGCCTCAGTATCTCTCTGGCTCTGCCACTCGTCACTCTGTAGTCTTTGCCTTTGAAGGCAAAGTGAATGAATCTGCGATGTGGATCGATGTAGAGCGAAGCATAAAACTGACGGACCCAAGATGGTACATATATCCCTGTCCGTCCAATCAGATCTGACAGTCCTGGCAAATATGACAAGTATGGCCAAATGCTCTCTCCGGCTGCTGCCATAATAGACTCTATCTGACAGACTCTCTGAGATCTGAACACTGCCCCACTGTTGAGATACGCATTGTAGAAATCCTCCTACAGTGGCATGTAGAAACCCTTAGCTGCTCTCTCATCCCTCCTCGGAGGAAACCAAACCTCAAACTCAACAAATCTCAACTGCTGAACCTGTCTGGTGGTGGCGGCCCTCAAGTCGAGGTGAACCACTAGAGGTGGACCCTGAGGTCTGGGCGGAGGACGTGAACCTCTGCGCTGTGTAACTGGCCTCGGTGGAACTGTAGCACTGGTACAACTCGAGCGGCGTAGCTGAGGTGCCGGCTCGGTCTCCTGACCCTCCTGAGTCTCCTGGGCTGGCTAAGGCTCTGCTAGTGGGGGCTGCTGCTGTGCTGACGGACCCTCCTCAATGGCAACCCGTCATCCTACAAATGTGGCAGTCCCAGCTGGACTACCGTGACGACGCTCAACCTCCTCAATCACAGCTCTGACTGCGGGTGAAACTGGCTGATCTACAATGACAACTCCGCTGCGGGTACCACCTCTCTCGGCACGCTCTGCGGCCTCTGCAACAGCTGCTACTCTCGCTGTCTCTGCGTCGGGGTACTTCCGCTTCTTGGATGTCACCTGCTTGGTTGACTTGCCCTTAGATCCGGCTGGCTGGCGAGGTGGGGGCCTCCGATCATCATCACCTGGGCCACCACCAACGTTCTTGGTGCGAGCCATCTGAACTGACAAGATGGTGAACTGTCGCTGATGAAGATCAACTGTCAAACTGCCGCTTTCGAGGCTTGGCCTCGATCCTTACTCGCGAGCTTGGCTCCGAGTTGACTGCCAACTACCATAAGAATCACAACGGAACCGACTCGTTGCATGATAGAATAGATGGATATACAAATAAATACCATATGTCTAATAGATGTGAAACCCTAATAGAGAAAGCAATGTAGATGCAAATTTGAATTGAATGGCTTTCTACCTGATGATCCGCAAACCGAGAAAAGATAAGGCGACACGTGGGGGATCCTCGAAACCGAGCTAGGGTTAGGGTAAAAGTCCTGAATGTAATGGGGAATCAGAGACTGCAATTCGATCTAGGTCATTTAGAGGATCAAGATTGAAAAGTTAGGTCTTACCAACGATGAAGGAGACACTGGCGCGGGTGAGCAGTGGCGGCAAGGGAGGCTCGGTGGCTGTGATGGGCAGGTGCGAGGTTGCGCTGGAAAGCTCGGGCGAAGTTGGCTGGACGGCGGCGCGGCGAGCTTGGGCGCAAGGTGGCCGGCGCGGTGCTGCAGAGGCGCGGCGAGGCAGTAGATCGGCGGCGTGGCGAGCTTGGGCGCGAGGAGGCGGCGGTGCGACTTGGCGGCTGCTCGGGCTAGGGCACGGCGGGGTGCAGACAGAGGACGCGGTGGTACGGTTAAGTAATCCCCCAAAACACGACAGAAAAGGAAACAGGGAAAAGAGTCCTGAAGCCGCGCGAGATCCACTGACCGGACGCTCCAGTGGTAGCGACCGGACGCTACCACCCAGCGTCCGGTCGATTCCAGAGAGGTCCAAATCCTCTGGAATCGGGACCGAACGCGTCCGGTGGTCCATGACCGGACGTAGGTAGGGTCCAGTTAGTACAACTTGGTCTTCCTTCGATCGACCGGACGCTGAACCCTTCCTGACCGGACGCACAGACGCAGCGTCCGGTCACTCCTTCACCAGCAGTTCACCTCCTATGAACTGACCGGACGCTGGACAGCAGCGTCCGGTGCACCTTTTCCAGCAAATCTTCAAACTTCCTTCGCGCTGCATGTTCCCAATCAAGTCCCAACTTGAATAAGATCCAAATAAACACCCATTGGGACTGATGTGAGTGACCTCTCTCAAACCCTCATATTTTTCAAAATATTTTGCCTTAGGCTATAATTCTTTTTAAGAAAATAGGCAACAAGAGGGCAAATGGAACAAAACGACAAAACAACATTCATGCATATGCAATACTTGTAAGTAAATCTAGTTGCTTGTCAAGTTTGATCCAAGGTTAAGCTTCTTCACATGCTTTTCGGCGGTTATCTTAACCATGTTAGACAAGCCCTATGTGCATTGCCACAAATTAAACATGTTGTATATTACAATGAATGCAAGGGACAACACAAGCTCAATTTTTAGTGAAGTTACTAAAATCAAGTACATTGAGCTCATTCCTCAATCTACAAAATGTAGCCTCGTCTAGCGGTTTAGTGAAGATATCCGCTAATTGATCTTCGGATCTTACACCTTCTAGTGATATATCATTTTTAGCCACATGATCTCTTAGAAAGTGATGACGGATATCTATATGCTTGGTGCGAGTGTGTTGAACCGGATTATTTGCAAGTTTTACCACACTTTCATTGTCGCACAAAAGAGGTACTTTCTCTAGAACTACTCCATAGTCTAGCAAAGTTTATTTTATGTATAATATTTGTGCACAACAAGCACCCGTGGCGATGTATTCCGCTTCGGCGGTGGACAAAGCCACACTATTTTGTTTCTTGGAGGACCAAGACACAAGAGATCTACCAAGCAAATGGCACCCTCCGGATGTGCTCTTTCTATCAACTTTGCATCCGGCGTAATCCGAATCGGAATAGCCAATTAATTCAAATAAAGCTCCTTTGGGATACCAAAGACCAATGCTTAGTGTGTGCTTAAGATATCTAAGGATTCTTTTTACGGCAATTAAATGTGTTTCCTTAGGACTAGCTTGAAATCTAGCACACATACACACACTAAACATGATGTCGGGCCTAGATGCGGTTAAATATAACAAGCTACCAATCATAGAACAGTAGAGAGTTTGATCAACCGGGTTACCTCCCTCATCTAGGTCGAGATGTCCATTTGTAGGCATTGGTGTCTTGATTGGCTTACATTCATCCATCTTGAATCTCTTGAGAAGATCTTTTGTGTATTTCTCTTAAGAGATGAAGATGCCTTGTTTCATTTGCTTGACTTGAAAACCAAGAAAGAATGTAAGCTCACCAATCATTGACATCTCAAACTCCTTCGACATCAATTCACCAAATTCTTTGCATGAGTCTTTATTTGATGATCCAAAGATGATATCATCAACATATACTTGACAAATGAAGATATGCCCATCAAGCTTCTTGGTGAATAGTGTGGTGTCGACCTTCCCAATGGTGAAGCCCTTCTCAATGAGGAAGTCCCGAAGGCGCTCATACCAAGCTCTTGGGGCTTGCTTAAGCCCATATAGTGCCTTGGACAACCTATAAACATGATTAGGATATCTAGGGTCTTCAAACCCGGGAGGTTGATCAACATAGACTAGTTCATTTATAAAGCCATTTAAAAATGCACTTTTCACATCCATTTGATATAGTTTCATTTCATGATGTGATGCATATGCAAGAAGGATACGGATGGCTTCTAATCTTGCAACCGGTGCAAAGGTCTCTCCAAAATCCAAACCTTCAACTTGAGAGAACCCCTTTGCAACTAGTCTTGCCTTGTTCCTCACAACAACACCTTGATCATCTTACTTGTTGTGGAACACCCACTTTGTTCCTATGACTCTTGCACCTTTTGGTCGCTCTTCAAGAGTCCAAACTTCATTGCGAGTGAAGTTGTTCAACTCTTCATGCATGGCATTGATCCAATCCGGATCTTTAAGAGCTTCTTCTACCTTGGTAGGCTCATAGCAAGAGACAAAAGAGTGATGAGCAATAAATGAATTAAGTTTTTGAGATCGAGTCATCACACCCTTTGTTGGACTCCCTATGATGAGATCTTGTGGATGATCTTGTAGGAGAGGTGTATTTCTTCTATTGACCACTTGAGGAGGAGGTTGTGGAGCATCAACATCTTGTGCTTGTATCACCATTTGCTCATGGGAGATATGAGTATCTTCATTTTCTACTCTCCCATCTTTTTCACCATCTTGTGGTACATTTGATGAAGAAGGTTGGTTAATGACTTGTACATCATCTTCATCATCTTTTGGCTTGATGTCTCCCACCGGAATATTCTTCATAGCCTCCCTCAATGGTTCATCACCTACATCATCAAGATTCTCATGTGCTCCTTGGGAGCCGTTAGATTCATCAAATTCCACATCATATGTTTCTTCAACCAAGCTGGTGGCATGATTAAATACTCTATATGCTTTGGACTTCAATGAGTAACCAACAAGAAAACCTATATCACAACGTGTTTGAAACTTCCCTAGGTGTTGTCGCTTCTTGTAGATGTAGCACTTGCAACCAAACACCCTAAAGAAGGAGACGTCCGGCTTCTTCCCATTGAGCAACTCATACGGTGTCTTGACAAGGAACTTTTGAAGAAATAGGCGGTTGGATGCATAACATGCGGTGTTGATTGCTTCCGCCCATAAAGTTTCGGGGTGTTGTACTCATCTAGCATTGTCCTTGCAAGAGTGATCAAAGTCCGGTTCTTCCTCTCAACTACACCATTTTGTTGAGGAGTATAGGTTGTGGAGACTTCATGTTTGATTCCAACTTCATCACAATAAGCTTCTATGTTTGTGTTGTCAAACTCTTTGCCATTGTCACTTCTTATCTTCTTGAGCTTCACTTCAAATTCATTTTGAGCTCTCTTGGCAAACTTCTTGAAACAAGATGCAACTTCGGATTTGTCATGAAGGAAGAACACCCATGTATACCTTGAATAGTCATCCACAATCACAAGACAATAGAGATTTCCTCCCAAACTCTTATATGTTGTTGGTCCAAATAAATCCATGTGTAGGAGTTCTAGCACTCTTGTGGTTGACATGAAAGCTTTGGTTGGATGAGTGTTTGCAACTTGCTTGCTGGCTTGACATGCACTACAAAGCTTGTCCTTCTCAAACTTCACATCCTTCAACCCTCTCACCAAATCATTCTTCATAAGCTTCTTGAGTGAGCTCATCCCAACATGAGCAAGTCTTCTATGCCATAGCCACCCAAGTGTTGTTTTGGTGAATAGGCAAGTCTTCAAGTTTGCATCTTCAGAGGTGAAGTCAACTAGATATAGGTTGTTGTATCTAAATCCATTGAATATCACTTGGTTGTCATCTACCTTGGATACAACAACCTCCTTCTCGGTGAATAAGCATTGGAAGCCAAGATCACACAATTGCCCAACGGATAGCAAGTTGAAGCTCAATGAAGCGACATAGAGCACGTTGGAGATGGAATGATCATTTGATATTGCCACTTTGCCCAATCCTTTAACCTTGCCCTTTGAATTATCTCCAAAAGTTATTTTCTCTTGTCCATCTACCTCTTCATCTAGTGAGGTGAACATACGAGGATCACCGGTCATATGTTGAGTACAACCACTATCAATAACCCAGTAACTTCCACCGGTCTTGTAGTTCACCTACACACAAGAGATTCAAGCTTTAGGGATCCAAACTTGTTGAGGGCCCTTCACCTTCTCAACAAGTGACTTAGCCACCCAAATCTTCTTAGGCCTACTCTTGTTGGGGGGTCCTAATAACATGACTTTCATCTTTCCACTAGAATCTTTTCTAAGCATGTAGTGAGCATTGAAAGCAAAGGGTCTAGCATGCTTGGGCAAGGGTTGTGGTGGTGGAGTTTGACACTCATGAGCAAAGTGGCCTTCTTGTCCACACTCAAAACATCTCTTTGGTTTTGGCTTTGGCTTTGATTGTTGGTGTTGAGCTTGAGCCTTCTTCTTCTCTACACTTGCCATATATCCAATGCCACTTCTATCCATCTTCATAACGGTATTCATGAGTAGCTCACTTTGGAGATGCTTGCCTCTAGCAAACTTGCTCAATCCCACCTTGAGATGCTCTTCCTTGAGAATATCATTGTTCTTCTCTTCCTTGAGTTTCTTGTTTTCTTCTTTGAGCTTCTCATTCTCAAGGATCAACTCTTTGTCATGATCAAGAGTTTCTAGCACAATGGTGTTGTGACTTTTCATCTCTTCAAGATCTTTCATGAGCTTCTCATTGTCACTCTTGAGCTTGACATACTCATCATAGTCATTGCACTCAACCACTTGCTTGCCTTTGCTACTAGATCCATGCTCAATGCTTTCATCAATTAAATCATCACATGAGGTAGCTATATCAATCTTAACAACATGGTTAGTGGCATCATGTGGCTCATTTGGTAAGAATTCTTGTGCAATAATAAGGGTATCATAATTGATCTTTAGAGTTGTATATTCATCTTTTAGCTTGTTGTGACTAGTGATAAGCTCATTGTGCACCCACTCAAGTTTATCATTTTTATCTTTAAGCTCTTTCTTAGAAGATTTGAGCTCCTTGAGTTTGGATGATATAGAATCATTTGTTTCTTTGAGCTCATCATTAGCCTTTTCTAATGTATCACACTTAGCTAAGAGTGAATCATTTTTAGCATCAAGTTTTTCATTTGTAGCTCTACTCTTTCTAATGATCTTAGTATATTTTCTTAGTATTTTGACAAGATCATCATATGTAGGTGAGTCATCATCATCGCTATCGCTATCATCATCACTAGCATGTTCATCATCACTACTATCATCACTCTTAGTTACCTTGTGTTCACCTTTGGCCATAAGGCATAGGTGTGTAGAGGATGATGGCGGTGAAGATGCAAGATCAATAGCAATGGTGGCCACCTTTTCATCGTCACTATCATCATCGGATGATCCACTTGATGAATCAATGTCCGTGAGCCAATCACCGATAATGTAGGCCTTGCCACTCTTCTTCTTCTTGTAGAAGTCCCTCTTTTTGCCATCTCTCTTCTTGTATGGCTTGTTCTTTTTCTTTTCATCTTCATCACTTGAATCATCTTTCTTGCCCTTGTTTTTGAACTTGTCTTTCTTGGGCTTTGTGCATTGATGAGCTAGGTGGCCAAGTTCGCCACAATTGTAGCAATCCATCTCGGAGATTGGCTTTCTTCTTGAGCTAGTGAAGAACTTCTTCTTCTTGCCGTCAAACTTGATGCCACTCTTGTTTAGCCTTTTTAGCATCTTGGTGGTCTTCTTCACCATGAGAGCAAGGCTCTCTTCATCATCTTCATCACTTGAGCTCTCATACTCAAGTCTTGCTTTGCCCTTATCTTGGCTAGCTTTGAAAGCTAAGTCCTTCTCTTTCTTCTTTGTAGAGGATGAGCCATCTTGAGGTGTGATGTGCATGTACATCTCATGAGCATTGATCTTTCCCAAGATTTGTGTCGGTGTAGCGGCGGAAAGATCACCTTGATGTAGCACGGTCACAATGTGCCCATATTTGTCAATGGGGAGGACACTCAAGATTTTTCTCACAATGTCGGATGGTGACATTTGAGTGAGTCCAAGCACATTGACTTCCTCTACAAGAACATTTAAACGAGAATACATCTCATTAGCACTTTCTTTGGGAAACATCTCAAAAGAATTTAGCTTTTTAATAACAAGATGATAGCGTTCCTCACGCTCACTCTTGGTTCCCTCATGGAGCGCACAAACGTCCGACCATAGTGCATGGGCGTCTTTGTGGTTCCTTACACGATTGAACACATCTTTGCAAAGGCATCTAAAGATGGTGTTGCGAGCCTTTGCATTCCATTTTTCATAATTTACTTCATCGCCTTGAAGTTGTGTGGCATTCTTAAGTGTTGGGAACCCTTGAGAGGCGGCTCTAAGAATTCCAACATCTAGAGCTTCTAAGTACGCCTCCATGCGAATTTTCCAATATGGAAAATCATCCCCCTCGAAGATAGGAGGAGGTCCATCCCCGTGAGACATCTTGCTCTAAGCGGTTAGGCTTAAAAATGTGAGCACGAGGCTCTGATACCAATTGAAAGGATCAAGATGCCCAAGAGGGGGGGGGGTGAATTGGGCTAATTCTAAATTTTCTTGCAATAATCAAATCCTACGGATAGCCTAATTAACCCCTTGTGCCTAGAAAAGTATTTCTATCAAATTAACGCACAAATGACTTGCACCCTATGTTCCAAACTTACTCTAGCATAGCAATTCTATGAATGTAAAACAAGTATTGAATTGCTCAAAGTAAATACTCGAAGTAAGTGCTCAAAGTAAATAGGGAGAGAAAGAAATGCGGCGATGTTTTGCCGAGGTATCGGAGAGTCGCCACTCCCCACTAGTCCTCATTGGAGCACCCGCGCAAGAGTGTAGCTCCCCCTTGATCCGCGCAAGGATCAAGTGCTCTCTACGGGTTGATTCTTCGACACTTCGTCGCGGTGAATCACCCAAAGCCGCTCACAACTTGAGTTGGGTCACCCACAAGCTCCACCGGGTGATCACCAAGCTCCCAATCACCACCAAGCCGTCTAGGTGATGGCGATCACCAAGAGTAACAAGCACGAACTCTCACTTGACCACGCGAAGCCTAATGAGAAGATGGATGCACACTTTGCTACTCTTGATTTGCTAGTGAGGCTACTCTCTTGGATTCTCAAATCACAAACACCTCACTAGGACCTTGCTCTTCTTGGCACTCACAAGCGTGTTTCTCAGCTGTTGGAATGAGCAAAAGTTGCTCCACTCACGAGTGGAGCTTCTATTTATAAGGCAGCCTGAAAAACGAACCGTTATAAGCTTCTGCGGGGTGACCGGACGCTCCGATCGTTTTGACCGGACGCTTCGGTCAGTTCAACCCGCGCAACAGTTTACACGTGATGACCGAACGCTGTCAGGGTCTGGTCAGTACCGACCAGATGTGTCTGGTCGCTCTTGGATGCTTACTGTAAACGACCGGACGCTGGATATGCAGGGTCCGGTCACCACTGACCGGACGCGTCCGGTCGCACTTTCTCAAGTCTGGACCCTTACTGGAGTTGACCGGACGCTGGCCCTCAGCGTCCGGTCATACGACCTTCCAGCGTCCGGTCACACCAGACTTGTTCTACACAGTCAAATGAACTGGCCGGACCTTGCGGCCAGCGTCCGGTCGCACCGGAGCCAGCGTCGGTCAGTATTTGACCCTCCATTCACTTCCAACTCTCGATCATATGTGAATGAAGTTCGCTCCAAAGGATCTTAGGCATTCATAGGAGCTACCTAGAGATAGTTTTAACAAGTGTGCACCACACCTAACTCACTAGACTCAACTAGGTCAAGCTACCCGCTCATACCCCCCTTCATAGTACGGCCAAAGGAAAAAACAAAGTCCTAAACTACTCTAAGTGTCTCTCCAACTTCAATTGACACTTAGAACTAGTTATCCTTAACCTTGTCTTCCATCCTTTGAAAACCGAAACGATTTCCATCGTAGGGGCATGACAACCTCGATTGCCCAATCGATCTCCATTACCATGACCTAACTTAATTGCCTCTGCAAAACACATGTTAGTCATAGTAATCTTGTATTGACATTAATCACCGAAATCCACTTAGGGGCCTAGATGCTTTCACATTCATATCATATCGAGAGGTCAAGGACTTACAGGCACCACACGCGAACTAGATTCATTTCCATCATTCCGAGGTGAAAGCATGCTTGCATGTCCTCAAAGTCAAACATTAGATCCCCAGTTGCGCCTCCAAATGTGCCTTCAGGGAAGATGGCTTTTATCTCGTTTAGTCTCGTCAAGTGAGCACGCAAGTACCAATCATGGAACTTTCTCATTCCAATTGGCATGCGCTGCATGATTCGGTTTGGTAGGAAGTGCTTGCCTCTTTCATATTCTTTCGGGACATCCTTTGTCCACTTGATCTCGTCAACATTTGGATACTTCTTTACCTCTTGGTGGAGTTTGCTAGTGTCGGGCAGCTCAGAAGCACGTGCGTAGACGTTTTTAACTTGGTTCTCAGTCTTGAACTGGTCATGAGCAAACCACTTGTCAATCAATGAGACGTCTTTCATCGGAGCAAACATTGGCCTTGTATGGTAGGGAATCTTCTTTTGGGCCTCCGATTCATGCGTGCCCTCATCTTCTTTTTCAGAAGGCAGTCCTTGTTTGGGTATCGGCCGCGCCTATTGAAAAGGCTCTGGCGGGACATCGGGCCCTTGCTCGGTTGGACAAGGATGCGGCATCTCATCATGCACTTGCTCAATATGACGAGCTGGAGAACGTTGTGGCATCTCATCATGCCCTTGCTCGATAAGACGAGATGGAGAAGTCTGTGGCTTGTCAGTCACGTGCATCTCACCATGATGAATCCACACTATGTAGTCCGGAACAAATCCTCGCATAACCAGGTGTGATTTGATTGTATCCACATCTGCAAATGCAATACGGCTCTTGCAATCTTTGCAGGGACAAATAATTGTATCCTTATTATATCTCAATGTTGATGCATACTTCTTTGCGGCTTCAATAAATTTGTCCACCTCTTCATGGAAACCTTCATTGATCCTTGACCAACCATACATCCAAGACTTCCTATACTCCATCTTTTAAAAATAAAACAACAAAAGAAAATACATGAAAGGAATCAAATTGATAAATAATTACTTGAGAATTAATTACAAAATTAACAAAAAATCCTAGATGTAGAAATTAGTCTACATGAAACACACATGAAAAACTAGGGTGTAATCTCCACTATAATAAGGCAAGAGCGACTAAATATAAAGGGTGTGAGCTCATTTCCCTAACTAATCTACACTAATAGCTTCAAAACTAGCGTTTAATTAGCTCTATACAAAGCTCAAGCAAGCACCATGGAAGAGAGAGAAAGCAAAGCTCTAATTTACTCACTAACAAACCATTAACACTTGAATTAAAGGCTTGGAATAGCATTTTATTACCTTCTACGAGCTCTCCACCAAAGGAATCAAATTAATAATTAATAACTTGAGATCAATTGTAAAAATCCATGGTATAGGATAATTAATTAATTGCCTATTAATACATATATAAATATTTATAAAGACAATATATATATCTAATGGTAAAAATATATGATTTCAAAGAGAACAATTACCACCAATTATTATTTTACCCACTACCTTTCATGCCAACCCCATTCCAATTTCATGAAACAAGAATTACAAAAAAAATCCTAGATCTAGAAATAGATCTTCATGAAACATACATGAAACTAGGGTTTAATCTCCACTAAAATCAAGCAAGAGCCACTAAATAAAGGTTGTGAGCTCATTTCTCTAGCTAATCCACGCTAATAGCTTCAAAACTCGAGTCTAATTAGCTCCATACAAAGCTCAAGCACCATGGAAGAGAGAGAAAACAAAGCTCTAATTTACTCACTAACCAACCATTGAAACTTGAATTTGGGGCTTGGAATAACATTTTTTTACCTTCAACAAGCTCTCCACCAAAGAAATTAAGATCAAAACCTCCCCCGTAGAGTAATTTTTTTGAGGAGCCTAAGGTCTCTCAACCTTTTTTTACGAGATGAAGTGAGTGGCTCGAGGAGAAAGAAGATGGGTGCAGCCAATTATACAGCCGTCCACTATAAGGGCGGCTGATGATCTAGCCGTCCTTACTGAGGCATCTGTAAGGGCGGCTGGTGATCCCAGCCGCACTTACTGAGGCATCTATAAGGGCGGCTGGTTTGCTTGACCAGTCCACTGTAGGGGCAACTCAATCACCAGCCGCCCCTACAGTAAAATGGCCCTGGCCTTTACAGTGAACGTTTGACGTAGTGCGTCCTGCTTCATGGTTGCCAGAGCAAATTGTCAGAGGGACCAACGTTCTAGTACGTCTTGCTGCAATTAATTAATATAATTTACGTTTGGCGAGTACGTATACGTACCAGTGGCTGGCTGATTCGCAGATAATCCAGCACGTATACTCCGTCTCGAAGGTAGGCCCGGGCAACATCCTCCTTGGTAGCTGGATCTGTCACGACTAACGGAAACAGTAGCTTTACCGTATGTGCACGGCACACGACGATGCCTAAAAAACATTCGACAAAGGCTTCGTCGAGTGTTACACTCGGCAAACAACACACAGCGTACACAATGCCGACAAAAGTTTCTTTACCGAGTGTTTTTTATCGGGCACTCGGCAAATACTTTGTCGAGTGCTAAAATCAACGCTCGGCAAAAAAAAGCAATATGACGAAGCGGAGACGGTCACGGCGCATTTGCAGAGTGTCTAACGGCCTGGGCACTCGGTAAACATGCCCTTGTTTGCCGAGTGCCCGGCCATGACACTCGGCAAACATGGCTTCTTTGATAAGTGTCACATCCTGGACACTCGGCAAAGACTGGCCATTCTAGGTCCAGATTTTAGCTCACTCGGCAAAGATGGCCATTTTAGGCCCAGAACGCACATATTTTTGCCACGTGGCCTCTTTGCCACGTGTATTTCACATGGCACTCGACAATAGCCCTTTTGTCGAGTGTAACACTCGGCAAAGCTACGATATATATCCTGTTTATTTGGTTCGGTCACATATAACGTACCACACTTAAATAAACATTACATCCATCACATATAGTTCACAATAAGCATCACAACCAGTTCATATAGATATATCGACAATACATAAATGCAAATAAACTTCAGAATCACAAGTAGGTTCATTCATAATCACAAATGCAAATAAAATTCAGATTCACAAATAAGTTTGTTCACAGTCGCTCTCCAGGCTCATCATAAATGCAAATAAATGTAGTCACTGTGACCACGGTGACCATGTGACCACGGTTGGTCATAAGGCTCATTTGATGTCGCAGATTGATTCTGCACAAAGGAGAAGAGATAAATCATTCACAGTGGTTGAGAACGAAACATACAAGTATTAGAAATAAACTAGCAACTAGAAATAGTGATTAATTCTGCGGAAACTAAAAGTAGCTAAGTTACAATGATTGAGAATGAAACAATGATTACAAGGTTAACTACAAACTAGAAATAAACTAGAAATTAGAAACTAGAAACATACGCACATCACAAAGGAGAAAAGATTGATTTTGCATAAACTAGCAATGGTGATTATAAGGTTGTGAAGTGACTCGCGGTGTCGGAAACAGTATTTACAGCAGGTTGAGGAGGAGAAACTAGCATCGGTGGCGGAGGTTGGCTGATTGTAGCGTAAACACCCCTTATCATTTCAAACATCTGCAGCCGCTCTGCCTCCATCCTCGCCTCTAGCTCCTCCCGGAGCCTCCTTTCTTGTTCCAGCTGAGCCTACAATATTTTATCCCAACGTTACAATACAATGTAAAAGTATGTAAAAATCAATGAACGATGAATAAACAGAAATAACCTAGAGTGCGTCCATCTGGAACCGTGTAAAGTCCAGCCGTGGGCGTATCGCCGGGCTGGAACTCGTGCTCCATGCTCGAAGCTGGGATAGAGTGGGAGTACTGGCCGTGTCGATTGTGCCATCGCCAATCTAGAATCGGCCATACTTCCTGCCTCCTCCCACCCTCATGACCACTTCTCCATCATGGTCATTGGCGCTCGGATCGTACTCTGGGCCATGGACCGCCCTTGCCATCGATGTGTATCCATCAAGGCGACTGTGGACGGTCTCGTTGCTGTACACTGAGGGTGGGTCATTCGGGTTGTAGGCGATGTCGGCCGTCGCCTTGCCCTTGTGGGCCAAAGAATATGCCTTGAACTAGGAGCAAGGCTCGCCACAATGTGCTGTAAAAAAAGCAATATGATTAGAAATTATACAGAATTGAGCGTTAGATTAAAGAAATGAATTCGTGTACCCATCTAGCCTCGTATTCTGAGAGGTTGAGGTTGCCTTGATGGTGTGGTGCACCCGGCATCCGCAAACGCTGCTCCCGACAAGCGTTGTGATTCTCCTCCCACGCGGGGTCGCACCTGTCCACCATCCGGGCCCAGCACTGCAAATCGTGGGCGCACCACCATAGAGGCACCTACGTCATCAAGTATATGACATATAAGAAGATGAAATTAAGCATAATTAATCTTAGAAAAAATATGTATTAATGTTCTATATTTACCTGCAGGTATTGTTCCCGGGAAAGCTTCATGGTTCTTGCCTCACTTTTAGGGACCCTCACTCTACGGATGTCCGCGTGGTATTGGATCATGGCCTGGACGTGTGCCTCGTAGTGCATGTCCTTGACGAGTTTCTTGGCATCTTTTTCAGCCACAGCATCTGCCTTGGCCTCGTATCCCTCCTCGCATCTAAAGAAATCCTTCATATAGACACGATGTATCCAGTCATTATTTCAAGAATGTCTAATCAATGTGATGTATTGAGCAATGTTGTGCGAGAAAGACTTACCCAAAGCTCGGCCTTGACACGCTACGCCTTGTTGGCGAATACCCTGCCATCCCGATCAGGGGCATCGGGGACGGCGGCATAGTGGGCCCACGTGTTGGCCGGCTCTATAGTTCCGTCAAACTACACCAGGCCAGGGGACTTTTCCCTGATCAAAAGACCAAGGATTAAGATAGTTCACATGGCATGCGTGATCACCCCACCAACCTTCCTCCAACCCCTGCCCAAGTGATTAAGATAAATTATTAGTTTCTATTGTAATTTTGAATATATCAAACGAAAAAATAGTGATAACATCTAAAGTTATTTACTTGTCTCCATCAGGTCGAATCAGTGGGCGTCTCTCAGGAGGTATCGGTCACCTCGAGAGGGTCAAGGGACCTCGCAACCACACACACGACGAAGTAGAGGAAGAGGTACCCCCTGCCTCCTCCTCCACCTGTACCTCCTACTCAGAGGATGAGTGAGCGGAAGGTACCTCCTCATGCCCAGACGTCGACGAAGGTACAAGCGACTCTGGCCTTGTCTTGCCTCCACCCTTCCCTCAACCCCTGCCTCCACCCCTGGGTCTATCCCGAGGTCTCCTCCTGGACCCCTCAGCTGCATCGGACCCTGCAGCTGCATTGGACCCTTTATGCATCACTGTCCCTTTTGAGTAAAGCGACGCTATCCTCCTCATACCGCCACCATTGTTCAATCACCTGTAATTAAAAAGAGTAAACCAATTAGCATAGATAATACCAGCCGCATAATATCCCATACGTCAGAAAGTCATGCAGGGAGTACTAGTACCAAACATGCATTTTGAAGTTTGTTTTTGTAGCTCGGTCGTATGTCCATACCCCTTCCTCGCAAGCACGGACCAAATCATCAATCAGAGGCTCCATGTACATACTCATATTATTCCCCGGGTGTTCAGGAATTATCAACGACAAGAATATGTTCTATCATTGAAAGAGGACGCCAGGGGGAGATTGAGGGGGATAACAAACATGGGCCAACAAGTGTATGAGGCAGCCGCCATTCCATAAGGATTGAACCCATCTGTTGCCAGCGCAACACATACATTACGAGCCTCTAGAGCTTTCTCACGATGAATCATATCAAACCTTGTCCTTGCTTCACCATTGGATGGATGCACCAGCTTCTCAGGATTGTATCGACGTCCGTATTTGTGCCATGTCATCTGTTTTACAGATTCCACATTCATATAAAGCCATTGGATCCTCGGTATGAATGGAAGGTACCGTAGGATCTTCATGGGGATTGCGAGCTGTCTCTTCTGACCATCACCAGAGTCTACCTCTAGGAACCTAGAGGATTTACACTTCACACAGTACTTTGATTTCGCATGTTCTTTCCTAAATAAGATGCATCTCTTCGGACAAGCATGTATCTGCTCAAATGGCATCTTAAGTGCATGAAGGAGTTTCTTCGCCTCATACATACTCTTTGGCAGAATGTGACCATCCAGGAGTAGGCTACCAAAAACTATTAGCATAACATCGAAGGCTTCTCGACTCCAGCTAAATTGGAACTTTACGGCCATTAGGCGTGCAATGGCAGCTAGTTGAGAAACCTTGGTATGCCCATCAAGGGGTTGTTGTGCCGTAGACAACATATCGTTATACGCTTTTGTGGTTGGCTCTGGCTCCTCCTCCCTACGTTCTTCATCGAAGTGTGATTCATGAAAGTCATTTAACATGTATCCTACCTTGGCATCATAATCCTCAATGCATTGTATCACGACCTCGTCTCTCACACGATCGGATTCACCATGGTAGATCCACCGGATATAGTCTGCCATAAATCCATTCTTACAAAGATGTTGACCTATGACCTCCTTTGTTCGTCAATGCGAGTTTGCACAAATACTGCAGGGACACCAAGTGACACGCGGTCCTTTAACAGTTGCAAATGCTAGTTCCAAGAAAGCATCGGTCTTCTGAATCCATTCATCGGTCAACGAACCCTGACTAGAGCGGCCCATGTACATCCACTCATGGTCATCCATCCTCTAACATATCAGCAAGCAATATAAAAATCAATTGCATCTACAAGTTCCTATACTGTCTAATAGGTGAAGATAGGTCCTTATCCCACCCGAGGATCCGAGACAGAATTTCGGCAGCACCTCCCCGCTGTTCTCCAAATACACGGCAGGGAGATTGTGTATTCGGAGAACAATAGGGAGATGCTGCCGAAACTCTGTCTCGGATCAGAGTAGAGCATGGAAACTAACCCCATCTACACATCCTCGGGCTGTCCAAAAAACGTGGACAATTCAAAACAGATACAGTTATAGATATGCCAAGATCTGCATATTTTCAACCGTATCTCTTCCGAATGGAAAACGCCTAGCTAGGTTACGTAATATATGAACATCCTATGTTTCACATCATACGGAAAGAGGGGTGTAGGATGCCTCACCTTGCTGTCTTGCAAAGTGACGAGTCGAGGCCGGTGGGGAATGATCTTTGCAATAGCCTTTCCTGCAACAAAGGAACATAATAGTGTCAATTATAAATTTTGGCAGCACCTCCCCTACACGATGAGGTAACCACAACCTGCAACAAACCAACAGCACGATGGCCGACAACCACATACACGGCACATACATTGCATATACTTTTTCACAAATATCTTAATTATTAGGGCTTGGTTTCTCGGTTTCCCACAGCAGCAAGGGCCAAGGGGATACAAGGGCCTGCCATACTTGTGTTGGTGCTCATCGCTGGTGATGGGTCCGACGAGAACTAGTGAAGAGACGGGTTGAAGAGCGGCGAGGCGGGGCAGGGGGCGGCGTTGGCGGGGGCCGAGGGTAGGGGCGGTGCCGGGGGCAGGGTGGCGTCGGTGGGGGCCGGGGGTAGGGGGTGGCGCCGGGGCAGAGCGGTGTCAGCGGGGGCTGGGGGCAGGGGGCAGGGGGCCGGCGGTGTCGGAGGCAGGGGCCGGGCGCAGTTGCGGGAGGTGCGTGTGTAAGGGTGAGTTTGCTTGTGTGCGGGTGAGGGAGCACCGGGATGGATATGAAGAAGCTTTGCCGAGTGTCCGAGATCTGACACTCGGCAAAGCCGAGTTTGCCGAGTGTCGGATCAGGACAAGCTTTGTCGATTATCAGATGGGGCACTCGGCAAACCCTACTTTTTTTTCATTTTCCGGTAGTGCTTCAAATTTTTGGGGGTGAAAAAACAAACATTTATGGAGGAGAATTTTAGGGAGCAAATATGTGGCACAATCCTCGATAGAAAGTTTTGAGGCTTAAATTTCTTTTGCAGCTCTTATAGTCACATTAAATTCTAAATAGAAATTTTTTAATAACACTTATTTGGTATCGTAGATATAAATATTTTTATATATTGATTTAACTCAATTTGATAGGGTTTAATTTTATTTATATTGATTAATTAAATTTGTGGACGGAGAGATGGTACGAGTGTTCATTCAGTTTGTGGGTTTGGCAAACGTGCTGAGGGTTGCAGTTGCAGAGAATCAGGGAGCACGCACGGCGTACAGTATGACATTATGACTTGTCAAATCTCCTCTGTCCAAAGACTCCCGTCAGTCATCGTCGTCTGTGGACGGTGGGATACTGTATGATTTACTGTAATAAAGATCACTAGCCAGTACCCCCTCGTCCCCAAAAAGAATAATTTTTAGGTTTAGACCAAATAAAATAAATTAAGTTTGATCAATTTTTCTAAAAGTAATATCAAAATTTTATGTCTCCAAATATGTTTACTATAAAAATACATTTTATAATTAATCTAATGATACATATTTAATATTATAACATGTTTTTCTTTTTTTTCTTCTTTTTCTTCTTTTCCATAACGTGTTTTTTTCCTGATGTACTTTTATGCAGTTACAGCCGGGTTTGCCGAGTGTCGGAGCGGGGCACTCTGCAAATCCCGAGTGTCAGATGGGGCACTCGGCAAACCCCGCTTTTTTCATTTTCCTTCTTTTCCACAATGTGTTTTTCTTTTTTCCCAGTGTAATTTGAAAATACCTTGTCAAATTGAATCAACAATATATATTTGATTTTCCTACGAATATTATTCTATTATTTTATGCAGTTACAACCCAAATTTAATTTATATCAATTAAAATTTTATAATTGCACTTAATAAATTAAAATTATCAAACAGATCCAAAAAATTACCAAAATTTTACATGAAACAATCTATGTTCTCTATTGCCTATACAAAAAGTTTTGAAGCCAAACCCCAATTCTATCGTTACTTTGACTCCAAATTTTACCGAATCCTCTCAACGCTACGGTCCTTCTTCTAAGATGCTTCGGTTTGTAAACATCGTACGTGACAAAATTGTGTGAAACCTTTTCAATTTTTTACCACAGCCTCCATGTATGATATCATAACATAATGATAAATCTCATGATTTTCAGACTTCGTTTGCTTTTTTTAGAATTTAAAAACCAATCGGGCACACGTTTGTGGTCATGTTTTCTGAACAAGATGTTCGAAATTTCTTTTCATTTCCTGGGTAAGGCCTCACACTGGACTCAATAACAAGAATATCATTTTTCTACTTATTTTATTCTATTATTTGAATCACTTGCAGTTCAAATTTGACTTATACCAAAAAATTCCTAGAAATACAATAAATTAATTAAATATAGCAAACAAATCCAGAAATATACCAAATTTTCACATGGAATGCCACATGTTGTATGTGGAGAGTAGAAAAAGTTTTAAGGTCAAAAGAGAAAAAAATGAAATTATTTGCCGAGTGCCACAGGTTTACACTCGGCAAATATATTTCTTTGCCGAGTGCCTCCCTTTGCCGAGTGTTTTTTTGTCTCTTTTGCCGAGTGTATTTGTTTGCCGAGTGTTTCCACTAATGGACACTCGGCAAACATACTAACGGATGGCACACGTACTAACGGATGTGGACTTTGCCGAGTGCCTAGCTTTTGTCTAATGTGTTTTTTTCTCGTTTGCTAAGTGCCAAACTTTGCCGAGTGTTTTTTTTTTGCCTCTTTTGCCAAGTATTTTTGTGGCAGCACATGGCAAATGGTTTTTTTGCCGAGTGCCTGATAGAATGCACTCAGCAAACATTTTAGCACTCGACAAACACCCAATTTCGGATAGTTTCTAGTCCCTCCAACCAAACAGTACCATAGAAAATTGCTGAGACACGGACGCCCGTTCTAAGGCACCAGCGTCAGACGATGGGCCTCACGGTAATCATTGACGGTGATGATCACTCTCACACTATGGACGAGTATTTCCTCCTTCCAAAAAAGGGAATATAATTCTAGGTTTGAAATAATTCAAATTTTTCTAAGTTTATTAACCGAGTTTGTAATATTTATGTCTCCAATTAGAGTTACTATGAGAATATATTATATACTCAATATGATAATACTTTTTCAGCAGCGTAAATGTTAGTAATCTTTTATAGAAATTAGGTTAAACTAGTCCATTAACCTGTGCTCTCGCACGGTCTAGAATTTTAGTAGATATATTGTTTAATACATCTGACTAATGAAGAATTGTATATATTAAATTGTATATTTTTCTCTTTGTTTATTTTCAATAAATAGACATAATAGATACTTTATAGTCTATATCCAATTATCATAAACTTTTTTTTTGAGAATTACACAGTACAACGCAGACGCCCACAATACGCATGTACATTCACCCATATGTACACACGTACGTAAACCCTACCCCTAAAGCACCTCCGAAGGACTGAATCGGCAGATCTTGAAATTCACGAAGTCACCACAGGCGTCTCGCTGTCGACGAGGACGTCGTCTACCACTGAATGCATAGCGCCATTAAATCCTGGACTAAATCCAGAAAAATACGAGGATGGACAGGTTCCACCACAAGTAACCCAACCAACTGGTCTATGATCAGTTCGCCCAATTATCATAAACTTATTAATTACTTTTGTCAAGGGACTAATTTATGTGTTTTTCATCCATATTCATATTTTTACTTTGCATGGCATCTTTATATATTTTAAATATGCAATTAGTTTGGAATCTTGCCATTAACTATGGTGGTCTTGGTGCATCACATATCTTATAAAGCCGTGAATCTATTTTAGGGTTTTCAAATTTTCTTCTTATTGACTGCTATAAATTTTGTCCTCAAGTTGAAACTCTTGAGCTTATTGTATCTTTTATTAACTCTACTTTTTGCACTTTTTAAAAATAAGGATTTTAGGTGTACATTCTTAAATAATACAATAGCATAAACAATCATTTGAAACCTACACCGTGTCTAATAAGATAAGTGATAGAGCTTGAAATGAAATCTCGTATGGCGTAGCAATGCTAACTTCAAGAGAATCTTATTAAGTTGTATAATGATCACCTTTCTACTCTAAAGTAATCTTAAAAGGACCGGGAAAATATAGCAACCCGTGATCACTTATACTTCTTAAGATGATTGAATTTTCCTATCAAGAAATTGTATGTGCAGTTATGGTTACACTATGAATATAGATGTGTCAAACATTTAGTTAAAATATATAAATATGTCTAAAGTAAGAACCTATATAAATTATATGTCATGGTTACTAATATGGTTTTAAATAATTCGATAGCATCAAATTTATGAGTTACATTATATTATTTTTCATAATAGCATACGGTGTGATTCAGATGAATATTAGAGGTCGGCTTTAGTCTATCTTTACATAATGGTAGTGGTGAAACTAAAAATAGAACATACCTAACGATTACATTGTCAATATAATATAATGATGATTATAGTTTTCCCAATAGATAGCCGCATAATAGCTTAGAAAAAGAACTTGACTCATGTGTATTATTTTATTATTTTATTTAACAACATTAATCTGCCATAGCACTTGCCCAACATTTTAGATTTCCTTAAAATACCATATTTTTATTGAGGGGGATAGAATGCCACCAATTAGCAACGATGTTGTAATTTGTAGTCTTCCCATGTATAAAAACAAATTTATAATAACCTTCTTCTTGTATATATCTCTAGCACTACCGGAGGCGGCTTCTTTGCCGAGTGCCTCAGGCACTCGGCAAAGGCCAATATACACTCGGCAAATCCTTTGCCTAGTGTTACACTCGGCAAAGAACGCTTGCTAAACAATTGATCGGCAAAGACCTTTTTGCCGAGTGCACTAGTGCTAATCTGACACTCGACAAAGAAAAGTCACCGTGATGGCGAGCGCCACCGTGACGGCGGCTTTGCCGAGTGTCAAGGTCAAGCATTCGGCAAAGGTCGCCTCCTTGCCGAGCGTCGTTGACTCAAACACTCGGCAAACGTGGACACTGTGCCGAGTGCCACCGGCAAGACACTCGGCAAACCTGTGATGTTTGCCGAGTGCAATGGCCTATGCACTCGGCAAAGCATGTTCCCAGGCATGTTCCCAGGTCGTCACTTTGCTGAGTGTCATGGCCATTGCACTCGGCAAAGTGACTGAAAACAGTCTTTTTTATTTGTTTTTTACATTCCATCCAAATAAACAAAAGATATATATAACAAACATCACCAACATCACATATATATCATCAACAGCACAGATATCCAACATCACATATATATCACAAACGTCACATGTCTCATAATATATCACAAATAAGTTCACAAGTAATCCAAGTGCTCCATCATCTACAACCACAATTGCAAATAGAAGTACCATTAACAACCACAAGTATCATCACCTAGCTTCCTCATCCCACCGTCCACCATCTTTGTTCAATCACCTGCAATTAAAAAGAGTAAACCAATATGCACAGATAAACAAGAAGTACTTAGAAAGAGATGCAAAATAAACAAAACGTAATTACAAAATAACATAGTATTACATGTATTAGAAATAATCTTCATGATCGGGATTAGCTGGATCATAAGTCTCATCATCACTATCAATCATGGCGAAATAATCAACACCATCCGAATGAGCAATGTTGCCATGTCATTGTCTAAATGTAATCGCTCAAGCATTTGTAAGTCCTTCACATTTTGCACCTCATCTCCAGCGTCCTCTTCAATAACCGTTTCATTGTCTACTTCCATTCCGATCGCTTCGGTTAAGTCTATCTCAAACCTCCCTTCTAGTCCCTCTTCTTGAAAGAACTCTCCGTCATATGTGTTTGGGTCTAAGTTGTAATCTTCGTCGTTTGGGACAGGCACTTTACCGTGTGGTGATACCGTGTGCATAATATCCCAACCCTTAAGATGACTTTTGGTTTGACACGCATATGGGAGATAATAAACTTGCATGGCATGTTGGGCCACAATATAGACATCGTCTCCTGGTAAGGCGGAATCCTATCGAATTTCGACTAGCCCAAGATTAGAATATGTCCGTCGCGATACTTCAGGATCAAACCAATGGCATTTGAATATGACAGGATTAAAAGGTTTGGAACCATGAAACTTGAGTTCGTATATTTCTTCAATTCTTCCATAATACTCGACCTCATCAACGCCAGGCGTAAAAACTCTGGAACTTGTGGTTCTTCGATTGGGCCGACTCTGCTCGTAGCTTGTTGTGTGAAAGTGATATCCATTCACGTCATAACCGGAAAATGACCTGACCCTATAGGCAAAGCCATCGACAACCTATCTCAACTCAGCACGCATAGACGCATCCCTCTGGCCCTACAAGCTCAAGCAAGATACATCGTTATATTATTCGCACGTACAAGTAACTTGGAATGTCAAACTAAGTACGAGCTAAATTGGACGGTACCTTCTGTTTGAACCAAGAAATGAAATCGGACATTCCATTTCCCGTACCCTGTCTAAGAAGAGTATCTACCTGCTGCGGGGTAGGATCCCTTGATTGACTTCAGAATTCATGAAGAAATTCCCAATACCAACGAGAAACAAAGGGGTTAGATGCAGAATAGTGACGATGTATTTAACAAGTTGGTTGAGAACTTATTGCATGTACGGTGCCACTTCGTCAAGGTTGGTCAACACGTATAGCATGATATGGTGCCACTCTTCATGATTCAAGGTCTTGGGGGTCGATGCACTTGCGCTTCCGAGTTGCCCTCGAAAAAGGCTGAGGTTCGATTCATTTTTGCCAACATTGTAATGAGGGGGTGAATTATGCACGCTAGGGAGGTTGTCACTATAGTATGTTGTTGTGAAGTTCACCACCTCCTCCAGAATGTATGCCTCTACAATGGAAGCCTCGATTTTGCATTTATTTCTATATTTCTTTCGAAGAACCTTTAGATATCTCTTGATTGGATAGCACCAACGGCCCTGCACGCCCCCCCATTCGTGCCTCATACGGGAGGTGTAAAATCAAATGCTGCATCAGATTGAAGAAGCCAGGTGGAAAGATCTTCTCCAACTTATAGAGCAACACAGGTGCCATTCTTTCCAAGTCAGCAATCATGGTCCGAGATAACTCCTTGGTACAAAGCTAGCGAAAGAAATAGCTCAACTCTACCAGCACTAGCCAGACATGCTCAGGGACATAGCCTCGAACCATCGCCGGAAGAAGCCGCTCAATCCATATGTGGTAGTCATGACTCTTCATCCCTAAGACTCGCATAGTAGATAAGTTCACTCCCCTCCTTAGATTAGCTGCATACCCATCAGGGAACATTAACGTCTGGATCCATTCTAGTACTTCCCTCCTTTGGGGCTTGCTCAAGACAAAATCGGCCTTAGGCCTTCTCCATGTCTTGCCGCGACTAGGAGTCTTCATATGTTGGTTTGGTCTATCGCATAACGTTGCCAGATCCACTCTAGCCTTAACGTTGTCCTTTGACTTGTCAGGAATGTCCATGATTGTTGCCCAAAGTGCCTCAGCGACATTCTTTTCAGTGTGTATTACATCAATATTGTGTGGAAGGAGAAGGTCATCAAAATAGGGGAGCCGAGTCAAGCCCGACTTATGAGTCCACATATGTTGCTCTCCATATCCCACAAAGCCACCTTCTGGATTGACCACGAGACCATCTATCTGTTCACAAACCATGGCACCAGTCATTATCGGTGGTGTAGGGTCTGTCACTACGACACCTTTCGTAAAGTTCTTGATGTCTCGTCTGAATGCATGGTCAAGAGGGAGGAATTGCCGATGTTTGTCGAACAATGAATACTTGCCACCCTTCTGCAACCAAATGAACCTCAGACCTTCCTTGCATACTGGGCATGGGAACTTCCCGTGAACACACCAGGCACAGAATATCCCATATGCCAAGAAGTCATGCAGGGAGTAGTGGTACCAAACATGCATTTTGAAGTTTTTCTTTGTAGCTCGGTCGTATGTCCATACCCCTTCCTCCCAAGCAAGGACCAATTCATCAATCACGGGCTCCATGAACACACCCATATTATTCCCCGGGTGTCCAGGAATTATCAACGACAAGAATACGTTCTGTCGTTGAAAGCATACATCGGGGGGGGGGGGGGGGAGATTGAGGGGAAAAACAAACACGAGCCAACATGTGTATGGGGCAGCCATCATTCCGTAAGGATTGAACCCATCTGTTGCCAACGCAACACGTACATTACGAGCCTCTTTAGCTTTCTCATGATGAATGCCATCAAAGTGGGTCCATGCTTCACCATTGGATGCATGTACCATCCTGTCAGGATTGTATCGTTTGCCATTTTGTGCCATGTCATCTGTTTCACGGATTCCTCGGTCATGTATAGCTGTTGGATCCTCGGTATGAACGGAAGGTGCCGTAGGATTGTCATGGGAATGTCAAGCTGCCTCTTCTGGCCATCACCAGAATCTACCTCTAGGAACCTAGAGGATTTACACTTTGGATAGTACTTTGCTTCCACGTATTCTTTCCTAAATAGGACGTACCCCTTCGGGCAAGCATGTATCTGCTCATACGCATCTTAAGTGCACGAAGGAGTTTCTGTGACTCGTGCATGCTCTTTGGTAGAAGGTGACCATCCGAAAGTAGGCTGCCAATAACTGTCAACATACCATCGAAGGCGTCTCGACTCAGGCTATACTAGGACTTTAACGCCATTATGCGTCCAATGGCATCCAGTTGAGAAACCTTTGTCTGGCCGTGAAGGGGTTTCTGTGCCATGGCAAACATGTCGTAGAACGCCTTTGCGGTTGCCTCTGGCTCCTCCTCCGTACGTCCTTCAGCGAACTATGCCTCATGATAGTCATTTAACATGTCTGCTACCCCGGCATCAGCATCATAATCCTCAACGCGTGGTCTCACCACCTCCTCTCTCATACGATCGGCTTCAACATGGTAGACCCACCGGGTATAGTCTGCCGTAAATCCATGCTTCCAAAGATGTTCTCACATGACCTTCTTCGTTTGTCTTTTCCTGTTTGCACATTTGCTGCAGGGACAACAAATTTTACTCGCTCCTTTAGCAGCCACGCCAAATGCTCGTTCCAAGAAAGCATCGGTCTTATCGATCCATTCATTGGTGACCTGACCCTGACTTGTGCGGCACGTGTACATCCACTCATGGTCCTCCATCCTCTAACATATATAGCGGCGAGTAATATAAACATCAGTTGCATCTACACGACGTTCCTACTATCTAATAGGTGAGGATAGGTCCTAATCCCAGGTGCGAATCTGTAGATGAGGTTAGTTTCCATATTCTACTCCTATCCGAGACAGAATTTTGGCAGCACCTCCCCGCTGTTCTCCAAATACACATCCTGCCAGGGAGAGTGTGTATCCGGAGAACAACAGGGAGATGATGCCGAAACTCTATCTCGGATCGGAGCAGACCATGGAAACTAACCCCACCTACGCATCCACGGGATGTCCAAAAAACGTGGACAATTCGAAACAGATACGGTTTTAGATATGGAAATATCTGCATATTTCCAACCGTATCTCTTTCAAACGGGAGACGCCTAACTTGGTTACGTGATCTACGACCATGATACGGAAAGAGGTGTTATACCTAGGGTGGCGGTGGAGTCAGGCTAGCGGGGCCGTGGCGGGTCGGTGCAGTGGCGAGGCGACGCGGTGCAGGCAGACCCACAGCGGCAAGGAAGGCGATCGGGGTCGCCGAGGTACTCCGGCTCCACTCCGATGGGCTCTTCTCTGCAAAAAAAGAAACATAAAACTATCAATACAAAATTTCGGCAGCACCTCTCCTACACGGTGAGGTTTTCAAAACCTGCAAGAAAATCAACGGCACGATGGCCGACATGAACATATATATGAACGGCACGATGGTCGACATGCACATATATATGAACGGCACGATGGCCGACATGCACAAGATTATATCCAACCACATATATATAACAATGTCACAACCACTCCTACAACTACCACCACTGCTACTCTACCACTACTACTACCGCAACTACTAGTAATACTACGACGACGACAACGGTAGGGCATACCTAGTGGGCGTCGTAGGGCGGCGGTGGTGAAGGGGCCAGGGGGCCGGTGGACAAGGCGATGGCTGGGGAAGCGCCAAAAACATGGCAACGGCAGCCGGGGCGCCTCCTCCTCCTTCTTCCTCCTTCCTCCTTCCTCCTTCCTCCTCCTCTTCCTCCTCCTCCTCCTTCTTCTTCCTGCTTCCTCCTTCTTCTCCTCCTCTCTTTCTCCTCCTCCTCTGGCGGTGCGGCGTGGGCGGGGGCGGCGGCGCTGCCGCGAGCGCGGGCGTGCGTGTGTGCGTGTGTGCGCTGTGTGTGGGCCGGCTGGGCCGGGAGGTTAAATCCCCCCTTTGCCGAGTGCCCCCGATCTGGCACTCGGCAAAGTTTTTTTTAATTTTTTTAATTCTTTGCCGAGTGCCACCTATGATATCATGACAACTTGACAAGTTTCATGATTTTCGAACTTCGTTTGCTTTTTATGGAATTTAAAAACAACTCGACCGCGAGTTCGTGGTTATGTTTCGTGAACAAGATGTTCAAAATTGGTGGTTTGGTCCTGGATACGGCCTCACATTATACTAAAAACATGAATATCATTTTTCCATTCATTTTTTTCATTATTCGAATGACTAGCAGTTATAATTTGAATTATCCAAGAAAATTCAATTAAATGAAATAAATTAAAGAAATATAGAAAAAGTCTGACAAATGTGCCACATTGGAACATGGAGCACCAGGTATTGTATGAGGACTGCGGAAAAAGTTTGGAAGTTAAAAGTGAAAAAAAAATGGTTTGCCGAGTGTCAAAAAAATGACACTCGGCAAATCACCACTTTGCCGAGTGTTAGAAGAAGACACTCGGCAAAGGGTTAACGGCGGCTGCCGGCCGTTAACGGCGACGGCCCTTTGCCGAGTGTCCGGAGAATAACACTCGGCAAAGCCAGTTTTGCCGAGTGTTGGGCACTCGGCAAACCATCTCTTTGCCGAGTGTCAGTTGTTTGCCGAGTGTTTTATCTCTGGCACTTGGTAAACAACCTCTTTGCCGAGTACCCGATAAAAAGCACTCGGCAAAGTGGGGGACACTCGGCAAAGAAGCCGTCTCCGGTAGTGTAGTTTGATCATGAATATTATACTAAAGAATTTAGCTTGGGTTGTGGTAGATGAACTTTATACTT
The DNA here is from genome assembly GCF_019320115.1 of Miscanthus floridulus. Classification (NCBI taxonomy): domain Eukaryota; kingdom Viridiplantae; phylum Streptophyta; class Magnoliopsida; order Poales; family Poaceae; genus Miscanthus; species Miscanthus floridulus. The sequence continues at coordinate 79,903,150 of NC_089588.1, forward strand.
TTAGGTATATAAATTACGTAGCTATATATATAGTGACTAAATGGTGCTAGAATGGGCTTTTGCATTCAGACTTGATCTCTGACCTGTATGGAGTCATGACACGTCATCACCTAACAACACCTTCATTCTTCAGTTCACCGAAAGGCTTCTTTGTTGCCGAATGGCAGGACAGGGCAAGAAAGTGAGATTGTAGGTGCAGCTCGATCGGTACTCTCATCGAATCCATGGTCCATGCGTGTCTACGCGGTCCTTGTTGACGGATGCCCGGCCAGATGACCTTTTTGCACTCGAGGTCCATGCATCTACATGCTACATGCATGCTGACAAAGGACGGGCGGACGGCTGGTTCTACTGCAGTTGACTTACTGCATCATCAGCTTGTCGATGAGATGTTCTGATAGTGGTACATATATACCACCTCTTTGAAATCCGCAACAGAACATCAAGTAACAATCCGATTGGAACTCCTACAAACTGGAGATCAGGAAACAAAAAGTCCGGACTTAAGCCTGCGCTTCAAGTCGTTGATTGGATCATTGGAAGAAAGAGCCAGGCAATGTTATGACTTGTTTTTTTGCGGATGGAGAGTTCCATGTGATTTGCAGGATGAGGCGGCGGCGGCAATAGGGTTTCCACGCACGCGCGAGAGGGAGATAAGAGGATGTACCGGCAGCAATAGGTTTCTACCGTAGGATCATTTTCAATATGTAATTTCGATATAGATATCTATTTTTACTAAAATTTTTATAATAAATTTTCATAATGGCAGTGATGGGTAATTTCTATGTACATTTAGGGGGTTATTTCTTCATGTTTTCATAATGGCAAATGTGGGTAATTTTTTAGAAAATAATAGATCGAATGGCTAACATTGATAGATGCTACCGGATTGATGGCCGGATGTTTCTAATTTTGGTGAGAATTTCTAGGATTTGTCTATTTTTCTAGAGCATCTCATAAGAATTAACGTGGAGGCTTCATTGAGGCCTCTAATTATGTGTTGAGGCGCAGCAGTTGACTGGACATCTAGGGGTAAAGCACTGTTTTGCGGCGGGCTGCGCGAGCGGTACCAAATCGAGGCAAACTCTGAATACTAGATATGACCCAAAAATAATAGGGGTCAAGGTCAGCTAATGAGATGATGAGGGATAAGCTTCATCGTCGAGAGGAAAACAGCCCAGATCACCAGCTAAGGCCCCTAAACGACCGCTCAGTGATAAAGGGGGTGGGAGTGCAAAGACAGGCAGGAGGTTTGCCTAGAAGCAGCCACCCTTGAAAGAGTGTGTAATAGCTCACTGATCGAGCGCCCTTGCGCTGAAGATGAATGGGGCTAAGCGATCTGCAGAAGCTATGGGATGTCAAAATGCATCCGTAGGAGAGCGTTCCGCCTTAATCAATCATAATAAGAGGACGTCAGCTAAATGCAAATTTAGATTTACTTTAGATCATATTTCTTAACGACATATGCAGGTAATATAAATTAAAGTCATAAGTTAGTTTATATTATTTTACACAATAGCAGAAGTGGATAATTATTTAGAAAATAGAATAGATTCTGTAGCTATTGTTATTATCAATGGTGATTAGGTTATACTTAATTGATGGTAAAATGTTTCTAACTTTTATGAAAATTTCTAGGATATATCTTTTGTTTTCCTATCAAGTCTTGATAGGATTAACGTGCAGGCTCTGATGGGACCTCTAGTTAGAATTTCTAGTATTTATCTTTTTTTTAGTGTGATAGGAGTATGTATTTAGTTGAAATCTAGTCTTAAGATATATATAAACTCTTGATGCAATCATTTTTCAATTTCGTAAATCTAAAGTTTATCTTTTAACTTTAGTTAAGTTATTGCAATTTTTCACATGTTAATTTGAAATTCTAGTATTCTTTATCTTTTATTCAAAAATTCTTTTTTATTAAAAAGAGTCTAGGTCCTAGTAGTATTGTTTTCCACATGAATTGAAACTGGCTTTTATCCCGAACATGTTGAATTTGTTATATCATAGGAATATATGTGTAGTTTTATTTATATATTATAGAGTGCATAAAATTTAATTAATAATATTGATATGGCATACTGTTTTAGTAAAATGTATACGCTTATTTAAAATAATAACTTATAAAATTTATTATCATGGAGTATTAATATAAAGTGTTATTGCTACATGGTTTATTAGGTGAACATTTTTTCATGTTTCATAAGTTGTTAAAATAAATACTTATTCTAATATATACATGTTTATTTGATATACATTGTGGAACATAGCATTATAATTATTTTATTTCATGATTATATAAGTATTTAGAAATATATATGTATCGTACTTTATGAATAATATTGATTTATTTTTTGTAATATATTACTATTTTCATGTAGATTTCAGATATTTTTTATTTATTTCTATAGTGGATATGGTACATACAAATATAAAGCTAATACCTTATATTATCTTTCACAATGACATGAATGAATATGTTAAATGCAAACATAGAATATTATTTTGCATTATCTTTCATAATAATAAAGGCGGATAATTTATAAATTCATTAGGAGTTATTTTAAATTATCTTTCATAATAGTAGACGTAGGTAATTGTTTTTGAGCCTAAACATGGCTAATTTAGATACAGAGTTAGAGGATTATTTTAAATTATCATTTATAATGATCAAGCTGGTTAATTTGGACGCAATGCTAGGGGTTATTTTAGATTATATTTTATAATGGCTAATGTGGGTAATTTATATAAAAATATAGGGGGTTATTTTGAATTATATTTGTAATGGCAAAGGTGGTAATTTACATGTAAAATTAGGGGCCGCTTTATGTATTTTTCATAATGGCAGTGGTGGATAATTTTTTTAATAAATTATAATAGATCCAATGACTATTATCGGTGATGATGATTAGAGTCTAGCAAATCAAAGATCAGATGTTTCTGATTATTGTGAGAATTTCTAGGATTTATTTTTTTTCTTAGCACGTCCGGTGAGAATTAATGTGGTGCCTCCATTGAGGCCTCGAGTTAGTAATAGTAAGAATCGTGTTTTCATAATGGCAAATGTGGATAATTTTTTAGAAAATAATAGATCGAATTGCTAACATCGATAGATGCTACTGGATTGATGGCCTGATGTTTCTAATTTTTGTGAGAATTTCTAGGATTTATCTATTTTTCTAGAGCATCTAATAAGAATTAACGTGGAGCCTACGTGGATGCCTCTAATTAGTAATAGTAAGAATTGTATTTTTTTTTGGAACAGGGAGTACACGACACATCCAGCGCTGCGATGCTGCCATTTTTTAGTTCCCAGATCAAGGAGGGCCTCTCGTAAATCCCTCGTCTCACGTCTCACGCCTTCTCAGTTGGGTGGTCCCCCTCTCGCCCTCCTCACCACCTCATTTTTCAGTTCCTTCCCCACCTGTCCGCTGCCCCCTACCCCCGACCTATCCCCACCACTCCCCCGGCTGTTTCCTCGTCTCCTACGTGCGCTTGCTGCTGTCCTCCTCCACTGGCACTTGGTCAGGGTTCTCCCTCCTCCGACCGAAGATATGTAACACTATCGGCCATCGATTTATAGCAGAACTAGAGAGAGAGAGCAAGGAGAGTAGCCAAGATGTCCCCCGTGCACTACGTGAAAAACAGTTTATAGCAACGGGACAAATTTTTTTTTAGGGATGGCTAGTGATGGAGCCGCCCCTACAGTGACATGCTCGGGATCCACGAGACTAGCCGCCCCTACAAATGAAACAGCAGGGGCGGCTGGTGATACGAGCCGCCCCTACAAATGGGTAGGATTTATAGGAGTGGCTCACTCACCAACCGCCCCCGGTGTTTCTATTTGTAGGGGCGGCTGGTGATTGAGCCGTCCCTACAAATCCCCACGTACAGTCACTAAGTCACCCATCCAAAATATCTACTGCCCTCCCCCCTCTCTCTTTCTCTGTCTCAACTCCCTCTCTCTCTCCCTCGCTCTCCCTCTCCTCCAAGCCCCTCCGTCTCTCCCCCACGCCACCCCTCCCTCTCCCCCACGCGGTGACGGGACCTCCCTCTCCAGCGGAGGCGCACGGCGTCGCACCCCCTCTTCTCCGCGCGGCGGCACTCGCGGCGCACCCTAGGGTGGCGGGGGTTCTAGGGCGCGGCCTCCCTAGCGGTCGCGCGGGGCTCGGTGCCCTCCTCCAGCTGCCGGCAGTCGCACGGGGGCCCGTCCCCCTCCTCCTGCGTCGGCGGCGTGCGGGACCCTGTCCCCTCCCCCCAGCGGAGGCACAGTGGCGGAGCTCGGTGCCGTGGCTCAGTGGCGTAGGCCTCCCGTCGAGCTCCAGCGGTGGCGGGACTTGGTGGCGCGGTCCCCTTCACCTTCTCTCCTTCCGGCGCGCTGCTGGAGGCCGCATGAAGCACATGGTGGCGGCCACCACCAGATCCGCGAGGATGAGCTCGATCCGGCGAGGACCAGCCCAGATCCGAGTGGCCACCACCAGATCCGGCGAGGAGAAGCCTGATCCAGGCGAGGACGAGCCTGGATCTGGCAAGCGGGTGCGGCGGCGAGGATGAGCTCGATGCGGGTCGCGGGGAGGCAATACTACGAGCGCTGAGCGCTCTAGTGCCGTGGGAGCTCACCTGAGCAGCGCTTGCCGTGGACACCCGTGGCCGGTCGCTCGTCCAGGCGGCACTGTCGTCCAACGCCCAGCGCATTCGACCGAGTCGAGCAGGAGCACCCAGCGCCGTACGTTTGCAGGAGCACCCAGGTATGCCGTCCGACTAAGCTATTTGGCTATCTGTAATTGGATCTGATCTAATTGCAAGTTTTAAGTGTATAAATGTATTATGCTTACCAATTTTAAGTGTATAAATCTATACTGCTATTATTTCACGTGTTGTTGTAATGAGTTCCAAATAATACAGGCTTGCCAATCAAACTGGATTGCTTTCTCTTGTACTTTCACCTATTGATCTATACTGCTATTATTTAGCTTGCTTGTTAGTTTTAACAGTTCATGCCAAACCCCAGAAATATGTTAGTTTTAACAGTTCATCCTTTTTACTTTGAATACTTCACAACATTTATTTATCATGCAAAAGCATATATGTATAATAATAAACTCAAGAAAAAGGTTGTGTAAAGAACAAATGATGGATTACTTATTTAAATGAACAACATCTCAACACCTTGGTACAACATGATGATCTCCTCTGTGGGCTAACTCTGTTTACTTTGTACTTGCATGAATGAACTCTGCATAAATTGTTGTGATTAAGGTTACATGGTTTGGTTTGTCAACCTCTAATGAGTATTGCAGCTACTGATATATCACAGTAGGGTCTAGGTCTTGTAAAAACATCGTCCTATTCATTCATGTACTGTTAGTAGGGTCTGTTTGTAAATTCCGTAGTTGGCGTTTTGCTTCTGTCTTCCTCCAATCAGGAATCTCCCAATTTGATTGGTGTTCAGTCTTGCAATAGTTGAAGGGAAGATTCTAGGTAGTGTTTCAGCTTTTGCTTGTATATCTCTTTCACTTCATCTGATATCTACTATGATCAAACAAGTGGTGAAAAATTGAAAATTTTTAATCTCTGTACTCTGGACTTGATGTGGTTAAACCTGAAACTCCTCCTACTCAGTTCTTTCAGACTAGTTTCAGTACTGTCAGATTAGAACAGATGCTAGAATGGTTTTGCTTGCCGCTTCATGTTAGTTGGAATTAAGGGTTTTAGCATGGCATGCATGCCAAATCTGGTGCATTCAGGTGATTTCCGATCAGATTAATTTTGTCAAATCTTAGTTTTGCCGAACAAGGACATTTCCGATCATGTGCATGTGCGTGTTGACCCCATTGAATGACAATGATTTCTTCATGCCATCCAAAAGAAAACAAATACACTGCCTATGAAATTAGTTTGGCCTTGACGATCTGGTGCATGACATTAAATTAACTTGTGGGCTAGTTGCCTAGTTTTATATATTCATAAGTGCTTTCTGTCGTGCCTACCAAAGATAATTTGGCTCCTACCATGACCAAGAGTGACCTATTTTTAGATAATAGAGGTAATCTCTGACCTCTGTGCCAGCTGAGAATGCACAACTCAGTGGTCTGTTTATCATAGGATCTGATGCCTATTGTAATTTCACTTCGTTTCCTTACCGCACTGTAAGTGCATATGTTTCCCCACTTCATGCAGTAAGAAATGTTGGGGAATGCTTGTTAATTGCCGTGCACTATCTATTGCAGTTAGTTCAAATAATTAGTGGTTGGGGACAGTTGAGATTATCGGTACGGTACTTGGCCTCTACTTGTCCAGTTAATTTATGTTTGTTGTGGCCCTTGCAGGGGTTTGTGCTGGAGGATGCTACAGGCCTGATGAGCCAGTTGAGATTTTCATTGGCATCCTGTCATCAGCCAATCATTTTGCTGAGCGTATGGGTGTGAGGAAGACATGGATGTCTGCTGTCCTCAAGTCACCAAACAGGGTGGCTCGTTTTTTCGTTGCACTGGTAAACACTTCAATGTAATCCCAAATGCTTAGCTTACTTCATTTGTTTTGTATGCTTGTGCTGAAGGTGTTTCTTAACTCTAGCATGGCAGAAAGAAGTGAATGTGGAGCTGAAGAAGGAAGCCTGAATTTTTTGGGGACATTGTTTTTGTGCCCTACCTGGACAACTACAATCTTGTTGTTATGAAGACTCTTGCAATATGCGAGTATGGGGACTTGACATATGATTCTTTGCATTGTTGTTTAGCTGTTAACATCTTTAGCTATCTAGGCAGCATGATAGCATTTTATGGTCAGTCGGACCAATACTCATGTTGTAGAGTTCCTCATCTAACAAGTCAGCATTAAGTAATATGTTCATTGTAGTTGGACCAATACTCATGTTGTAGAGATTTGAGTTTCAGTACAATCACAGAAGAAGATAAGTCATGATGGAGTTGTGCATGAAAAATATATGTTCTGGTCGAATTTAATTGTAAATTTGAATTTTTTTGGCGGAAAAAATGTACTATAGGGGCGGTTGGTACTGTAGCCTGCCTCTACAAATCGATTTGTAGGGGCGGTCTAGGAACTGCCCCTACAAATACATGATTTGTAGAGATGGTATGGTAGGGGCGGCTGGCTGAGCCGCCTCTACAAACGATTTTTAGCCACCCCTATAAATGATTATTGTAGTAGTGGTGAGCACCGAGCTGGGAAGATTCTTCGATCAAGCATGACCACGTCACTCGCACGGCCAACGTCGAGCTGTGGGTGATGTTGACGACGCTGCTCACTACAGCAGACGCGTGCTTTGCCGAGTGCAATTGCACTCGGCAAAGAAGGCTTTGCACTCGGCAAAGCCTTTGCCGAGTGCTGCACTCGGCAAAGAGCTGTCGGCATATCCCCTCACGGCAAAGGCTTCTTTGCCGAGTGCCGCATGTCAGGCACTCGGCAAAGGATTTTCCGAGTGCCACGACGGCACTCGGCAAAGAAAAGCCACCGTGATGGCCAGGTCACGGTGACGGCCCCTTTGCCGAGTGCCACGCGTTGGCACTCGGCAAAGAAATGTGTTTTTTAAATGCTTTGCCGAGTGCCGGCAAAGCTTGTTTTCTTTTTTTTGGATTTTCTTTGCCGAGTGTTGTAGGTAGGCACTCGGCAAAGCAGTTTGTTTTTTTTTGAATTTTCTTTGCCGAGTGCCTTGACCATGGCACACGGCAAAGCTGGGAAGCTTAGTGTCCCAGATTCCTAGCTTTGCCAAGTGTCATGGTCATGACACTCGGCAAAGAAGTGAAAAAATTCAAAAAAAAATTGGTTTTTAGTCTTCCATCATTGCAAACAAGATATACATCATATATATATATATAACACAACTATATATCACACAAATATATATATAATACAAATGTATATCACAATCGACCACAAACACAAACATAGCATACAAGTATCACAATCTCGACTCCCAAGTCCAAAGTCCAAACACACAAGCATAGTTCACAAAGTTCACAAGTGCATTATATCACAACGGCAGCCATTTGAAGCTCACGGCAACGGTCTGGGTTGGGATGGCCCAAAGTGCGATCCCGGCGACCCTCCGAGGTGGTTCGACACCGCCCCCGATTGATGCTGCACAAAATAGAAGAGATTGCACGTGAGCGACGAGAGAAGAGATAAATATGCAAGATAAATATCCGCCACTACCACCACTACCACCACATCACCTCCATCATCAACACTTCACCACCACCACCACCACCATGAGCACCACAACACCGTGACCACCACCACCAACACCACACCACCACCACCACCATGACCACCACACTGCCATGACCACGACACCACCACCACTAGGTTTCTCTAGGTTTCACTAGGTTTCTCTAAGTTTCAGCATAGAAAGTAAAACTTCATACTTATACTCACTGGGGTAGAATTAGGACGTTGTGGAGGTGGATCTAGAACAAGCAGTGTCTGTGGGTTTGCCCAACCTTGTTGCTGGCCAATTTGCTGCATGAACTTGATCATCTCGGCCATCTGCCGCTGATCTTGCTCCCGCTCGGCCTGCAGTTCCTGCACCTGGGCCTACAGCATTTGACCCTAATGTTTCAATAATGCATAGGTAAGGTATGTAAAAGTCAAAGAACGACGAATGAAATAGGAATGCTTACCTAGAGTGCCGACACCGTGGTTGGCCATTGGTGTATGGGCACGCTTGAGCTCGTGCTCGCTACTCGGAGCTAGTGGAGATGAGGAGTAGAGGTCGTGTTGAGGACGCCGTCGCCAATCCAGAACCGCCCATGCTTCTTGCCTTGCCCCACCCTCATCACGAGCTGAGGATCAAGGCGCTCCTCGGTTCTCGGATCATAGCCTGGCCCATGGACTGACCTTGCCACCTCCGTGTACGAAGAGAGGCGGGTGTGGATGCTAGAGTTGGTGTATGCCTCAATCGGGGCATCTGGGTCCTACTCGATGTCGGCCGTCGCCTTGCCCATGTGAGCCATAGCATATGCCATGAGTTGACCAACTGGCTGGCCACCGTGTGCATCCAACTACGAGAAAGACAACAACATGTGGTTAGAAATGATGCAGAATTGAGCGCGGCTAGATTAGAGCAATGACGGAGACTTACATATGCCTTTGCATATTTGCTGAGGCTACGGCTGCCCTGATGGTGAGGTACACCTGGCATCGGCAAACGCCTATCGCGGGCCTCCTCATGCTTCTTCTGCCAGTCCCTGTCCAACCAGGTGTCCACAATATATTCCCAGTAATCGGGGTGGGTGGCGCACCAGGTTGGAATCGCCTACAGGACATCAAGTAGACGACATATCAGAAGATCAAATTAGGCATACTTAATCTCAAAAGAAATGAATATTCATGTTTTATATTTACATGTATGTACTGCTCCCTTGTCAGCGTCATCCGTCTTGCCTCCTCTTTGTTGACACGCCTGAGTAGGAACTTGGCGTTGTAGTCTATGTGGGCCTAGATGCGGGACTCATAGTGCAAGTCCGTGACACGCCTTTTACAGGAAGCGTAAGCCACTTGATACGCACTTTCCTCCTGTCCCTCCTGGATTCTGAAGAAGTCCTGCATAAAGACACGAGGTATCCATTATTTTATTTCAAGAATGTCCAATGAATGCGAGGAATTGAGGAATGTAGTGCAAGAAAGACTTACCCACAACTCCCTAGTCACCCAATCTGCCTTGTTTCTACAGCGGATGCCATTATGATCTGGAGCATCCAGCACGAGGGCATAGTGGTCGAACGTCCAGGCCGACTCCCAATCCTGATCTCCTTTCCTAACTAGGCCAGGGAAGTGTTCCTTGCACAGAAGTCCCAGGATGCCATTCACATTGCGTGCCGGGGCCGCCTGGTCCATAAGCACCCAGTTCCTGCACAAGTGGTCCACAATAGTTATTAGTTGTTATTATGATTTTTCAACATATCAAATTAAGAACATATGAAGTTACTTACTTATCGCCCTCGGGTGCAATCAGTGGGCGCCTCTCAACAGGTATCGGTCGCTTCGGGAGCTTTGCGGGACCTCGCTGGTAGGGCTTCGACGTACCAAAGGAAGTGGAACCCCCTACCGTCGCCGCCTCCTCGTCCTCCATCGCTAGAACCGCCTCCTCGTCCTCCGTCCGTGGACCCCCGTCCCCATCCACCGTGTGCTGAAGGTCGTCGTCGTGCATAGTGTCGTGTAAGGAGCTACGCCCGTGGTTAGTCAACGGCTCCCACCTAGCCTGCTTCTTAGCCTCCTCCGCCTCTTTGACGCCTCCGCCTCCTCAGCCACCGCCATGTCCCTCCAGTTGGCGTAAACCGAGGGGTAGCTCCTCCTAGTGGGCCCCATCACCTGCAATTAAAAAGAGTAAACCGGTAAGTACAGATAAACGAGACGTACTTAGTAAGAGATGCAAAATAAAGAAAATATAATTACAAAATAACATAGTATTACATGTATTTCTAATATTCTTCATGATCGGGATTATCTGGACGATAGGTATCATCATCACTATCAAGATTGTCGAAATCCTCAATAGCCTCATCCTCATCATTGTCATTGCCTAGTCGTAGTCTGTCAAGCATTTCCAAGTCCTTTGGATCATGCACCTCATTTGCAGCGTCCTTGTCAACAACCCATTCCTCGTCTGCTTCCATTTTAATCTCTCCAGTTAAGTCTATCTCAAGCATCCCTGGTAGCCCCTCTTCTTGTTGATAGAACTCTCTGTCATGCGTGTTTGGGTTCAAGTTGTAATCATCAGGGTTTGGGTGAGGTAATCTACCGTGTGGTGATACCTTGTGCACAATATACCAACCCTGAAGACGTGGGTCGGTTTTGCAAGCATATGGACAATAATAAACTTGTGTGGCTTGTTGAGCCACAATATAGACATCTTCTCCTGGATAGAAGAAATCCTGTCGAGTTTTGACTATCCCAAGTTGATGGGACTTTCTCGATACTGCAGGATCAAACCACTAGCATTTGAATATGACAGTATTAAGTGCTTTGGAACCATGGTAGTTGACCTCGTATATTTCTTCAACTGTCCCATATACTCCTCTTGATCAGTGCCCGGCGTAAATACTTCGGTATTCGTGGTCCTTGGATTGGGACGACTCTGCTCGTACCTTGTTATGTGGAAGCGATATCCATTCACGTCATAAGCGTTAAATGACAAGACCTTATAGTCAAAGCCATTGGCCACTTGTTGTAATTCAGCACTTATAGACACATCCCTTTGGCACTGCAAGTTCAAGCAGGAGAGAAATGAAATCAGGCAACTTGGAACGTCAAACTTAGTAAGAGCTAAGTTGGCCAGTACCTTTTTTTGGAACCATGTAATGAAATACGGCGAACCATGTTGAAGAAGGGTCTCTCGTTCATGGTCAGAAGGTGGCCTTGAATGATGCCAGGATTCATCAAAAAATTATCTGCACCGACAAGGAACAATGTTGTTGGATGTACAAAAGTTACGGAGTATGTAACAAGTTCATTGAGAACTTGCCCTAGATACGTTTCCACTTCGTCAAGGTTGGTCAACACATAGAGCATGATCTTGCACCACTCTTCATAGCTTAAGGTCTTTGTGGTCGCTCCACTTGCTCTCCTGTATGGCCCTTTGAAAAGGCTAAGGGTCGATTCATTTTCGTCCTCGTTGTACCGAGCGGGTGGATTATGCACGCTAGGAAGGTTCTCATTATAGTTTGTTGTTGTGAAGTTTGACACATCCTCATGAATGAATGCCTCAGCAATGGAAGCCTCAATCCTACCTTTGTTTCCACATTTCTTGTGAATAGTCTTTAGACATCTCTCGATTGGATAGCACCAACGGTTCTGCACGGCCCCCCATTCGTGCCTCGGACGGGAGGTGCAAAATCAAATGCTGCATCGACAAGAAAAAGCGAGGTGGAAAGATCTTCTCCAACTTACAGACCAACAGAGGTGCCACTTTTTCCAACTCCTCAACCACTTTCACAGATACCTCCTTGGCACAAAGCTGGCGGAAGAAAAAGCTCAACTCTGCCAGCACCTTCTAGACATTCTCAGGGACGTAGCCTCAAACCATCGATGGAAGAAGCCGCTTAATCCATATGTGTTAGTCATGACTCTTCATCCCTAAGACTCGACCAGTCTCTGGGGTTGCTCTCCTCCTCAGATTCGCTACATACCCATCCGGGAACTTTTAACGTCTGCATCCATTGTATCACTTCCGTCCTGTGCTTCTTTTCTAAGACGTAATCGGCCTTAGGCCTTTTCCATGGCTTGTCGTCTCTAGGAAGCAGCATCTCTAGCTTTGGTCTATCGCATAGCGTTGCCAGGTCCACTCTGGCCTTAGGGTTGTCCTTTGTCTTGTCAAGAATGTCCATGAGTGTTGCCCAAAGTGCTTCGGCAATATTCTTCTCAGTGTGCATTACATCTATATTATGTGGAAGGAGAAGGTCATCAAAATAGGGAAGCCTCTCCAAGCCCGACTTATGAGTCCACATATTCTTTGGATTATCTTTCTTTCGACTATCTTTCTATGGATTGACCACGAGAGCATCTATCTGAGCATGAACCTAGGCACCAGTCATCTTCTGAGGTCCAGGGTCGGTCACCTTGACACCTTTCGTGAAGTTCTTGGTGTCTTGTCTAAATGCATGGCTAAGAGGGAGGAACTATCGATGCTTGTCGAATGACGAAAACTTGCCACCCTTCTTCAACCAAATGAACTCCAGAGTTGTCTTGCATACCAGGCATGGGAACTTCCCGTGGACACACCAGGCGCTGAATATCCCATACGCCAGGAAGTCATGCATGGAGTACTAGTACCAAACATACATTTTGAAGTTTTTCTTTATAGCTCGGTCGTAAGTCCATACCCCTTCATTCCAAGCACTGATCAATTCATCATAAACAGGCTCCATGTACACACCCATTTTGTTTCCCGGGTGTCCAGGAATTATCAACGTCAAGAATATGCTTTGCCGTTGAAGGAGGACCCCGGGGGGGGGGGGAGATTGAAGGGGATAGCGAACACGGGCCAACAAGTGTATGGGGCCAACATCATTCCATAAGGATTGAACCCATCCATTGCCAGCGCAACACGTACATTACGGACCTCAAGATCTTTATCACGATGCTTGCGATTAAAGCTTTTCCATGCTTCACCATCAGCTGGATGTACCATCTTGTCAGGATTGTATCGAATGCCATTCTTGTGCCATGTCATCTGTTTCGTGGACTCCTCAGTCATGAATAGCCATTGGAGCCTCGGTATGATCGGAAGGTGCCATAGGACTTTCATGGGGATCTCAAGCTGCTCCTTCTGGCCATCACCTTTGTCTACCTCCACATACCTAGAGGATTTACACTTTGGACAATACTTTGCATCCTTGTGATCTTTCCTAAAAAGGACGCACCCCTTCGGACAACAATGTATTTGCTCATACGGCATCTTAAGTGCACGAAGGAGTCTCTGTGACTCGTAGAAGCTACTCGGCAGAATATGACCCTCCGAAAGTAGCCCACCAATAACTGCCAACATACCATCGAAGCAGACTCGACTCATGTTGTACTAGGACTTCAACCCCATTAGACGTCCAATGGTATCCAGTTGAGAAACCGTTGCCTTCTCGTGTTGGAGCTTCTGTGCCGAAGACAACATTTGGTAGAACGCCTTTCCGGTTGGCTCTAGCTCCTCCTCCTCCTCCTCCTTCTCCTCCTCCTCCTCCGTAGGTCTTTTAGCGAACGTTGCTTCGTGAAAGTCACCTAACCATCCTGCTACCCCGCCATCAGCATCAAACACCTCCAAGCGTGGTCTCACCACCTCTTCTCTAGTACGATGGGCTTCACCATGGAACACCCACCGGGTATAGTTTGGCGTAAATCCATACTTGCAAAGATGTTCCCCCATGATCTTCCTTGTTTTTCTTTTCCTGTTTCTGCATTCGCTACAGGGACAGAATGTGTCTCTCGCTCCATTAGCTGCCTTGCCAAATGCTTGGTTCAAGAAACCCTCGGTCTTGTCCATCCATTCAGGGGTGATTTCAGCCTGACTTGGGTGGCCCGTGTACATCCACTCACGGTTAGCCATCCTCTAGCATATACATGAGCGAGTAATATAACCACCAATCATCTGAATGGCGTGTCTGTTGTCTAATGGGTGAGGATAGGTCCTAATCCCACTCACGGATGCATAGATGAGGTTAGTTTACATGCTCTACTCCGATCCGAGACAGAATTTCGACAGCACCTCCCCGTTGTTCTCTCCATACACGTCCTGGAAGGGAGAGTGTGTATCCGGAGAACAACAGGGAGGTGGTGTCGAAACTCTGTCTCAGATCAAAGCAGAACATGAAAACTACCCCATCTATGCATCCGCGGGCTGTCCAAAAAAGTGGACAATCTGAAACAGATACGGTCTTAGATATGCGAAGATCCGCATACCTCCAACCGTATCTGTTTCGAACGGGAAACGCCTAACTGGGTTACACCGATCTACGACAACGATAAGGAAGAGAGGTTATTTATACCTAGGGTGGCGGTGGAATCAGGCTAGCGGGGCAGTTGCGAGGCGACGCTGTGCAGGCAGGACCGCAGCGCCGACGAAGACGATCGGGGTCGCCTACGTACTCCAGGTCCCCTTCGACGGGTCCTGCTCTGCAAAAGAAGAATTATAATACTATAAGTTAAAAATATCGACAGAACCTTCCCTACACGGGGAGGTTTCCAAAACCTACAAGAAAAAAGCCAGCACGGTGGCCGACAGCATATATACGGCACGAAGGCCCACACATCCACGTACGGCAAGAAGGCCCACACATCCACATACGGCACGAAGGCCGTCAATGACATACAAGGCGCGAAGGCCGACAACCGGGGGGGGCTTTATACCTTGGGTGGCGGTGGAGTCGGGCGACGCGGTGCCGGGGTGCGATAGTGTCGGTGGTGCTGGTCGCTGCCCTCTCTTTTCTTGCATATCCTGTTTACTGCATACCCAGCAGGTCTATTAATCAGGAGGTGGACCTAGAGGCAGTAGTCACTCGTGGTGTTCCTGTTAGTTTTAGTATCCTCTTCCTTATTATTCTCAAGGAGTTCTGGGAGATTTATGTTTATGTCTTCTCCCAATGGACCATGGCTTGGATGCTCTGCGAGTACATCATGTCGCCGAAGCTGCGGTGTTCATTGATGCGAGGGGTGGTGAGACTGATGCGCAGATTAAGCACCAGAGGCCGATGGGACCAACAGGTGGGGCAATACAACATCTTGATCCAGTGTCCTATACTCCTATGTTCAAGTTAAATTTGAGCATCCTGCGTCCTACAACTGTCAAGCTGCAGACCCATGTTATGAAGGCAATGCTGGACTCGCTCAAGGACCTGCAAAGCCCACACAGTTTGAGCTCCTACTTTCCAAATGCCTTGGGGTTCAATCAAGCTGGCATCGAACAGTTTTCATGGGCAAAATAAATTTGAGGCTGGCACCCACAGGATACTAGTGTGGCACATAGCCACATGTCTCTGTGAGATTCAGCTATATATGTGGCAGTGACACAGCCGCATCTCTCAAGCCTTTCCGGTTGCGGTTGCGGCCAAGGATTTTTGTCCATAGATCAAGGATACCCTGGGACTCCGAAGCTATGTGGGGTGATTATGTCGTCTCTGTCACCTTATCCAATTATTGTGCATATCTGCTTACTCGGGAACCAAGGCTGGTACCAGACAATGCCCTCGTGTGTAGCAAGGTATTTTTTTGCTGTTAGAGATGAGGTCTGGTCAGCCACTCGCAGGTGTAGATCGCTGCAGGACATCCATGAACACCTTGTGGGTAAGGCAGCAGCGGCCGACGGGAAGCATAAGGCAACTGTGAAGATGGGCGCAGAGCTAGCGCGGCAGCTGTTACAGACATATAGCTCAGAAGCTGCATGGAAAGTTCTATCGATATTCTGGATAGGTTTGCTTATGCACTTGGCTGCATTCACCAAAGCCGAAAGGCACAAGACACATCTCCAAGGACGCGGGGAGCTCATAACACACCTGTGGGCTCTTCTTTGCCATGCTGGCTTCCATGGGACCAGCGGCGGTGAAGAAACGTCAGATACAGAGGTTGATTTAGATTGAGGATACGGTGGACTGAGCTGGTGCTTAGATAACCTTCATCCTTTCCAGCTTGTCCTTACTGTTTGGGGGATCCATTGAAATTAAATTGCATTGAGAGGTAGATTGGTACGTGTTCTTTGCTGTCTTTACAAAATGGGTGATGATCCCTATTGTCCAAGACTTCAGCACTGAAGCATTTTTTCTGTTGCAAGATGCTTATCAGCTTATGTACTGATTTTTTTTATATCAAATAAATGTTTCAATCGTTTTGCCTGTAGCACTGAATAATGATTAGCATTATATTACATCAGCCTTTTCGATATCCTACTCCTTTATTTGCAATGAACAGTTCCTGGTTTATTTGTGTACAATGTATTGGTCCCCTCCCTTCAGGGGTTCACTGTGCATCACATAACAGTCCCTGGATCAGTAGCTAAAACACACAGGTTGAACAGCTTGATATAAAAAGCCATACTTTTATTGATAACGGCAAAACACATTTACAACAATTTAAAATTTACATAGCTTGGGGCATTGGCTTTACCAAGCTAGTACCAGTGACCCGAAATTTGCTGACTGCTGCCAGGGAATTCCCAGTTCTTCAATCTCCACCCGTTGTTTGTGTTGGACTCCCTCCATTGCCAGTTTGCACTAATAAATCTTTCTTTGTCACGAGCCTTTCATTCATTCATCAACGAATCACCAGCAAAAAAACTGGCTATAAACTGACCAAAGACCGAGAGAGCTTCCACTTGCATTTCTGCCAAGTCAACGAATCTCTTCACCGACAGCATTCCCACCTACAATATCCAATCCATATAGCTACGGACCATACTAGAATTAGTTCATTTTATTCATTCCAGGCTCCAGCACGGCATTTGAAGGGAGGAGGAAACCTTTGAGTATCTGCATACAGTGCGTGCTGACTGCTGCTCACCACCACGATGCATCTCTCCGCCGCAGCTGCAAGGTTGTTCGTGCTGCTCATCACGGCATCATCCTACAGCTTTACCAATGCGCAGCAGCCACAGTCCCACCAGCCACCAGGTCTTGGTGATTCCAACTCCAACCTTGCAGCCAAGTGCCTCATCAGCTGGGCAACCTGTCGAAGTTACAGTATCTCAACATTTGCCATACGAGCACGAGCTCGACGGATTTGTCATGGCTGACACGCCTACCTTTCCTAGAGTACCTTAGTCTCGGGTCGATGAATCTCAGCACAGTAGTTGACTGGCCTCATGTGGTGAACGTGATTCCTTCTCTCTGAGGGTCCTGGACCCTACTGGTTGCTCCCATAGAACTGCAAAAAAGCAGCAATCGCTAGCACGCCTCAACCTAACAAACCTTGAGGAGCTCCATCTCTCAGGCAACCAGTTCGACCACCCAATTGCATCATGTTGGTCCTGGAACCTAACAAATATCAAGTACCTCATCCTGGAGGATGCCGCTTTGTATGGTCAAGTTCCTGAAGCACTGGGAGCCATTACAGCCCTGCAATACCTTGATCTATCGCATAACCCAATCGAAATGCCCCCACAGCAACCTTGATGAACCTTTGCCACTTGTGGTACCTGGATCTGGAGGGGTGTTCTTTAAATTGCAATGTGACTGAGGTAATTGAAGGGTTACCGCAATGTTCGTCCAATAGATTGGAGGAACTGCATCTGGGTTCAGGTCAATTGGTGGGGACCCTACCAAATTCCATGGTGCACTTAACCGGATTAGCTGTTCTTGACCTTAGTCACAACAATATTACTGGACCTCTACCAGCATTTATTGGGAATTTTACAAGCTTAAAGACCCTCGACCTCGCTTTCAACCTCATCACCGGAGGCGTGCCACATGAGATTGCTGGCATGTCAAGTTTGATCAAGTTAGACCTGTCCAGCAATGATTTACATGGACTGATCACGGAGGAACACTTTGCTGGTCTAAACAGCTTACAATACATAGACTTATCTCATAACTCTCTGAAGATTGAGATGAACTCGGAGTGGCAGCATTCATTTAGACTGTATTATGCAAGCTTTGCCACTTGCCAAATGGGTCCTCTTTTTCCTGGATGGCTGCAGTGGCATGTGGATCTTTACTATCTAGACCTCTCACGCACAGGAATAATTGATACTCTTCCACACTGGTTCTCTAAGGCCTTTTCAAAAGTTCAATATTTATACATTTCTGACAATCAGCTCAGTGGAAGTTTGCCCACAGATATGGAAATGATGTCTCTCTGCTGGAAGTTCTCGCTCTCGATTCCAACCAATTAAATGGTCCAATACCACCTTTGCCACGAAACCTGACGGGCTTGGACCTCTCAATGAATTCCTTGTTTGGACCCCTGCCCTCGGATTTTGGAGTTCCAAAACTGATACACCTTGTCCTGTTTTCTAATCGATTTGCGGGTAGTATTCCAGAATCTATTTGTAAATTTGAGCAACTGAGGATCATAAACTTGGCCAATAACTTCTTTAAAGGAGAATTTCCCAAGTGCTATGGGATGACAAGTATTACAACTTCTGGAGTTAAGTAACAATAGTTTGTCTCGCCAGTTCCCACCTTTTCTGCAAAATTGTACTAACTTGACACTCCTAGATTTGGGAGAAAATATTTTCTCAGGCAGTTTGCCTGTCTGGATTGGAAACTTCGAGAGACTAAGATTGCTACGGCTCAGTCACAACAAGTTCTCTGAGAACATTCCAACAGGCATCACAAGTCTCAAGTGCCTTCAGTATTTGGATATGTCAGACAATAATGTATATGGTTCATTGCCTAGGAACTTCATGGATTTACCAAGCTAGTATACACACGGGCCTTCTGCGACTATCCCGGAATAGTAGTATCTCTTGGTATTAATTTGACAGAAAATAAAAAGGGGCATCAATTTAACTATGATCCGAGCGTGATGATTATTCTTGGACATGATGAGCATCGACTTGTCTTCGAACTACTTGACGGGTGAAGTTCCAGAAGAAATAGGTACCCTAGTTGCATTGTCAAATTTGAATCTCTCACGAAACCACTTCAGTGGAAATGTACCCAACAAGATTGGGACAATGCAGTCACTAGAATTCCTTGACCTCTCTAGGAACATGCTTAACGGGGAAATACCCACAAGTCTATCGAATTTGGCATTCTTAAGCTATATGGATTTGTCGTACAACAATCTAACCGGAAGAATACCATCCGGATCGCAGCTTGACACCCTCTATGCAGCAAATCCCTCCATGTATACCGGCAACATCGGCCTTTGCAGGCCTCCTCTTGAAAATAATTGCTCAAGCATTGATGCACCAAAGCAAGGTCACTCAACAAAAACTGAAGATGGTCCAGGGCTAGAATTCTTCTACATTGGACTTGGATGCGGATTCGTAGCTGGAATCTGGGCAGTTTTCTTTTCTCTGTTATTCATGAAACGATGGAGAATTGCTTATTTCCGCCTCTTCGACACGCACTGTATGACAAAACATATGTGCTTGTGGTTGTTTATTGGGCAAGACAGACAAGGCAGAGGCAGGCAACCGCAACTGAAGCATCAAAAAGCAACTATGGTTGCCAAAGCATGAAGTACAAAACTATATAATGAAGCAACATGAGCATTTATGCAACTTGGGTGTAATTGAAGTGTTATGTTTTAGTAGCAGACAAAATAATAGTACCTTCTGCATGTGCTTTTTGTATTATTCGTGGTGAACCAGATAATTGCTATGGAAATTCAAATGCATTGTGTGTAAATTTGTAATATACAGTACCTCGACCAACATTAAGATATTCAAATGCATCTTTACTGGGTTACCAACATAGCCCCCCCTGCAAATTTTGCATACCAGCACGGAAAGCCTGAAGCCTAATATTGCGTCTAATCTATGTATTTCAAGCAAACACATAATGCAACTTGACGAACAAGGAATAAGAAATAGTAATCCGCTTCTTTTCTGACTATGGCCAAGCAATTTTAACATAGTACCTGGCAATGACAAAAAAAATATCAAATACAGTGTGTACTAGCCAAGCATGCTGTTTTATACAAGTTTCATAGAATCCAGTGCAGGGTTTTTTTTCCAGAGTACCCCTAGCATAAAACTGTCATAGCAGCGCCAAAACATTGCTGTGTCATGCCTCACAATTATGAAACAAATGCAGGGCACGACATTAATATACATAACCGATAAAAACAACTCACAAGTCACATCCTCCTCATTGCTTCAATGTTATTGGTGTGAAGTGTCTGCTTCTTTCCTCTGCCACTGCTGCCTAGGTGGCTGGCCATGAGGCTGTCTTCTTGATGCATTAGCTCTGTTTCTCCTTCGATGGCCTGAATTCTTGGGCTTATTGCTACTGGCGTTGTTTGCCAGGCCACTGTTGCTCTGTTTCTGAGGTTGAAGTAGCAGGTGTCTTTGCTGGGATCAGCAGTCTCTTCTTCAGCTGTTTCTGGCATGCTGGGAGGAAGAGAAACATACATTCCTGGTTGTATGGCAAGGTCTTTCTTTGGTTCAATCAGGCCGTTTCGTTCTTGCTGCAGATTAATAAGTGACTCGATTCTTTTTCTCCTGTTTTGCTCTGCCTCAGAATGGAGTAACTCCTTTTCATCTTCACCCAGGTCACCTGTTAACAATGTCTGAAGGTGAACAGACAAATACAGAAAGCGTTATTGTTGGTCTCATTGAAATAGTTTAGAGTAACAATATGAAGGAAAATGGTGATTTGGCCTCTAAATATCATGTTCAATATTTGGATGGAGTGAAACTAAACTACCAATGTATGTAAAAGCAGGAATGGTGCAATTGTGCATGAATCATATCTGATACATACCAGCCGGGAAGTATTGTCACCCAACAGATCACGAACATGCTCAATATCCTTCTCATCAAACACTTTGCGGCAAACTGGACAAAATCCTCTTGGCTGATTCACATTATAATGCTTTGTCTGAGCTGGACAAATTGAAACCCTTAGAAGCATCAATAACTAGTTGCACAAGCTAAGATTAACAATGTTTAGCATATCAAACCAACAAACAAAAGTGTTAAATACATGTATGGAAGGATTTACATTGTCACATTTCCAGCCTTGAGGCCAGAGTGCTAAATGCCATTGTATGCGAGAAATAATATTGCAGACTTAATGTGCTTCCCTACAGTAGTAAGTCAGTAAACTAATGCTACCAGAATGTATTATCCTTGTTTGAAAATGGACGAGAAGCCTAGAATCCAATTGCAATTTATAAGAGAGAGCACACTCTTGACTTTATATCAGGCAAAAGCTATGGGAATAATATCAATATCAAACATGAACATAACTAACAAATATACTCAAAACTCAAATAGGGAAAACAGTTAAACGCGAAATAATGTCAGCACCTCCAGTATAACGCTCCTTCAGGTTGGCGTCACCATGTTGGAGCCATTCCCACCATCTCATAATGCAGTCACTACAATGGAAAAGTGCAAAAGTATAAGCTACAAACTAGACAGAATAAATTGCTTCACTATTGTACAGTTTTGTCAACCTGTGGAAGCAGTGGTAGCATGACATCAACTTCATAAATGGCAACTCAGATCCAACCTTATCCTCTCCCACTAAGGATATAGACACAATGGACAATCCCCAGCTGGATGATTCATATTCGAGAGGATCTCTCCGGCTTCCTGCGTGCAAACTTACTTAGATCATGCGAAAGATATGGGAACACGATCCATCCTCTTAGAATAACAATTCTTATCATGGTTATTAACTGATTCTAGTTACAGAATTATTCAGAGGATGTGTTGGTATGTTTTGGGGAATTCGGACACAAGACTTTGTTTAGTATTTTATAAAACAAACTTGCAGCATTTCTTGTTCTTTCATCACTTCTTACAATTAAAGCTAACATACAAATCATTGAATAATATCTTCGAATGAAGGAACTAAACTTAGTTAGAGCTATTAGAAGGTGTGGATGCAACCCAGGTTGTTATCCTCTTTGACTCTGCCTTCCTATTTTTTCATATTTACAATGTCACCTAGTCCTTCTAGGTTGGTACAGTTTTTTTTAAAAAAAGAAGAAAATGTCATCTGATAGTATAGCCTAAAGATACCAGAGTTTCAAGAGTTTAGTATAGTACACAGATGTCATTTTATTGCATCCTTTCCTATATAAAAATAAAGAGGAATCTGTAAAGGTAAAGAAAACTGAGATCAGGCACTCAAGACACTTTAGAATATAGATGCAAATGCATGTATTGTTTCAACTGACACATTATGAGTGAAAAGTCTTCGGAACATCAAGACATTAAAAAATCATTGTTATGTACCGTACACAAAGCAAAAGACAATAAATACCTCACACAATGTCACAAGCATTGGGTAGTTTGAAAGTTCTTTTGCCTTGTTCTGGATGCTGGTAATAAGATATATCTGTCGATTCTCGTCAAGGCCCTTACTTTCCACAGCATAAATATGTGGTGGTTCCTTCGGATACTGCAAATTCAATGTGGCTATGCCATAAATTCATAGTGCACCGACAATCCAACATTGAACAGTAACAAAAAATATAACAAATTATGAACTATACTGAACAAGGTTATGCCCGAGAGGATGGCAGCTGCACAGGATGATACTGTAGAATAATGTTCAAGCATATTTAGCAATCATATGAGCTTAGTAATTTGAAACTCTTATGACATAGAATTGAATGTGAAATTTACAGTGGTCATAAAGTCAGGAAATGCGTTCCCCACTAATCTTATTCATACTACATATGTTTTTTGTTCAAAACCTATGATGCTAATACTACAATGTGTGTCCTTTTCACTTGAGAGAAAAAAAGGCACACTGGTTTCATCATGATAAAACCCTATGAGTGCTTCCCAGACAGACATTTCAGAGGAAAAATGTTGTGTGTTCACATTATTTCAAAACAGAGGTTTTCAAAAATCTCGTTATTTCTATGTAAGTATGTATAACATACATTTTTACATGTACAAGAAAATCATTAAGGCATTAACTAGCATGTAATATACTTAACCATAGCTACCTAACCAATAATGCATGGCAATATGAGGATTTGCACGTTACAATGATGAACAACACAAGGGTAAACAAAGTTTACAAACTTATAATAGGCACTTATAAAACTAGCAGCCACTGACTATAATTTGTAAAGGAAATCAAAAAAATTGAACATTTGTTCCATAAAAGTTCTCCATAAAAAGGAAGTACCTAGAATTTAGATAGGGATACACACCAGATGAAAATATTGAAAGGTGGTAGATTCATACCTGTAAAGATGCTTTAATTCCAAGAAAGAGCTCCACAAACTGAAAGAGAAAAAACCAAATTAATACACATATAAACTATAAATTATAATGTATAACTCCTAATGGAAGGAGCGTTATTTAGGGCAAATGTTGGTCACAGTACCAGCGTGGATTGGAAAACATGAGCAATGTCTAAGTTTAAGAAATAAACAGTAAATAATCTCTATGCCTTCAATCTCATACAATGGAAAATGAGAGATGCTACAATTACAGTGACTTCAAAGCTCATGGAAAATGCACAAGAAGGGGTTTTCAATAAGAGAAGCAGCAAGAAGTTACTGCTGGCATTTGTACAAAGCCTTCAATTATGATTAATTGATTATCATTGCAAGAGATCAAACAACAGCTCATAGGGAATCACGTGGCAAACTACAGCCTATCCTACAAGCATAGTAGCTCTCCTGCTTAGTATCCCAGTCCTCCAAGTTCAGATTCCAACATAAAGGCTCGAAATTTGTAATTGTAGCAAAGCGTAATTGACCAGAAAGTGCACTTGACTGTTCGAACAACTGGAAACAACTAAGCACCAAAGCATGTACCCTCTTGGCTCTTTCCCTGCCAAGACAGCGGCATCAGGTCAACCATGGCAACACATTGCAACAATTGATCAGAGTAATCTTATTAACTAAAACAATAGCATCAGGATGACGACACCATGTATATACCATAAACTTAATCAATCTGCAAGCCCAGAAGGGCTAACCACAAAAAACCTAAATCCTGCAACTAGAAGGCCTAAACTTCAACCAAAAGCTAACGTCCCCCCTCTCCTCCAACAGCTAGGGTTCAGCTCAGAAAATACGGCAACTCCCCCACCAGCTACTACCGAATAATACTACCGGGCAGAGCAGCGGACCGGTCAACCGGCCGATCGAGCACGCGATTCGTCTATCCGCGACTCCCGTCACTCGATCGGGAGAGATGGAGGCAAAGGGGGTGGGGTGGGGTGGGGTGCGGCGAGACGAGACGAGATGGACCTGCTGCGAGGAGTCGTCGGCGGTGCGGGGCCGCACGTGGACGACGAGGTGGGGCGGGAGGTCGAGGAGCACGCGGACGTCGTCCCCGTACACCGCCGCCACGGCCTCCAGCTCCAGCCGCAGCTCCTCCTCCGCCTCCGCTTGCGCCGCCGCCATCGCCATCAGTCACCGCCGATCTTTTTTTCCCCTCCCCAACTCTCTGTCTCGAGGGACATCTAACTTTTTTAACCGATAACACTCGATTGCTATTTTTACACGGGGCCATCGGTAACACTCCTAATTTTTTTTTTTTTTTTTTTTTTTTTTTTGCTATTTTTGCTGACGTGCCATGCCACATAGTCAGCCAACGTGGCAGCATCTCTCTTCCCGCTGCTGCTTCTCTCTCCCTCCACTAGTTGACATGTGGGCCCCACTAGTCAGGTTCATCTTCAACCTTTGGCCACCGGAGAAGGGGTGAGCATGCGTGCGGGAGGGGGATCATGTTCCTGTGGGCGCTCTTCCTGGTGGCCATGACGGCCACATACCTGAGCGTTCACTCCTTCGTCGACACCTCCTCCTGCTACTTCGCTGCATCCTGGGGCGAGCTGCACTGGGAGTGCCAGATCCCGAGCGTCGGCTTCGCCGCGGCGGCCTCCCAGGTCCACGGAGGGCGCGGGGCTGTCTGTGCTCGTCACGGGTGCCACCGGCATCATGGGGGCATCCTCCTCCGTCGTCTATGGACTCAACGACCGTGTCCCCCACGCTCGCGCACCACGGCGAGGCTCTGGCTCCGGCCACGGCTGTGTCCGCCCCGCACCCAATGGTCGGCCTCCTCCGTGGCCCCTACCATCGCCGCCCTGGCGCCCTAGGCCCGCGCGTCCCTAGGACGACCCCGCGCGCAGACGCGCCCTGCTTTGGCCGGCCCTGCGAGGAGACTGCGCCCACAAGCAGCGTGGGCGCGGGTGCGGTCGCCGTCAGAGAGAGTAGGGAGCGGGAGTGGGTCAGCGTCGGGCCTGTTCGTTTGGCTGGACTTGTTCGTTGCTGGTTCGTGAAGGAGTACTGCTGTCTGGTTTGGTGTGAGAGAAAAATACTGTTCCGGCTGGCAATTTACGATCGTTTACGACAAGCACAAGCCAACCGAACAGGCTGCATGTCCGCGGCGCGAGGGCCTACGTAGAGGCGGCGGCGAGTGCGTCCAGGGCGTGATTCGCCCCTTCTCCGGTGGCCAGAGGTTGAAGATGAACCTGACTAGTGGGGCCCACAAGTCAGCGAGTGGAGGGAGAGAGTAGCAGCAGCGGGAGGAGAGGCGCTGCCACACTGGCAAACTGCGCGGCATGCCAAATCAGCAAAAATGACAAAAAATTAGGAGGGTTACTATTGACAAATGTGTAGGTGCCCGTGTAAAAATGGCAAACGAAGGAGTACCATCTGTAAGGATGGCAAAAAGTTAAATATTCCCTGTCTCGAGGGTCGTAGGAAGAGGCATGGGTAGCTGAGAGTCAGGGAATTAAGGTGGGAAATTGACTTTCGTCCAAATTCCTTATTTGGTTTGTGAATGGAAATAAGGAGAATTGAAGAAGGAATTCATATTGGGGTTTTGAGGGGGAAATTAGAAGGCAAATCATGATGGACGATGCGGTTCCTACCTAATTTCCTACGGTGGAAATTGAATGGGAGTTGTGTTCTTAATGAAAGAAAAGTAGATCCGCACCGTCCATCATGATTTGCCTTTTAATTTCTCCCTCAAAACCACGATATGAATCTCCTTTTCAATTCCCCTTCTTATTTCTCTTCACGAACCAAAAAAGGAATTGGGACTAAAAGTCAATTTCACACCTTAATTCTCTCTATCAACTTCCACCACTAATTCACATGCCTCTTCCCACGTAGTTGCCAAACACACTCTAGGGAATTGATTAGTAGAAGTTAGCTCTCTAAATTTCCCTTCCACTTCCTACCAGAACTCCCGTTCTCGTAAAATAAATAAGAGATTTGTAAACTCCTGTCTCCCTGAACTTCTATTCTCCCATCACCCCGAACCAAATGAGCCGTGAAGTCTGAACGAGACAACAAAGTAGGGAGGTAGTTCCGTGGGTCTGGGCGGGCCGCGTTGGCAAGGAAAGGTGGGCCAGGCTTCTGAGGGCGAAATGTTGTGGCCTAGCCCAAAACATTAGTTAATTATTTGTTTCTCGGAATAAAAAGCAACCGTCACAGCCCAATTCGAACCTGGGTGCCTGACCACAGCTAAGTCTGGGATTCTTCTCCAAAAAAAAAGCTAAGTCTGGGATTTTTTGTTACTTTTTGTCTTTTTGATCTAAAAATTTTACTAATATAATAACTACAACATGTGCACAACTAAAATTTTGGTAGTGAATGAAAAATACTCTATTTCACAACGCCACACCTGGAGGGGTGGTACAACCGTTGTAATATGCGTGAATATGCTTTGTGCCTATTACGAGCAATTGTTTATTACAAGCATGTTTACGGTCTCTTTACCTCGAACCGAACTGTGGAAACTTCTTTGGCATGTCATTGATCCACACTTCATGCCTCTCCATAAAAAAAAAAACGGCGAGCATGAACAGAGATTTCGTGCTTTCTCAAAGGCGACACCTGTCAATAAAAAAAAAGACAACGGCAAACTCATCCACTACTTTCTTCCAACATGTCACGTATGGCTCTGTTTGGATCCATGGGTTAGAGCTAGTTTGGGCTAGTTGGAGCTCAACTAGCCCTAAAGTAGCCAAACAGGAGGGTTAGAGTGGGTTATTTGCAACTAGCCCACCCTAAAAAACTATCCCCCCAAAGAGGTGATTATTTGGGCTAGTTGGGGCTATTTGAGGTGGGGTCCACTGTTTTTTCTCTACTTTCACCCGCACCAATGATTTGGAAAGCACATTTATTATCATTTTAACCCTTGTATCCAAACATCTCTTAGGCTAGAGTTAGTTCAGGGCTAGTCCTGAGCTAGAAACTAACTCTAACCTCTAGCTGTGCTAGAGTATCCAAACAGGACCTATGACTAACTACTGAAGAAAGCCTGTGCTGAATGCTGATGCAGCCAAGGTTAGCCGCTTTCAGTACGTTGCGTGATTGCTTAAGTGCACTAGGAGAGGTACGTGTGCATAGGTATAGGATAAGACACGGGCCATCGGACTAATTTGTTGCACCCCAAAGGCCAAAGCCCAACCAGCAGCGCAGTTTGACAGCCCACAAACTCAAGTCTCAAGCCCGTGAAGAAGCCCAGGATTCCAACCCAATCGTACGTGCACAGCTGCAAGACAAGCCACGTAAGCAAAACAAATTTACTAGGCAAGAAAGATATACAATAAGTTAGTCCCTTCTTCTTTTATATTACAAAATAAACAAATCGAAACATATTTTTATTTAGGGTGGGGCCCACCTTATCTTGACTTTTCCTTTAGTATATCCCTCCGTCTTCCTCCCAACACTGGCGTGCTCACCCGAGCATCAAGGCCTGAGCAGCCATCTTCCATCTCCGCGATGTGCACAAGTAAGCTGTAGACGCTAAGGAAGGGCACGGCGAACCAGAGCTATCGAGTTGGCATCGTACGTTGAGATGCGCTGCATTTTTTTCGAAATTAATTAAATGCCAATCGTACATTTATCAGCAGTACCGTCGTCACAAATACAGTAGATCAGGGTTCTTCGCACAGATTGGATTGGATATTCCGTGTACCTGTGTAGATCCTACTACGTTACCTATCTATAAAAGACTATAAATCTATAAAACCCTATAAATTTGAGGGTGACCTATCGCAGATACTGTTCATCCGGGGCAAACGCAAACTCAGATCCCTGTATATGAACAGTAACGGGTCCCTTTTTCCTCCACCTTTCGCTGTTGTACACATTTGAGGGATGTCCTATCGCAGATACGGTTCATCCGACGCGAACACAGACTCAGATCACTGTATACGAACAGTACCCACCCGATAAGGAACAGTACCAACCTTTGTTTTCTCCACCTTTCACTAGCCCGCGCGAAGCGCGGGGTAGTTTATATTAAATTTCTGTTTTAGAATCATGCCATTTGGAAGCATGCGCTGTCCGCCTATCTACCCCGATACGCGCAGTCGACATCTCCGATCAGCAGTATGGACCTGTTCTTCATCCCAATCAGCAGTTTCCTCAGCTCGGTGTCGGACCGGACGGCGCCGAGGCAGAGGTCATACATATCGAAGTGGAGGTGGTTGGAGATTGCGCCCCGTGGATGATCGAGGTAGCCTCTCTTCCACGCCCTCCCCATGCGCTCGTAATACTACATCTTGCCCCAGGAAGCTGTCCAGGTCGAGGTCGTCCAGCATGTCTTGATGCAGCACCGCGTCGTCCATGGCCAGCATCACGAACGTGGAGGCGTTGCGGAGCCTGACGGGCCGCCACTTCCCCCACTCGTTGCTGCAGAGCTTGGCCTGCCTCCGGTCCCGCACCATGGCCTCGACACTGGCCATGACGAACGGCAGGTAGGCGCCGAGCACCAAGTCCTTGTGCTTCACGGGGCGCATGGCGAGCGTGATCTGCTCTGCGCCGGTCCCGCGCGGCAGGCTGGCCTTGACCACGGGCGGCGTGCCGGTCGGCGCCGTGGCGAGGAACGTGGAGCGTGATCTGCTCCGCGCCGGCGCCACGCGGCAGGCTGGCCTTAACCACCTTGCGCCTCTTCGCCGCCGCGCTCTGCCACGTGCTAGGCCACCACGAGGAGGGGGCCCAGTGGCTACACGATTCCGCCGTGCCTGACCTCTCCCGCCTCGAGCACATGATTCAGTTCGTGCAGGCCGTCCTTGTTGCCTCGGTCGGCTCCGCACCGCGCGCCGTGGCAGGCTCGGAGGTGCACGCGGCCGGCGAAGATGGCCTCCGGTGGGTCACTAGGAACACGGAGCGTGCCGAGGAAGAGCGCAGTGACGGCGGCTCACCCGTGCGCTCGCGTGGCCGCCGCGGCGGCGGTGCCTGCTCGTACGCCCACAACATAAATTGTTTCAGATGGATAAGTCAGCAGGCTACCTCAGCAGGAGAAGCTTACGTTAAGGGATATGGACCTAAGTGATATATCATACAAAGTTTATAGACCCAAAAAATTACTTTAAAAGTTGATGGACCTAACTAAAACTCCTCACAAATTATTAGACCTATGTTACATTTAACTCTTTTGTTCAAAATAAGAATTTTGTACTACCTAAATGTTCTACATAGGTTTTAGAGTGAAATACACTGGTGGCCCTTTAACTTGTCGGCCTATGCCAGTTCGGTCCACGAACTTGCAAACGTGGAAAATGGGCCTCCGAACTTATCAAGTTATTCACCGCTGGTCAATTTTCCATCCGGCGCGGCCTCCAGGTGACATGGCAGCGCCAGCGTGGCGGACGAAGCATGTGAGCTGCACGTTTCAATGTAGGCCCCTCAAGTCAGGGTTGCCCCTACCTCCCGCTCCGCACGGGACGAACGCCGTCACCGACAGCGCTTGGACCACGCCTGGCCGTGCCCTTCTCCCGCGTCCCCTGCATGACCGAGCATCCCGCGCGGACCCTTTCTATGCGCCGCAGCCCCACGCCCCGAGCCGCTCGTCCCGCAGCGCCGAGTCAGAGATCCGCCATTGTCGACATGGAGCTGAGCTCCTTGACCGGCCTTTCCTCTCCTTCCGCGGTCCCTCTCTCCCTCTAAAATGGTGCCCAGAGTGTCGCGTGAGCACTCCGCACTCACTCCGCTTCTCCCCGTGCTCCCTCTCTCGCTCTATAGGCGCCGCCGCCTCATCTTGAGCTAGCAGCGCTGCCGCCGCCACCGTCGATCTCCTCCTCTACCGCCTTCCAGCAGACGCAAGCTTGTCGGCGAGCTTCGGGGCGTGCTAAGCCTTTCAAAGGTTAGTCTAACAAGTGAGAGCTATTAGATTCACTCGGCAAACAGATGTAGGAACCCCCCTTCCCAATGGCACAATGACACACAACCTATACCCGATTCATCAAGTCATTCTTACGCCAATAAAGGTAACCACTAACAAGCTAGAAAAGGTCCTCATACTGAGCTAAAGCCAGAGCCATGTAGCCCTCACAGTTGTACTGTAAGTCCTAGATGATGACTTACAGATAAGTCCTTAGGGAGAGGAATCTAGAGCACCATAAAAACAGTCCAATGCTCTAGCCTCCTTGTTCCATGTTGCTAAAAAGCATCTTTTAATGTTTATTGCATATACCATTAGTCAAGCTACAAAATCGTGGCTTTAGTTGAGCACTAGCATCATACTACCCAATGCAATACCCCATAGGTATCAAGGCACAAGATACAAAGTACTAGAAAATCCTTAGTGACAGTCAAGGTAGACACATGCAGTATGAATTAAATGATTAAGGGTGTATAGGACAACAAGAAAGATCCCATGCTATACTTGCCTTAAACACCGATCCTTCGGTAAGCTTTAATCTTCAATGTTCTTCTCCTTCTTTTTGATCACCACGTATATCTCACCGACTGGACGAAATCATAAAGCACCACACAAGCATCCATACAATTATACATGAAGCAAACAATAGATCTAAATTAGAACAGTACACCAATCATCAAAAATTAAGTAAAAGAGTTTAAAACATGATTCTACGCATCGCTACAAACACACAGTCGTAAGAAGCACTCTAATCGGAGCTACGGTTGAAAAGCTACAACTACCGAAAGATTTGCTTTATACGCAGAAAAGAAAACTATAGGCTTCATTTATTTTAACTATATAAATTCATATATATAAGATATTTTATAAATATTATAAATTGAATTAAGTCAAATTCAGACTTGATTTATAAAACTAAAATAAAACAAGTCATATTTTACTTATAAAATCTAGTTACATAATTATTAATCAAGATAAGATTTAAACCATGAAATTCTAAAAATAGTAATATGATAAACACTGTTACTAACGTGTAGATCTCGTCGCTATTAATCTAACGCATCTTGAATGGATCAAAATGGAGCTAAAACACAGAAGATATGAAATAAACAAGATTTTCTTTATTAAAATAATAAATTAAATCTAACCTCAAATTTTACAAGTTGAAAACATACTTAATAGTAATATGAACATGTAGATTATGAAATTACGAACCTAACGCAAGTTGAACGGGTCAAATCGGAGTTAAAACGGAGAAGTTATGACTAAAACAAAATCAGTGGCAAATCTATAAATAAGTGAAAACATATTTTGGATCTAAACCGACGAAACTACGCTTTCCAAAGAAGACGTAAGCTGTGATTACGCTTTGGACCGTGGGTTCAATAATTGAAAAACTCGAGGGCTCTTTAGCAAAAATGTCAACCGAAGGGGTATGGATGAATATCGACTGTCGGATCAGATGCGGGTGACCAGGATTCGATCGGGAAGGAAGAGGGAGGAGGCTCTCGCCGGCGTTGACAGGGACGGCTGTGCCATGGCCGGGAAATCTAGGACCTTGCTGGCGTTCATGGGAGGATAGCTACGGGCCACGAGAGAACTAACTGGGAGCACAAAGAGAAGGTGAAGGAGATGGCGAACGCACCTAGAGTGTTTCTAACGGCGGAGGAGGCACCGAGACTGCACGTGGCTTGGCGGGGCAACGGCGGACGACGGTGCTAAATTGCGGCGTGCGGCTGCATCTCTCTCAGGTTGGGGCGGCGGTGCTCGAATGGATGCGGGCGGCACGGCGCGGAGGCTCGCTATTTATGGCGCTTGCGTGTCTTGGGAAGCACGCAACCGAGCGAGGCGGTGCGGCGTGGGACACTCGGCAGTGGCGGAGTCCGGGTTGCTCATGGGTGGAGGTGGGAGATGGAGCTAACGGGCAGCCTTAGGCTGTCAGCGAAACAAGGCGGGGAAACAGGCGCTGGCACGGCTTTGGCCTAGGCCGGCCTTCTTGCTAGGCCGTGCGGAGGGGAAAGAGCGAGCCGAGCGGGAGGGAAGCGGGGGGAAGGTGAGTGCGGGCCGTCCTGTTGGGCTGCGCGGGAAGGGAGCTAGAGGAGCTGGGCCTCGGCTGCTTCGGCCAGAAGAGGAGGAGAGCGGGAATTGGGCCGGCTCGGGAAGAAAACTAAGAGAGAAAGGGAGAGCATTGTTTTTTTCCAAATCCTTTTCCAAATCTTTTTTTCCATTTTGTTTTCAAAAGTAACTCAAATTCAAATAGAGTTTCAAATATACTTTTCACTCAAATAAAAATGAGAAATTTTGGTAAGTTTTTCAAAAATAAAATTTTACAACTTTTTAAATTCTTTTATTTCCCAATTCTCTTTTTTTCAAAGCCATTTTTATTTCATTTGCAAAAGCAATTTAACCACTCAACCAAACAAATCAAATGCAAGGGCATGTATGCTCAAACATGTTGCTAAACCTTATGATGAATTTTAATTTAATGAGAAATTTTATTTTCTTATATTTTATGAGCACAAAAATTCACAAATAAATCATTTTAACTCTATTTTCAAAAGTGGCAAATTTTGGGGTGTTACATCGTGGTCTTGGGCTTGCCAGCTTCATTGGTCTCACGGTGGCTTGGTGACTTTAGGTAGGAAGGAGGTGGGAAGGGAGTCCGCGACTGTGAGCATGTGTCAACATCATGCCATGCATGCCGCACACAATCTAGACCGAGGCCGCGGTGAACTATGTAAGAAGTTGGAACTGGCACTAAGTTCTCGATCTTAGAGCTGGCTTGCAGCCGGCTTGGCTCGTTACGAGCCTGCACTCCCACAGGTTCTAGGTCCACCAGAGCTGACAACATACAAGGCCTTTGGGCCATACTCAACCTAAAAGACTAGCCTAATAGGTTGGACTACCCCTCACCTTATATGTTGTGCTCCCCACCATCAATATCTGATGTGGGACTAAACCCCAACAATTTGCCCCTTAGTCACATATTGGACCACCGGTTCCAACAATTGGTATCGTGAGCCCATGGTCAAAAAAGCTAAACCCGATAAAAAATCTCAAGCATCACATATGGCGGGGGCACCCTGATATGTGACTAAGGGGGAGATTGTTGGGGTTTAGTCCCACATCATGTAGCGATGGTGCAGGGAGTATAACATATAAGGCAGGAGAACCCCCACCTATCAGGCTAGTCTTTGGGGTTGAGTAAGGCCCATGGCCTTATATGTTGTCAACTCTGGTGAACCTGGGACCTATGGGAGCGTAGGCTCATAACGAACCAGGCCAACTGCAAGCCAGCTCCAAGACCGAGACCTCGGTTGTCACCATCGATTCCAACACTGAGCATCACCCCGATGTATGACTATGGGGGAGATTGTTGGGGTATAGTCCCACATCGGATATCATTGGTGGGGGAGCACAACATATAAGGTGGGTTGCGGTTCAACCTATTAGGCTATTCTTTTGGGTTGAGTACGGTCCAAAGGCCTTATATGTTGTTAGCTTTTGTGGACCTAGGACCTATGGGAGTGCGGGCTCGTAACGAGCTGGGCCAGCTGCAAGCTAGCTCCAAGACTGAGAACTCGGTGGTCACCACCGGTTCCATCAGTGACTAGGTGGTGGGCTTGGCCATAGGCAGAGGCTCATGCTCGACGACGGCATTGGAGCCACGTAGGCTCAAGTGGTCTCGTGCATGCATGATAGTGGAGCGCGGAGATGGTGAGACGACGGCCAGGAGCTCTGAACGGCGAGGCTGTGGCAAGACTGGGGTTTTTGGGTCAGTGCATGTGCGGTTGCTGCCGTAATGGCATGTAATGGTCACATGGTCTTTTGCCATGGCCGTGGTTGGCCACAAGCGAGGAAAGACGGGGCCTATGTCGGTTAAGGTGTTGGGATTTAGTCCCACATCGTGTAGCGATGGTGGGGAAGCACAACATATAAGGCAGGAGAACCCCCACTGATCTAGCTAGTCTTTTGGGTTGAGTAAGGCCCAAAGGCCTTATATGTTGTCAGCTCTGGTGGACCTTGAACCTATGGGAGCATAGGCTCATAATGAGCCAGGCCGACTGCAAGCCAACTCCAAGATCAAGAACTCGGTGGCCACCACCAGTTCCAATAGTCATGCGTCGGGCAAGATGAAAGGTCCTAATGGCTAGAGGGGGGGGGGTGAATAGCCTAATAAAAATTTCTACAACAACACTTAACAAAATGGTTAGACAATTTTGAGGCTAAGCAAGTGTTGCGCTAGCCTACTCAAAATGCAAGCCACCTACCACAATTCTAGTTTAGATAATGTCTATTCACACAATAGTTATGACACTACACTATGTTAGTGTGCTCTCAAAGGCTAACTAAAGAGCCACACCAACCAAGCAAGCAAGCTCTCACAATTAGCTACACTAAAGAGCTTGTCAACTAGTTTGCGGTAAAGTAAAGAGAGTGATCAAGATAGTTATACCGCCGTGTCGAGGAGTGAACCAATCAATCACAAGGATGAATAACAATGAAGACCAATCACCTTAGAATCAAAGGATGAACATAATGATTTTTTACCGAGGTTCACTTGCTTGTCGGCAAGCTACTCCTTGTTGTGGCGATTCACTCACTTGGAGGTTCACACGCTAATTGGCTTCACACGCCAAACCCTCAATAGGGTGCCACACAACCAACACAAGATGAGGATCACACAAGCCACGAGCAATTCACTAGAGTATCTTTTGGCGCTCCGTCGAGGAAAGGTCGAGAACCCCTCACAATCACCACGATCGGAGCAAGAGACAATCACCACCCTCCGCTCAACGATCCTCGCTGCTCCAAGCCGTCTAGGTGGCGACAACCACCAAGAGTAACAAGTGAAATCTGTAGCGAAACACGAACACCAAGTGCCTCTAGATGCAAACACTCAAGCAATGCACTTGGATCACTTCCAATCTCACTATGATGATGAGTCAATGATGGAGATGAGTGGGAGGACTTTGGCTAGGCTCACAAGGTTGCTATGTCAATGAAAATGGCCAAAGATATGAGCCATAGCCGACCATGGGGCTTAAATAGAAGCCCCTACGAAATAGAGCCGTTATACCCCTTCACTGGGCATACAGCGCTCTGACCGGACGCACCGGTCCAACTGACCGGACCCTGGATTCAACGTCCGGTCCACAGATGGACGCCACGTGTCACTGGCTTCAAATGCTGTTTGTCAGATTTCAATGGCTACGAAGCTGATCGGACGCTCCGGCAAAACTGACCGGATGCTGGAGCCTTAGCGTCCGGTCGAGTACAGTAAGGGTCAAAAACCAGTTTTCCTCGACCGGACGCATCCGGTCCACCTCAACCGGACACAGCCCAGCATCCGGTGGTAAACCCTAGCCACTATACCACCAGTCAGCGCGACCGGACGTAGGCAGTCAGCGTCCGATGCTTTTGGATCTAGCGTCCAGTCACCTGACCGATGCTGGCATCTCCTCCATTCTCTTCACCCTTGCTCAATTGTGCTAACCACCAAGTGTATCACCTTGTGCACATGTGTTAGCATATTTTCACAAACATTTTCAAGGGTGTTAGCACTCCACTAGATCCTAAATGCATATGCAATGAGTTAGAGCATCTAGTGGCACTTTGATAACCGCATTCTGATATGAGTTTTACCCCTCTTAATAGTACGGCTATCAAACCTAAATGTGATCAAGTGTCTTGATCACCAAAACAAAATAGCTCCTACAAATTATACCTTTGCCTTGAGCTTTTTGTTTTTCTCTTTCTTCTTTTCAAGTTTAAGCCCTTGATCATTGCCATGCCATCACCATTGTCATGTTATGATCTTCATTAGCTTCTCCACTTGAAGTGTGCTACGTATCTCATGATCACTTGATAAACTAGGTTAGCACTTAGGGTTTCATCAATTCACCAAAACCAAACTAGAGCTTTCAATCTCCCCCTTTTTAGTAATTGATGACAACCCTTATACAAAGATATGAATTAAAATTCAATTGAATCCATGTTGCTTGCCCAAGCATATTTACCATGTGTAAAAGGATATGGACAAGTTTCATGAACCCTAAATGGTAGCAATTGCTCCCCCTACATATGGGCTAAGAGTTTGGATTGAAGCTTGCACATATGCATAGATAGGAAATATAGGAGTCAATATCTACCGAATGATGCTAAGGTATAAAAGATGGACCTTTGAAGCGTGATACCAATTGGAGTGCACCAATATACCATCCTTAGCACCATGGTTAGTTCCATATCACTTGGAAACATACTTTGAAAAGATACCACTTGTAAAGACTTACTTGAAAAAATGAAAATTATCTAGTGATGTCATTTCATCATTCAATCTTACAACTAACATTCATCACACAAGCATGGATGTGTAAATTTAATACTTGTGCCATGCAAGCAAACATATGAAATGCACATACAAATGCACCATACAAGTTCATGAGCTTGCTCCCCCTACTTGTGTGCTCAAGAATTTTTAATTGATTCCTTTCCTTTGTCATATCTCTCCCTTCCTTTCCTTTGTCATATCTCTCCCCTATGTCAAGTTCTCCCCCTTTGTTGTCTTTTCACTATCTTAGTACACTAATATCTTTGTTTTTCTCCCCATGTACTAATATCTTTGTTTCTCTCCCCCTTTGTCATCAATGACCACAAAGGTTCTAAATATAGATAATATTACTTGTAGGGTTGAGATTATCAATGTCCATCAATGGGGTGATGATCATTTTTCCAAATTTGGTCTAGTCTAGATCATTTACCAAAGATATTTAACTCAGTTTGATCCAAGGACAAGCTTCTTCACACCTCCAAATAAGGGTTATCTTGTACCATGTTGAGTTAAACACTTATAGCTCATATTCTAGATTAAACACTAGGTTTACAAGCCCATAAACATGTCGTATGCTATCACTAGATCAAGTCAAGCATAGAAGCAATAGTGATACCATATAAACATCAAATTCATTTGATTTTCATGAATGAGCCTAATAAAATAGAACCATTGAAAAGGTCCTAATAAGATTGAAAATATGACTAGATGCACTAAACATGTCCTTAGCAAGGATGTATGCCATGCCAATCAACTTTTACCTTGGATTGCTCGAAGGAGAGGCATGTCATATGAGTGGGGGGTGCATCAACACATATTTGAGAAATCC
Source organism: Miscanthus floridulus (assembly GCF_019320115.1). Lineage (NCBI taxonomy): Eukaryota > Viridiplantae > Streptophyta > Magnoliopsida > Poales > Poaceae > Miscanthus > Miscanthus floridulus. The sequence goes on from NC_089588.1 coordinate 79,940,518, forward strand.
AATATGTTCAACTTATTCCTTAGCTTGCAAAACCTTTTCTCATCCAATGGCTTGGTGAATATGTCGGCAAGTTGATCTTCGGTGCCTACACTCTCAATGCAAATGTCCCCTTTTTGTTGGTGATCTCTTATGAAATGGTGGCGGACATCAATGTGCTTTGTTCTTGCATGTTGCACCGGATTGTTGGTTAGCTTGATTGCACTCTAATTGTCACATAGCAATGGCACTTTCTTGAACTTGATTTCAAAGTCACTCAAAGTGGCCTTCATCCAAAGTACTTGTGCACAACAACTACCGATGGATATGTATTTGGCTTCGGCGGTTGATAATGCAACACTATTTTGCTTCTTTGATGACCATGAAACAAGTGATCTTCCCAACAATTGACATGTGCTCGAGGTGCTCTTCCTTTCAACCTTGCATCCCGCATAGTCCGAGTCGGAGTAACCAACTAGCTCAAACTTTGCTCCTTTGGGATACCACAAACCAACATTTGGTGTATGCTTCAAGTACCTCAATATTCTCTTTGTAGCCTTCAAATGACTTTCTCTTGGCGAGGCTTGAAATCTTGCACACATGCATACACTAAACATGACATCCGGCCTTGATGCGGTTACATAGAGTAGGCTTCCATTCATAGACCGATACAACTTTTGATCCACCATATTTCCACTTGCATCACTATCCAAGTTGCCATTGGTTCCCATTGGTGTGCTAATGACTTTGCTATCAATCATTCCAAACTTCTTGATCATGTCCTTGATGTACTTGCCTTGACTCACAAATATACCATTCTTTAATTGCTTGATTTGAAGACCAAGGAAGTAACTCAACTCTCCAATCATGGACATCTCAAACTCATTAGCCATCATCTTTCCAAACTCATCACTAAAATCTTGATTGGTTGATCCTAATATGATGTCATCAACATAGATTTGCAAAACAAATAGATCTTTTCCAATCTTCTTGATGAAAAGAGTGGTGTCAACTTTGCCCATTGTGAATCCTTTAGAGAGGAGGAAGTCCCTCAATCTCTCATACCATGCTCTAGGTGCTTGCTTCAAGCCATACAATGCCTTCTTCAACTTGTATACGTGGTTGGGCTTCTTATCATCTTCAAAACCGGGAGGTTGCTCAATAAATACTTCTTCATTGATGTAGCCATTGAGAAATGCACTCTTGATATCCATTTGATAGAGCTTGATGTTGTGAGTACAAGCATAGGCTAGCAAGATTCTTATTGCTTCCAATCTAGCAACCAGGGCATATGTTTCTCCAAAGTCAAGACCTTCAACTTGTGTATAGCCTTGTGCTACCAATCTTGCTTTGTTCCTTACTACTATCCCATCTTGATCTTGCTTATTTCTAAAGACCCATTTGGTTCCAATTACATTGTGTCCCTTTGGTCTTTCTACCAACTCCCATACTTGATTTCTTGTGAAGTTGTTAAGCTCTTCATGCATAGCATTGACCCAATCAACATCCTTTAAGGCTTCATCTATCTTCTTTGGTTTAATGGATAACACAAATGAGAAGTGTTCACAAAATGATGCCAATCTTGATCTTGTTTGTACACCTCTTGAAATATCACCAATGATTGTATCCAAAGGATGATCTCTTGCAATACTTATTGGTTGGAGCAATGGAACTTGATTGCTTGCACTTACTTGATCATTGGGTTGAGATGATGTACTAGCCACTTGATCTTGTTCATTGTCATGAGATCCACTTGCACTAACTTGATTTGTATCATCTTGCACATTTGAGTTAGAGAGCACTTGCACTTGATCATCTTCATCATCATTCACTTGCCTAGGCCTCAATTCACCAATATCCATGTTCTTCATGGCACTTGAAAGTTGAATGCCTCTAACATCTTCCAAGTTCTCATTCTCTTCTTGTGAACCCTTGGTTTCATCAAATTCAACATCATGAACTTTCTCAAGAGTACCACTATCCAAATTCCAAACTCTATATGCTTTGCTTGTAGTGGAGTAACCAAGTAGGAATCCTTCATCACATTTCTTGTCAAACTTGCCTAATCTAGTGCCTTTCTTTAAGATATAGCATTTACAACCAAAGACCCGAAAATATGCAATGTTGGGCTTTCTACCATTCAAGAGCTCATATGGTGTCTTTTCTTTCAATCGGTGACAATAGAGGCGGTTGCTACAATAGCAAGCCATGTTGATAGCTTCGGCCCAAAAAGATTGACTCACATTGTACTCACTAAGCATAGACCTTGCCATATCAATGAGTGTTCTATTCTTCCTCTCAACAAAGCCATTTGATTGTGGAGTGTATTTGGCCGAGAATTGATGTCTAATTCTAAATTCGTCACATAACTCATCAATTCTAGTGTTCTTGAATTCACTACCATTGTCACTTCTAACTCTCTTGATGGTTGTTTCAAACTCATTATGAATGCCCTTGACAAATGATTTGAATGTTGCAAACACATCACTTTTGTCCACTAGAAAGAATACCCATGTGTATCTAGTGTAGTCATCCACTATCACAAATCCATATTTGTTTCCACCGATACTAGTGTATTGTGTTGGCCCAAACAAATCCATGTGCAATAACTCAAATGCTTTACTAGTGCTCATCATGCTTTTCTTAGGATGGGTGTTTACAACTTGTTTGCCGGCTTGACAAGAGCTACAAAGCTTATCCTTTTCAAACACAACATCTTTCAAGCCTTTAACTAAGTCATGCTTAATCAATGTATTCAATTGTTTCATTCCAACATGACCAAGCCTTCTATGCCATAACCAACCCATGCTAGACTTAGTGAATAAGCATGTAGATAATCTAGATTCACTAGCATTGAAATCAACCAAGTATAGATTCTCATATCTAAAGCCTTTGAAGATCAAGTTAGAGCCATCTACACTTATGATCTCTACATCATCTACCCCAAATATGCATTTGAATCCAAGATCACATAATTGTGCCACGGATAGCAAATTGAAGTTCAAGCTCTCTACTAGCAACACATTGGATATGCTCAAGTCATTGGATATTGCAATCTTACCAAGCCCTTTGACCTTGCCTTTGCCATTGTCACCAAATGTGATACTATCATAACCATCATTGCCATTGGTGTTGATTGAGTTGAACATTCTTGCATCACCGGTCATGTGTTGAGTGCACCCACTATCAAGAACCCAATGCCTTCCTCCGGCTTTGTAATTGACCTACAAAAGAAGATCAATTCTTTTTAGGTACCCAAACTTGCTTGGGTCCTTGAAGGTTAGTAACCAAGCTCTTTGGCACCCAAATGACTTTCTTCTTTGAGCCCATCTATGGTTTGCCAATGAACTTAGCCTTTACACCATTTGTACCCTTAGTGAGCATATAGCATGAATCAAGCTTAATAGAGGATACATTAGCATTTTTGCTCTTGTTTTTGCATTCTTGCTCTTTGTGACCAACTTGCTTGCAACTAGTGCAAAACCGACCATTGTTCTTCACAAAACTAGTCTTGTGAGGAGCAAAGGCCGCTTTGCCTTTTTTGGGGGTATAGCCCAATCCCACTTTTTAGAGAGAAGCTCTTTGGCTACCCAAGGCCATAAGCAAGCGGTCCTCACCACCATAAGCCTTAGCTAAGGTGTGAGTGAGCTTAGTGACCTCCTTCTTGAGGTTTTCATTCCCAACCACTAGTGAGGTATCACAAGTGAGACCATCACTACTAGATGAGGTGGAAGTGGAAGTGCTACAAGAAGGGTTAGTAGTAGCAACAATGATAGGCATAGATAGTGATGTGTCAATTAAATCACAAGTTACACCTACATCACAAGTTTGAACATGCTTCTTTTTATCTTGTTCATTAAGCAAAGTGGAATGAGCTTTTTCGAGCTTTTTGTGAGCCTTGCCAAGCTTCTCATGGGCTACCTCTAGCTTCTCATGAGTTGCTTTGAGCTCATCAAGGGCTTGCTTAAGGGCTTTTACCTCCTTATTCAAGCTCTTGCATTCCCTTCTCTTAATGTCAAAGTGTTCTTTAGCATCTTCTAGTATGTCAAATAATTCGTCCTTAGTAGGTTCATCATCATCACTATCACTATCATTTTCATTTTCATGTTCATTATCATCAACATGTTCTTCATCACTTTCATCATCACAAGATTGTACCTTAGTGGCCTTAGCCATGAAGCATGATGAAGATTCGAAGAGAGAAGGCTTCTCATTGATGGCAATGCTTGCAAGAACCTTCTTCTTGGTGGTCTTGTGATCATCACTATCATCATCATCATCACTTGAGGAGTCATCAGTATCCCAAGTGACTACATATGAACCACCCTTCTTCTTCTTGAAGGCCATCTTGTCCTTCTTCTCTTTCTTTTCCTTCTTGTCCTTCTTCTTGTTTTTCTTGTTGTTATCATCATTGTCACTATTATATGGGCATTGAGCAACAAGATGATCTTTGCTTCCACACTTGAAGCACCTTCTTGACTCTTCTTTGTTCTTGGATGAAGACTTCTTTCTTCTAGCATGGTAGCCCTTCTTCACCATGAACTTGCCAAATCTCTTGACAAATAGAGCCATCTTCTCATCATCATCATCATCATCATCATCCCATGATTCATCTTCTTCACTTGATGTTTCTTGCTTTGCTTTGCCCTTGGATGATGTGGCTTTGAATGCCATGCTCTTCTTCTTGTCACCCTTCTTGTCATCTTTCTTCTCCTTCTTTTCTTCCTTCTCATCATCATCTCTATAGGTATCATCGATCATTATATCTCCCAATACTTGGTTTGGTGTCATGGTGTCCAAACCGCTTCTCACTAGAATGGTGACCAATGTACCAAATCTTGAAGGCAAGCATCTCAAGAACTTATGGGAGAAGTCCTTGTCCTTCATCTCTTCTCCAACTGCTTTGAGATCATTGATAAGAACTTGAAGCCTATGGAACATCTCCGGCACACTCTCATCATCCTTCATCTTGAAGCTTGCAAACTTCTCTTTGAGAATATATGCCTTTGCACCCTTCATAGCTTGAGTGCCCTCAAATGATTCTTCCAACTTCTTCCATGAAACATCCTCAATTTTCCGCGAAAGGAAAAATCCACAGAATGAATTATAATATGATGAAACCAATAGTTGATTCCATCATATTATCATATATCAGTCGATATCATAGTCATACATCGTAAGATTACAAGAATACAAGATATTACATCACTGGGGAACACACCTAATACAGAGTTAATCTAGCGGAAGACTATCGAGTGAAGGCTCCTCCTTCACGGGTCATCATCAGAGTTGGCGTAGTGCAGCGTAGATTCCATCTCCGAACCAAACTTGAGCGTAGGCACGAGACCTCCTAATCCTTCTGAAGTCAGCATCTATGTGAAGCAGGAAATCTACACACCGCCAGATGTGTGCAGGCCATGGTCAGCACCAATGAGCTTTAGTGGAAAAACATAAACAAGGGATCTGGCGATCCTAATATTTGGCTGTAGTTTGCATTCTTAGCGCATGAGAAGTAAATAGCAACTGTATTATAATAACATTATCCAAGTTTTAACACATTCACCACCACACCATCCATATCCATCCACCAACCATCCACCCCAAACCATCTCCACACCACTGCACCATATCTCATCTCACACACTCAGGTCGACAGGCCAACTCCCTCTTGGCCTTGTCTCAATGGCCCGTAGCCCCTGGCTCATGGCCGAAAAATACCCCAACACTGGAGGGAGAAAAGAAGGACTCATCTCCTATCTAGTTTAAGCGAAACCCAGGAAAGGTCCATAGCCGACAAGTCAGCATATGTATCGATTGATCAACCAAACACTCTGCAGAGGTTTTACATACCCACAAGATAGCCATCCTCAACGGTGCCCCGTCTAGGTAGATTCTGGCCGCTTGCTTGCCTAGAACGATGCCACCCTACCTCTCAGCCCTGGTACATCCCAAGTCTATTCTGGAATGGCTAATACTGTGAGTCGTAGATAGAGCCGGGGCCCTCCGGATGTCAAGAGCCATGTCCACAAGGCCTCCTAAAGTCTCGGAAGGGTGTGGGGGAACCCACGCGCCCCATACCTCCATGCACATGTTCGCCTAGCAGTAGTGGCATTGTTCTACCAAGTAGTCCGACCGTCTCGTACCATATAGGGTGAGTGGGATGTAAAGGATTCCCGATGAATCTGAGTACTAGTAAGTCCTTAGGGGTGACCAAGCCAGAATGTCTTCATTAGGGTTTCCATTTACCGTGCCACCATAGCACCTCCACCCCGGGCTCCACCTCTCCGAGGTTCACACCCAAGGCCACCTCCAATTACCATTGACCCGCCACAGGTATTCCATATCCAAGTGCCAAGGTAGCACCACATGGCAAGACTCACCCCAGGCTCATCGTTATTCCAGCTTGGTCGACACAACCCTCACTCTCCACGCACCCAAGACACACACAGCACGCTCACAAACCACCCAGTCCAGCACCCATAACCAAACCATGCCTAGGGGGGTTCACCACCAGCATCACATCCCTGATATAATGCGAAGTGGAGTTAATAATAAGTATAGTGGTGTAATATGCAAGCAAGCAGGCAAGTAAGCATATATAAGTGAGCAAATGCGCAAAGCAGGGTGACGTGGTAGAGTGGGTTGCATCAGGGTAATAATGGCTCAGGTAGTAGCATGCATCAAAGTACTAGCAAAGGAACAATTATAAAGCGCTAATAGTTCTAGATATTATGCAATGTCTAATAGGATTCTCTAAAAGAAGGTGCTGCCATGACACCTGCAATGTAGAAGTAGTAGTGGTATAGTTCTCCATTCATTGGTGTTCTATTAGCGGAGTCACCTCCTCATACATTGACTCCATTTTGCAGTCCTTGTCGTCGTCCACGTTCTCTTGGTCTGATCGTCAGCTACTCCGTGAAGCGACACGCAAGGCAAGAGAGCACTCAACACTCAAAAAGACGACACAACGTAGGAAAATCCAATAACACCAGCGAGGCAATAAGAGATACACGGCTTAGCCCTCTCGGCGGTTGTCCGATTTCCTCGGGCCAAGAATCACAAGTGGTGGTTTGCTAAGCACAAGCTTAAGTCATGGCCAAGCCGGTATGGCTTCACGATAACTGGTTTAAGCTAGAGCTTATCCAGAGCAAACACCACGGCTCACGATCTTTCGATCCCATGTCATTGACTTGACGGGGATTGGAAGTCGAGCCCCAAGAAAGAAGAACAACAGGGTTCGGCTCTTATAGCCTTTTCCCGCAAGTCATAATTGGACACGAGTAGCAACAAGAACGATAACACTATTGTGACTTGGCTCCAATGTACTTCGGCTCACCCGCTATGGTAGAAAGCGGTAGCGCAAAGAGATTGGATAGCAACGGGTTCTCTCGATCCTCACGACATAATAACGTCGGGAGCCAAGAAGAGAGTTGCTCAGCAAAACAAAAGAAGCGGGGGTTAGCTAGATACATCCATGTCATGTTCTCAGACACATCTTCGGAAAGATGGTTTTAGACGGCCGATCGAGTCGACACGCACGGGTCCGAGGTACGACATAGACTATAGCTTCACTAACTAAAAAGAGATAGTCCAGTCTTTGATCCAATTGCCATGGACAAGGCGGGATCGAACAGAGCGGGCTAATAGGGCAATAACAGCATAAAACGGAGGTCTACTCCTTCCGGCACACACGCCACGACAGAAGACAGGGCATCGGAAGGAGCGACAAACACCAAGTGCGCAGACCACTCATAGGGTACCCGACCTGGGTGCACTGGCACTGAGATACCTCTCGGATCCAAAGCGGTGCGGTTGTCACCGCGAGAATTGGAGAAACGTGATGGTCAAACGGGGTACAAGCATACAAGGTTTTGAGCACGGAGAAGCAACTAAAAGCAAATGAGTGGCGTAGCTCCATGGTCATGGCGGGGCGAACTCGTGGCCACGAGCTATACCAACATGTGTTGGCATCCATCGTTCCATGATTGTTACCTCCCAGGTCATCTCCCACAGGCTAAGTCGCGAAAGGCTCGATGTGAGCGGGTGATATCCGCATCGATATCGATATCGATATCGAATCTATCGCGACCATGTTCAAGGGCCGAAGGCAGGAGCTAACACTTGTGGTACTATGAAGCCAACAAAAAAGCAATGGGTCAAGTTACACTCGGCATCACGGTCATGGCGAGATGGATCTCGCGATCGTAACGTCCGAACGAGGTACGATCCCTCAGCTGGCTTGAAGGCTCGGCACACAGGCAACAACACCAACAATCAGCGATAAGAACCAAACACGACCAAAGATGCAACAACTCGACACAACTGAGGAGTAGCACAATCTATAGTTGGGGATAGGCAGACCTGCACAAGGGCATGGTGTAGATATATATAGATAGATCAAGATCATGTATTGTAAGTGGACAAACGAGTATAAGAATGAGCAGGAAAGGGCTTTTGTCGGTGGTCGGAGATGTCACCAAGGTGGTCGGTGAGATCACCGTCGTGGTCGGAAGGCTGGCCAAGGTGGTCGGAGAGCTTTGCCGATGTGGTCGGTGAGATCATGGAGGTGGTCGGAGTGATCATCAATGTGGTCGGTGAGATTGCTGAGTGGTCGGAAAGGTTGCCAATGTGGTTGAAAAGGTTGTCAAGGTGGTCGGAGAGTACTTAAGGGTTGGTCCACATCGTGGTGCTCGTCTTTAGAAAAATTATGAAACTGGTTTCATAATTTTTTGTCAACATATGAATTTTCTACGAATTTCGGAGATTAAATCCATTCCTGAAAAAGAAGAGGGAGGCCATGGTTTCTACTGGGCCACCACTGGGCTGCTGCCAGGCTTGTCTTATGCGAAGAGGAAAGGCAGGCCGGCCTGTTTGTCGGCCCAAACTACAAGGAAGAGAGAGAGGGCCAACACAGGGCCACTGGGCCGATGTTGCAGCTGCTGTAGTTGGCCCAAGAGAGAAGAGAGGGTGCTGGTGCTGGGCATTGGGCTGGCTAGCCTTGGTGCTTTCCCACAAGCCGCTCAGCAAGGTAGGGTCTAGGACTAGGGCTGCTCGCGACGTGTGTGTCCTCGGTGATGGTGTCGCGCGCGACGTTCTCTGAGGCCTTGGGTGAGCAGCTCACGACCGTGCCCAGCGGTGCTTGATCAAAGAGCCTGGGGACACGGACATAGTGCACGCTTGGCTCACCATGACACTGCTCGGTGCATGAGTGCCAGCGTGGCCAAGGTCGGCCTTTGGGTCTGTGTGTGCGTGCGTCCGAGCGGTGGCCATGGTCATGAGTGTGGTGGTAGGGTCCGAGGTCACGGAGGTGTAGGGTCGGCTGAACTCACCATGGTGAGGCCGCGATGGCGGTGCCATGCCGTGGACGTGAGGGCGAGGTGGTATGTGCACGGGTGTGGTCATGGCCACGACAAGGTTCACCGATGGCGTGGCGTCGAGGCAAGGTAGGGTTTTTTTAAGCGATGGCAGTGGCTAGTGTGGGTGTGAGGCTGTGAGCGCGTCGTGCCCAAGCTGTGACTTCGAGAGCTTGGCTCGAGGGCCAGACAGAGGGAATAGAAGGCAGGCAAGGTTGTGCCTTTGGACGGAGCTGTTGTGTGCATGGGTTCTTCGGGCAGCGGTGCTCGGCCAGGGGCTCGGAAGAGTTCGGCACGGCGTGTCCACGAGGTGTGCGCGTGCTGTGCGAGTGCGGTTGCCTCAACCCTCAGCGCCTGCGATCGGTATGGACGAGGGAGCAGAGAGGAGGTTGGAAGGCCATGGCTTGGTGCCTGTCTTGTGTCGCTGTGCACTACACGCGCGTGTGATGGTGCCTGGCCATGGGTGGCTACCGGTGCGGCATCGTGCCCCCCCCCGCAGGATTGGTGCTGGCGTGGTGCAGCGCATGCAACATTCACGACCATGGCTGGTGCAGGGTTGTGTAGCTATGACATGTGAGACGGCGGCAGCAGCACAACCGTCCAACGGTGCCCGGGCCGTGGCTTCATGGGCGCGCCTTGAAGGCTAGGTAGGCAGAAATGGCAACCAAGGGCTGAAAGGTGAGGCTTTGGCTCATGGAATGCTAGGGTGACGCGCATTCAAACCAAGGACACCGTCATGGTGTGTGCTACGTCTAGGTTGGGCCTGTGTCCAAGCGGTGGCCATGAAAGGCACCGACTTGGTCTTCTTGGGGCTGGTGTGTGTGCATGTGGCATTCCGGCCATGTGGTGGTCGTGTGTGGCCACCAGCGGCAGAGATGCCATGCTATGCGAGCGTGGCAAACAGAGCCAGCATCGAGGGACAGAATAGGTAGGCTATCGAGGTAATGAGTAAAGGCGAGGGCTTTTGGGGCAGACAACTCATCGGAGGGCTCGTCGGCGATAGATCGCGCACTGCCGGTCGAGCCCGACGCAGGCAGTCGTGTGCACCGGTGTGGTGAAGGTGTCTGCGCGGGTTTGCGCGTCCTTTGTCCACGTGGGTCTCGGCGTCGTGGAGTGGAGCGGCTTGGTGCAGAGGAGAGCTGGGTGAGGCTATGACGGGGTCGCTGCTGCGGCTGTGACTTCCCCAAGCGTGCTTGGCCATCGTCGCCGTGCAGTTGCGGCAGGGGGTGAAGCAGAGGAGGTCCGGCTTCCATGGGAACACAAATCACGGCACGAGGGCCGATCTCAGTCAAGGACAGCGACAGGGAAAGGAAAAAAATGGGAGCTTTGGCAACAACGCTGCTCACTGGTGAGCACGGAGCGGCATCGAGGAGATGTCACGGTTGACGCCGAGCCAGAGCGGGGTCACGACGTGCGGGCTCCGAACAGCGTGGCTCGACGATGGGGTACGATGGCGCGGCGTCGGTGGCGAGGTGGCTCACCGCGCGTGCTTGCTCGGCATCACGCCGTGGTTGCGTTGGCTTCTTGGGCTCCCGCCACGACATCATTGGTGGGTGCGGAGGAAGGGAGAACGAGGTAGAGGAGGTAGGGCTCTGTGGCGGCCGAGAGGGGGAGTTCGGGAGAGGTGCCGGCTGTCGGGGTACTTATAGCGTGCCAGCTAGGGCTGCTGAGGGGTCACGGACGGCGGCGATCCTCGGGGTCCATGCTTCCTGCCCACGCGGCGCGCATCGAGCGGGGGGGAGGGGGGTGCGGAGCTGGTGAAGCGCGGGCGTGTGCTTTGCCACACGAGCGGTGGCGGCGTGGGAGCGGGTCACGGCTCGCTTGGCCTAGGGTTCTAGAAGGGGCATGCGGTGCGCCTATAGGGCGCATGCATGCGTGTCCGAGCGAGCAGCGGTGGCTGGAGGCCAGGGCACTGCCCTAGGGTTGGGGTTGGTTCTGCTGGCCAGGCTGGGCTGCGGCTTGCTGGGCCGGCCGGCTGACTACGCCGATTGGGCCAAGGCGCTGGCAGGGCAGGCTGGGCCACGGCCAGACAGGAGGAGAGGCTGGCTAGGCCTACTACTTTTGTGGGCCAAGGTGAGGTGAGCGGGCTGACTTTGCTCCTTGGGCCGAAATGGCTTTCCCTATTTTCCTTTACTCTTTTCCATTTCAGATATTGTTTGATTAATTCCATAATCAAGTGTTTGTATGCTAAACTTGATTAGCTTAGGTGTGGGCCCACTTAGGTAATATCCAAGGGTCTCTAGGGTCTACTACGGGTCTCGAAATCCAATGCCAAGGGTTGGCTTCGATGGGCATTGATTTACAAGGAAGGTTGATTGATTTTATGAATTAGATCCTAGGATTCGAATGAGGTTCAAAAGCAAGAAGATGAATTGAGAGAGAGGAAAAGGGGTTCTTAAGATAATCTAGAAGGGATCAAAAGGATTTGCTACGGACTTGTGCTCTCCAACTCAAAACACTAAACCAACAAAAGATCTCCGGCAAACTCCTACAAGTAATTCTATATGCATACAACAATTTATTTATAAATTGTTCTTTGTTTGACCTAGCATCTACATGCTCCACATATTGTAGGAAAATTTTTAAAAAGTTCATATTTTTGGCTTCTCCAAAAACTCGGGTTGTTACAGTCCACCCTCCTTACAGGAATCTCATCCTTGAGATTAAGGTGCGGCTCGGTCGGCGAAGAGGTAGGGTGTTGCTTCTTGATCGGGGTAGTTGTTCCATAGAACCTTGCAAAAGGAATTGCCATCCTTTTGTTTTCTTTGATAACTCAATCCAAATTTGTATGGGGTGTCCAAGGATCTCTAGAGGTTTTGTCTAGTCATATGGCGGTCTTAGTTCTTAGCCTGCTAGGTTAGCCAGGGTCCTAGAGTCACATGTAAATAAAATAGCTTCTATATTCTTCACTCAAGCAATATAATCACAAGAAGCATAAGAAGCAAAAAGATCCAAGCACTCAAGCAGCATTACAACTCCTATATGCATAGTGTTGACTTAAGGCGACTCATAAGCCTTTGAGTCTCACACATCTATCGATCTTGCGTGGGTGACAAAGGGAATCATTTCCTAGTGGTCAACTTTTCAGATCGGGGATAGTCAGTTAGTAGTAGAACTCAAGGTAGAGACGGGGAATCAAGTGTTAGTAGCTATGACTCCACTACAGATATAATGTTTGGCTTCTAAACTAGTGTTTGGTACTAAAGGTCTCATCCTAAGGTCAAGTATGGCTCTGATACCAACTGAAACATCCTCAATTTTTCGCGAAAGGAAAAATCCACAGAATGAATTATAATATGATGAAACCAATAGTTGATTCCATTATATTATCATATATTAGTCGATATCACAGTCATACATCGTAAGATTACAAGAATACAAGATATTACATCACTGGGGAACACACCTAATACAGAGTTAATCTAGCAGAAGACTATCGAGTGAAGGCTCCTCCTTCATGGGTCATCATCAGAGTTGGCGTAGTGTAGCGTAGATTCCATCTCCAAACCAAACTTGAGCGTAGGCATGAGACCTCCTAATCCTTCTAAAGTCAGCATCTCTATGAAGCAGGAAATCTGCACACCGCCAGATGTGTGCAGGCCATGGTCAGCACCGATGAGCTTTAGTGGAAAAAGATAAACAAGGGATCTGGCGATCCTAATATTTGGTTGTAGTTTGCATTCTTAGCGCATGAGAAGTAAATAGCAACTGTATTATAATAACATTATCCAAGTTTTAACACATTCACCACCACACCATCCATATCCATCCACCAACCATCCACCCCAAACCATCTCCACACCACTACACCATATCTCATCTCACACACTCAGGTCGACAGGCCAACTCCCTCTTGGCCTTGTCTCAACGGCCCGCAGCCCCTGGCTCACGGCCGGAAAATACCCCAACCCTAGAGGGAGAAAAGAAGGACTCATCTCCTATCTTGTTTAAGCGAAATCTAGGAAAGGTCCATAGCCGATAAGTCGGCATATGTATCGATCGATCAACCAAACACTCTGCAGAGGTTTTACATACCCACAAGATTGCCATCCTCGACGGTGCCCCGTCTAGGCAGATTCTGGCCGCTTGCTAGCCTAGAACAATGCCACCCTACCTCTCAGCCCTAGTACATCCCAAGTCTAGTCTAGGATGGCTGATACTGTGAGTCATAGATAGAGCCGGGGCCCTCCGGATGTCAAGAGCCATGTCCACAAGACCTCCTAAAGTCTCGGAAGGGTGTGGGGGAACCCGCATGCCCCGTACCTCCTTGCACATGTTCGCCTAGCAGTAGTGGCATTGTTCTACCAAGTAGTCCGACCGACCCGCACCATATAGGGCGAGTGGGATGTAAAGGATTCCTGATGAATCTGAGTACTAGTAAGTCCTTAGGGGTGACCAAGCCAGAATGTCTTCGTCAGGGTTTCCATTTCCCGTGCCACCACAGCACCTCCACCCCAAGCTCCACCTCTCCGAGGTTCACACCCAAGGCCATCTCCAATTACCATTTACCCGCCACAAGTATTCCATATCCAAGTGCCTAGGTAGCACCACATGGCAAGACTCGCCCCAGGCTCGTCGTTATTCCAGCTCGGTCGACACAACCCTCACTCTCCACGCACCCAAGACACACGCAGCACGCTCACACACCACCTAGTCCAGCACCCATAACCAAACCATGCCTAGGGGGGTTCACCACCAGCATCACATCCCTGATATAATGTGAAGTGGAGTTAATAATAAGTATAGTGGTGTAATATGCAAGCAAGCAGGCAAGTAAGCATATATAAGTGAGCGAATGCGCAAAGCAGGGTGACATGGTAGAGTGGGTTGCATCAGGGTAATAATGGCTCAGGTAGTAGCATGCATCAAAGTACTAGCAAAGGAATAATTATAAAGCGCTAGCAGTTCTAGATATTATGCAATGTCTAATAGGATTCTCTAAAAGAAGGTGCTGCCATGACACCTGCTATGTAGAGGTAGTAGTGGTATAGTTCTCCATTCATTGGTGTTCTATTAGCGGAGTCACCTCCTTCTACGTTGACTCCATTCCGCAGTCCTTATCGTCGTCCACGTTCTCTTGGTCCGATCGTCAGCTACTCCACGAAGCGACACACAAGGCAAGAGAGCACTCAACACTCAAAAAGATGACAAGACACAGGAAAATCCAATAACACCAGCGAGGCAATAAGAGATACATGGCTTAGCCCTCTCGGTGGTTGTTCGATTTCCTCAGGCCAAGAATCACAAGTGGTGGTTTGCTAAGCACAAGCTTAAGTCATGGCCAAGCCGGTATGGCTTCACAATACCCGGTTTAAACCAGAGCTTGTCCAGAGCAAACACCACGGCTCACGATCTTTTGATCCCGTGTCATTGACTTGATGGGGATTGGAAGTCGAGCCCCAAGAAAGAAGAACGACGGGGTTCGGCTCTTATAGCCTTATCCCGCAAGTCATAATTGGACACGAGTAGCAACAAGAACGATAACACTATTGTGACTTGGCTCCAATGTACTTCGGCTCGCTCGCTACGGTAGAAAGCGGTAGCGCAAAGAGATTGGTGCTGGCGTGGTGCAGCGCATGCGACATTCGTGACCGTGGCTGGTGCGGGGTTGTGCGGCTATGACACGTGAGACGGCGGCAGCAGCACAACCGTCCAACGGTGCCCGGGCTGTGGCTTCATGGGAGCGCCTTGAAGGCTAGGTAGGCAGAAATGGCAACCAAGGGCTGAAAGGTGAGGCTTTGGCTCATGGAATGCTAGGGTGACGCGCATGCAAACCAAGGACGCCGTCATGGCGTGTGCTACATCCAGGTTGGGCCTATGTCTGAGCGGTGGCCATGAAAGGCACCGCCTTGGTCTTCTTGGGGCCGGTGTGTGTGCGTGTGGCATTCCGGCCGTGTGGCGGTCGTGTGTGGCCACCAGTGGCAGAGACGCTGTGCTATGCGAGCGTGGCAAACAGAGCTAGCGTTGAGGGCCAGAATAGGCAGGCTATCGAGGCAATGAGTAAAGGCGAGGGCTTTTGGGGCGGACAGCTCACCGGAGGGCTTGTCGGCGACAGATCGCGCGGTGCCGGTCAGGCCCGACGCAGGCAGTCGTGCGCGCCGGTGTGGTGAAGGTGTCTGCGTGGGTTCATGCATCCTTTGTCCACATGGGTCTCGGCGTCATGGAGTGGAGCGGCTTGGTGCAGAGGAGAGCTGGGTGAGGCTATGACGGGGTCGCTGCTGCGGCTGTGACTTCCCCGAGCACGCTGGGCCATTGTTGCCGTGCAGTTGCGGCAGGGGGTGAAGCAGAGGAGGTCCGGCTTCCATGGGAACACAAATCACGGCACGAGGGCTGATCTTAGTCAAGGACAGCGATAGGGAAAGGAAAAAAATGGGAGCTTTGGCAACGATGCTGCTCACCGGTGAGCACGGAGCGGTATCGAGGAGATGTCACGGTTGACGCCGAGCCGGAGCGGGGTCACGACGTGCGGGCTTCAAATGGCATGGCTCGGCGATGGGATACGATGGCGCGGCGTCGGTGGCGAGGTGGCTCGCTGCGCGTGCTTGCTCGGCATCACGCCGTGGTTGCGTTGGCTTCTTAGGCTCCCACCGCGGCGTCATTGGTGGGTGTGGAGGAAGGGAGAACGAGGTAGAGGAGGTAGGGCTCTATGGCAGCCGGGAGAGGGAGTTCGGGAGAGGTGCCAGCTGTTGGGGTACTTATAGCGTGCCAGCTAGGGCTACCGGGGGGTCATGGACGGCGGTGATCCTCAGGGTCTGTGCTTCCTGCCCATGTGGCGCGCATTGAGCGTGGGGAGGGGGTGCGGAGCTAGTGAAGCGCGGGCATGTGCTTTGCCACCTGAGCGGTGGCGGCATGGGAGCGGGTCACGGCGCACTTGGCCTAGGGTTCTAGAAGGGGCATGCGGTGCGTGTGCACGGCGCATGCGCGCGTGTCCAAGCGAGCGGCGGCAACTGGAGGCCACAGCACTGCCCTAGGGTTGGGGTTGGGGCTGCTGGCCAGGTTGGGCCGCGGCTTGCTGGGCCGGCCGGCTGACTGCGCTAGTTGGGCCAAGGCGCTGGCGGGGAAGGCTGGGCCACGGCCAGACGGGAGGAGAGGCTGGCTAGGCCTGCTGCTTTCGTGGGCCAAGGTGAGGTGAGCGGGCTGACTTGGCTCCTTGGGCCGAAATGGCTTTCCCTATTTTCCTTTACTCTTTTCCATTTCAGATATTGTTTGATTAATTCCATAATCAAGTGTTTGTATGCTAAACTTGATTAGCTTAGGTGTGGGCCCACTTGGGTAATATCCAAGGGTCTCTAGGGTCTACTACGGGTCTCAGAATCCAATGCCAAGGGTTGGCTTCGATGGGCATTGATTTACAAGGAAGGTCGATTGATTTTATGAATTAGATCCTGGGATTCGAATGAGGTTGAAACGCAAGAAGATGAATTGAGAGAGAGGAAAAGGGATTCTTAAGATAATCTAGAAGGGATCAAAAGGATTTGCTACGGACTTGTGCTCTCCAACTCCAAACACTAAACCAACAAAAGATCTCCGGCAAACTCCTACAAGTAATTCTATATGCATACAACAATTTATTTATAAATTGTTCTTTGTTTGACCTAGCATCTACATGCTCCACATATTGCAGGAAAATTTTTAAAAAGTTCATATTTTTGGCTTCTCCAAAAACCCGGGTTGTTACATTCCATGCCTCATGAGCCATCTCAATATTTTTGACTTGCTCAAATGTTCTTTCATCAATTGCATCATGAATAGCACTTAGAGCAATGTCATTGTTTTGAAGAAGTATTTCTTCGGCCGTGGTGGGATTCTCTGGATCTTCAGTCTCAATTTTTATTTCTACCACCTTCCAAACCTTCCTATTGATTGACTTGATATAAGTTGTCATCTTGGCCTTCCAATAGGGATAGTTGGAGCCATCAAATTGGGGTGGCTTCTTGGTGTTGTTGATTTGAGCCATTTTAACACCGAAGGTTGTTAAGCCTCAAATAACGGTGACCTCGGCTCTGATACCACTTGAAAGGTCCTAATGGCTAGAGGGGGGTGAATAGCCTAATAAAAATTTCTACAACAACACTTAACAAAATGGTTAGACAATTTTGAGGCAAAGCAAGTGTTGCGCTAGCCTACTCAAAATGCAAGCCACCTACCACAATTCTAGTTTAGATAATGTCTATTCACACAATAGCTATGACACTACACTATGTTAGTGTGCTCTCAAAGGCTAACTAAAGAGCCACACCAACCAAGCAAGCAAGCTCTCACAATTAGCTACACTAAAGAGCTTGTCAACTAGTTTGCGGTAAAGTAAAGAGAGTGATCACGATAGTTATACCGCCGTGTCAAGGAGTGAACCAATCAATCACAAGGATGAATAACAATGAAGACCAATCACCTCGGAATCAAAGGATGAACACAATGATTTTTTACCGAGATTCACTTGTTTGCCGGCAAGCTACTCCTCATTGTGGCGATTCACTCACTTGGAGGTTCACGCGCTAATTGGCTTCACACGCCAAACCCTCAATAGGGTGCCGCACAACCAACACAAGATGAGGATCACACAAGCCACGAGCAACCCACTAGAGTACCTTTTGGCGCTCCACCGGGGAAAGGTCAAGAACCCCTCACAATCACCACGATCGGAGCCGGAGACAATCACCACCCTCCGCTCAACGATCCTCGCTGCTCCAAGCCATTTAGGTGGCGGCAACCACCAAGAGTAACAAGCGAAATCCGTAGCGAAACATGAACACCAAGTGCCTCTAGATGCAAACACTCAAGCAATGCACTTGGATCACTCCCAATCTCACTATGATGATGAATCAATGATGGAGATGAGTGGGAGGACTTTGGCTAGGCTCACAAGGTTGCTATGTTAATGAAAATGGCCAAAGATATGAGCCATAGCCGGCCATGGGGCTTAAATAGAAGCCCCCACGAAATAGAGCCATTATACCCCTTCACTGGGCATACAACGCTCTGACCGGACGCACCGGTCCAACTGACCGGACCCTAGACTCAGCGTCCGGTCCACAGATGGACGCCACATGTCACTGGCTTCAAACGCTGTTCGTCAGATTTCAACGGCTACGAAGCTGACCGGACGCTCTGACAAAACTGACTGGACGCTGGAGCCTTAGCATCCGGTCGAGTACAATAAGGGTCAAAAACCGGTTTTCCTTGACCGGATGCGTCCGGTCCACCTCGACCGGACACAACCCAGCGTCCGGTGGTAAACCCTAGCCACTGTACCGCCAGTCAGCGCGACCAGACACAGGCAGTCAGCATCCGGTGCTTTTGGATCCAGCGTTCGGTCACCTGACCGACGCTGGCATCTCCTCCATTCTCTTCACCCTTGCTCAAGTGTGCTAACCACCAAGTGTATCACCTTGTGCACATGTGTTAGCATATTTTCACAAACATTTTCAAGGGTGTTGGCACTCCACTAGATCCTAAATGCATATGCAATGAGTTAGAGCATCTAGTGGCACTTTGATAACCGCATTCCGATACGAGTTTCACCCCTCTTAATAGTACGGCTATCAAACCTAAATGTGATCACACTCTCTAAGTGTCTTTATCACCAAAACAAAATAGCTCCTACAAATTATACCTTTGCCTTGAGCTTTTTGTTTTTCTCTTTCTTCTTTTCAAGTTTAAGCCCTTGATCATTGCCATGCCATCACCATTGTCATGTTATGATCTTCATTAGCTTCTCCACTTGAAGTGTGCTACTTATCTCATGATCACTTGATAAACTAGGTTAGCACTTAGGGTTTCATCAATTCACCAAAACCAAACTAGAGCTTTCACAAGACCAGGGCCAAGGCGAATGTGAGCGGTGGGGCCGCATCGGTGCGTGTGCATGCCGATGCTAGTGCCAGGGGCCATGCGATGGCTCATGCAATGTTCGTGGCCATGGTTGCAGGCGAGCGCAAGGCGTGTGCACAGGAATGATGGTGGCATCCCCTATAGGTGCTTGGTGAAATGCCCAAGGGCTTGGTGTGTGTTCTCATGGAGCTGCCATGCTCGTGCATGAGCGTGCCAGCATGCTAGTGAGATGCCACAATGGCGGCAGCGATGAAAGGTACCGCCTTGGTCTTGTTTGGACCGGTGTGTGTGTGTGCACTACTCATGTGCATGACGGCGCTCGGCCATGCAGCGGCCATGGGTGGCCACCGACACGACACCGTGCTCCTATAGGGAAACATGCCGACTCGAAGGTCAGGACATGCATGGGATGACGAGTTTAGCAAAAAAGGTAGGGCTACAGTACTAGAGGCTCATCAGCGGGCTTGGCGCTGGAAGATCATGTGCATAGGTTAGGCTTGACATAGATAGTTGTGTGGTGGTGGTGCAGATCAGGGCATCTCCAAGGTCCACGTGGGCCTCGGCGTCGCGGAGATGAGCGGCTTCATCGGTGGCTCGAAAAGTGCAGTTCGCATGGTGCCGGGAGGATTCGACATCGTGATGTTCCTCGACGAGGTGTGGCAGGTAGCTATGTCATTGCAGTATTTCATGTTCATGAAGCCAAGATGAGATCACAACGGATGGCTTCGAATGACTTGGCTTGGTGGTGCAACGGTAGGATGTAGGAGAGACTGCTTGCAGGGCGATCGGACCCTAACCAAGCGAGTCTAGTCAATGCTGAGACTTGGCTGAGAGGGCCTTGTTAGGACCAGACCTGGCACAATAGAGTGACCGGACCCGCTGCGATGAGTCTAGTCATGCGTAGCCAAGGAGGCGCAGCTCGGCCTTGTGATGAGTCAGGGTGAAGAGATTGACTGGATGCTAGGGGGACACTGTTCCTATGTCCGGTCACTAAGCTATGGCGAGCACGCACTTGAGTCTGAGTGACCAGACTCTAGGGCGCATCCGGTCGTCTTTGACCTACCACGTCTGGTCCCAAAAAACATGCTTCGGAACCTCTCTGGATTGGATCAGATGCCATGTGATGGTGAGTCCGATCATTCAAGTATCGCATCCGGTCATAACTTAACCTTGCGCGTGAATGTGAAGTGACCATTGGAATCTCATGCGTGAAATTCATAGGTGTGACACATGGACGGCATGGGGCTATTGGACCCTACGACTCATAGGTGAGTCTAGTCACCCCTGTGGGTGCCCCATGGCTCTTTGAGCCTTAGGGGCTCTATAAAAAGAAGAGGCATGGCTTGGGCCCACTTCCTTGAGAGCCAAAGCAAACTCTACCCACTTATCTCCATCATTGATTCATCATCATAGTGAGATTGGGAGTGATTCCTAGTGCATTTGCCTTGAGTGATTGCATCTAGTGGCACTTGGGGATCATTGTGGCTGTGGATTTCTTGTTACTCTTGGTGGTTGCCACCACCTAGACGGCTTGGAGAAGTGGAGGAGCATTGGCATGAGTTGGTGATTGTTCGTGGCCATCTCCTGGTGATTTGTGCGGGTTCTTGACCTTCTCCTGGTGAAGAGCCAAAAGGTACTCTAGTAAATTGCTCATGTCGTTGATTTACCCTCACTTCAGGTAGGTACTTGTGGCGCCCTAGTGTGGGCTTGGTGTGGTGCCAATTAGCTCGCGGACCACTAAAAGGTCCTTGTTTGGTTTTGGTAATTGAGTGACAACCTTAGGTGGACTAATTGTGTTTAATGTGAGATACACAGGTGATTAGTCCATAGGTACATGTGTGTGAGCAATACATGCCATGGAGGTGAGATGGCTTGGAGATGTTGCAAAGCTCACACATATGATGAAGGATCTCATTGCATACGAGACATGACATGGAGTCATGTGATCAAGGTGGAGAAGATCAAGACAAGACTTGGCACGACAGACCGGTTGCAAGTGTGAACGGCAAGTTGAGCGATGACTTGGCACCGATGGACTAAGGCAATAGTGAAAAGCAAGTGAAGTTAAGATCAATGAACCAACAAGGTCACATGGTGATATGAAGTGGATCATATCATTTGTTGATCAAGGTTGGTGAATGTGTTGCATCAATGATGGAGGAGATGGAATGGAATGCGCAAGACAATGGTATAACCTAGGGTATTTCATTTCACCGGTCATAGGCATGTAGAGAAGTTGATGACCAAGTTTAGGATAGATGGCCATACTATCAAGAGGAGCAAACTTGTTTGCATATTAGTTACCTAGTGCCACTTGAGCGATCTAACTTTACATTCGTGTTAGGATCGAGTGGCATGGTGAATTGAGTGACTAATCCTTTGAAAAATGTTTGTGAAAATGCTAACACACATGCATAAGGTATTGTGCACTTGGTGGTGTTGGCACATTTGCAAAGGAGAAGTTGGAGTTGATGTGGATCAACTTGGTGAAGTAAAGGAGGCGAAAAGAGGTCATTGGAGGTGACCGGACGCTGGCTCCGAAAGGACCGAACGTGTTAGTCTATGATTGAATGCTGGCGGCGCATAGGATCAGATGCGTGGGGGCTGCGTTCAATCATTGGTGGCGTACGCTGACATAGCACGGTGGCGTTTGTTCAGCGAGGACTAGACTCTGAGGAGCGTACGGTCATGTTAAAGGTCCTAATGGCTAGAGGGGGATGAATAGCCTATTAAAAATTTCTACAACAACACTAAAGCAAGTGATTAGTCAATAAGTGGCGAAGCAAATTTTGCGCTAGCACTACACTTGGGGTTGCAAGCCACCAACCCAATTTTAATTTCTATGATCTCTAGAATGTCATACAAGAGCTATGTCGCTAAATTACACCTAGATGAACAAAGCTAGCTAGATAACTACAACTAAAGAGCTACAAAAGGTACAAGCACTATGCAAGGTGAATACAAAGTAACGAGGGAGAATGGTAGAAATGATATACCACCGTGGCAAGTGATCGATCAATGAATATCAATGAATACCAATGAGACAATCAAGACACAATGATTTTTCCTCCGGGGTTCACTTGCTTGCCAGCAAGCTAGTCCCTGTTGTGGCGATTCACTCACTTAGAGGTACACGTGCTAATAGTCATCACATGCCTAACCCGCAACTAGGTGCTGCACAACCAACATAAGATGAGGATCCACAAGCCACGTGCATTCCACTAGAGTTGCCTTTGGCGCTCCACCTAGGAAGGCACAAGAACCCCTCACAATCACAATGATAGGAGCTGGAGACAATCACCTTCCTCTGCTTGATGATCCACCAATCATCGGGCCATCTAGGTGTCATCAAACACCTAGAGTAACAAGAACTCCACCAGCCCAAATCGTCCAACTAGTGCCACAAGATGCTAGAACACTAAGCAATGCACTTGAGGCTCTCCAATCTCACTCAAGATGATGAAATCAAGTGTGCAAGTGAGTGGAGTGGTGTACTCAGCTCTCAAAGGGTGTATGCAGCTGTGAGAAGTGCCAAGAGAGTGGCCAAGGCTGGACACTAGCTCTATTTATAAGCCCACAAGCAAATAGAGTTGTTACCCCTTTGGAGCAGCTTTCTATGAGGGCACCGGACACGGCGGTGCCTAGCACCAGACATGGTGGTGTCCCTCCCAATGCTCACTTTCCAATAGGTAAAAACTAACCGTTGGGGTACCAGATAGGGTGGTGGTGACCACCCGGCCATCTGCCCGAATACCCCCTTCTCTGGACTTTTATGGAGGTGCATCGCCATCAGCGCGGCGGTGCCCGCGGTGGTTCCCACCAGCCCTTCCCTTGCTCTCTGGATAAAAGAGGCGATGCCACTACCCCACTAATGGCGGTGACCAGGCGGTGCACCACCCTCTCCATGGCGGTGAACACCGGACACACCGGTGCCCATGCCTCCACTACTGCTCTTGGCCAGAGTCTAGGTGGGCACCACCCTAGTGGTGGCAGTGCCACCGGATAGGGTGGCGGTGCCCTCAGGGCAACCCTCTGCTTTTGGCCTCCCAGTCGGTCACCGCCACAGGAGTGGCGGTGCACCGGACAAGGGGTGGCGGTGCCCTAGTTGTAGCACCCCAAGCCAAGTTTTGCCTCCATTTCTTCACCTTTCTCACCCCCTTTGCAAATGTGCTAACACTCCAAGTGTTTCACTATCACATGCAAGTGTGTTAGCATTTTCACAATCATTTTTCAATGGTTAAACATTTCTCACCGATTGTGCACTAGGCCTAAAATGCATATGCATGTTTTCCAACACCTAGTGGCACTTGATGATCGAGTTGTCCGATAAGAGCTCCCCTCTTAATAGTATGACCATCTATCCTAAATGTGATCACACTCTCTATAGTGTCTCGATCACCAAAAACAGAATGGCCCAATTGATATCACCTTTGCCTTGAGCTCATTTTATTTTTCTTTTTCTTCTTTTCGAAGTCCTGGAGCTTAATCATCATCACATGTTCACACCACCAACATGGACTTCATTTCATGTGGCCATCTTCATCCATGGGTGCCACCTAGCTCCTTCACATGGATTGGACTATCTTATCTAATCACACACTTAGATGTAAAGATTAGTCCAGCTAGGTTTCATCAATTATCCAAAACCAAACTAGGGCTTTCAATCTCCCCTTTTTTGCTAATTGATGACAACCTTCAGAAAGATATGAAATAAATTCAAATTTGAATCCATGTTACTTGGCCAAGCTTTTTTACCATGTGTAAAAGGATATACACAAGTTTCATGAACCCCAATTGGTAGCATTAGCTACCCCTACATATGTGCTAAGAGTTTGGATTGAAGCTTGCACATATGCATGGATTTGAGTTGTGGGAGAGTAATGTCTACCAAATGATGCTAAGGTATAAGAGATGGACCTTTGAAGCGTGATACTAATCGGAGTGCACCAAATATACCATCCTTAGCACCATTAGTAACTAGACATACACAAAAACTAGAATACCCCATGAGATCAACATTAGAAGCAAGGGTCTAGTTTTCTCAAAATAAACACAAGTCTAGTTACTCAACCTAAGCATGCTAGTTTTTTATTTCACCATTCAAGCATACAACTAGCATACACCACATAAGCATGGAAATTTAGTTTAAACTTGTGCCATGCTAGCAAACATATGAGATGCACATTCAAATGCATCAATCAAGTTTATGAGCTTGCTCCCCCTACTTGTGTGCTCAAATTTTAATTGATCCCCTTCCTTTGTCCTTTGTCATATTACTCCCTCTATGTCAAAGTTCTCTCCACCTTAGTGATTACTTCTCCCCCTATCACTTATATCTTTGTTTCTCTCCCCCTTTGTCATCAATGACCACAAAGGTGCAAATTTTGGATAGGTTAAGATTATCAATGTCAATCAATAGGGTGAGGATCATTTATCCAAATTTGGTCCAATCTAGAACACTTGCCAAAGATGTTTAATTTGGTTTGATCCAAGGACAAGCTTCTTCACACCTCCAAATAAGGGTTGTCTTGTACCATGTTGAGTTAAACACTTATAGCTCATTTTCTAGATCAAACACTAGGTTCACAAGCCCATAAACATGTTATATGCTACCACTAGATCAAGTCAAGCATAGAAGCAATAGCGGTATCATACAAGCATCAAATTCATTTGATTTTCATGAATGAGCCTAAGACACGAGGAATGGTAGATGCACTAAACAAGTCCTTAGCAAAGGATTTATGCATGCCAATAAACTTTTACCTTGGATTACTCGAAGGAGAGGCATGTCATATAAGTGGTGGGGTGCATCAACACATATTTGAGAAATCTAATATGTTCAACTCATTCCTTAGTTTGCAAAACCTCTTCTCATCCAATGGCTTGGTGAATATATCCGAAAGTTGATCTTCAGTGCCCACACTCTCAATGCAAATGTCCCCTTTTTGTTGGTGATCTCTAATGAAATGATGGCGGACATCAATGTGCTTTGTTCTTGCATGTTGAACCAGATTGTTGGTTAGCTTGATTGCACTCTCATTGTCACATAGCAATGGCACTTTCTTGAACTTGATTTCAAAGTCATTCAAGGTGGCTTTCATCCAAAGTATTTGTGCACAACAACTACCGGCGGATATGTATTTGGCTTTGGCAGTTGATAATGCAACACTATTTTGCTTCTTTAATGACCATGAAACAAGTGATCTTCCCAACAATTGACAAGTGCCCGAGGTGCTCTTCCTTCCAACCTTGCATCCCGCATAATCTGAGTCGGAGTAACCAACTAGCTCAAACTTAGCTCCTTTAGGATACCATAAACCAACATTTTGTGTATGCTTCAAGTACCTCAATATTATCGTTGTAGCCTTCAAATGACTCTCTTGGTGAGCCTTGGAATCTTGCACACATGCATACACTAAACATGACATCCGGCCTTGATGTGGTGACATAGAGTAGGCTTCCAATCATAGACCGATACAACTTTTGATCCACCATGTTGCCACTTACATCACTATCCAAATTTCTATTTGTTCCCATTGGTGTGCTAAAGGCTTTGCTATCACTCATGCCAAACTTCTTGAGCATGTCTTTGATGTACTTGCCTTGACTCACAAATGTACCATTCTTCAATTGCTCGATTTGAAGACCAAGGAAGTAACTCAACTCGCTAATCATGGACATCTCAAACTCATTAGCCATCATCTTGCCAAACTCTTCACAAAAGTCTTGATTGATTGATCCAAATATGATGTCATCAACATAGATTTGCAACACAAACAAGTCCTTGCTAATCTTCTTGGTGAAAAGAGTGGTGTCAACCTTGCCCATAATGAACCCTTTTGAGAGGAGAAAGTCCCTAAACCTCTCATACCATGCTCTAGGTGCTTGTTTCAAGCCATACAATGCCTTCTTCAACTTGTACACATGGTCGGGCTTCTTGTCATCTTCAAAACTAGGAGGTTGCTCAATATATACTTCTTCATTGATGTAGCCATTTAGAAATGCACTTTTGACATCCATTTGATATAGCTTGATGTTGTGGGCATAAGCATAGGCTAGCAAGATTCTAATTGCTTCTAATCTAGCAACCGGGGCATATGTTTCTCTAAAGTCAAGACCTTCAACTTATGTATATCCTTGTGCTACTAATCTTGCTTTGTTCCTTACTACTATCCCATCTTGATCTTGCTTGTTTCTATAGACCCATTTGGTTCCAATCACATTGTGTCCCATTGGTCTCTCTACTAGTTCCTATACGTGATTTCGTGTGAATTTGTAACACCCTAGGTGTTGGCCTTGCATAACTTGACTTGCATAGCATGAGCATGATCATCAAGCATTCATATATCAGCATTTACACTTGAAATATTTAATTGAAACATATGCAACATTTCTTATTATTACATGTTTCCATGTGTATAGGCGTATGATCATGAGTGTAAACATGTACTTAGTTAATATGAGTCACCACAACATGTAGCAACACATAGGTTAGCAAATAGGACATTGTTCATGAAGGTCACCTTTCATGACCAAACACTTAAGATTTCATGTGTTAACCTAGATGGTACTATGAGTAACTAATACATGAAATGATTGTATGACCTTGCAATTAGCTTAAACATGTTTAGAGTATCATTATGAACAACTTTGATATTCATGGTTAGGGGTAATTAGGTCATTAAGCCCTAGTTTGAAGTGTACCACCATTTAAATGTGACATGTTTGACCAAGTTTGAACTAGGTGTTAGAGACCTTGCATGGAGGTGGTCACTAAAGCAAAGTTGTAGTATTTGATATAGTGAACAACTTTTATTTTTGGGTCATTGACTAGTTTAGCTCCTAACATGCTTGAATTTGGATCACAAAAATTAGCAAATTCACCTTTTCAACACTAACATTTTTTTCCAAGTCTGGATGAGGTGCAGCCTAACAAGCTGACCTTCAAGGCGACATAACTCGATTTCGGTTGTGAATTAGAGCATGATTCTTTAACAACAAATGAAGCTGGTACATAGGTCTACCATTTCGGTTTAGAATGTTTGCACAAAGGAGCTACGATTTAGCAGTTAAATCACCTTGAAAACTCGCTGTCAGGCACTGCATGGCTTAACTGAATCGACTGAATTAGTAGCTCGATGGCCGACCGGCTTCAGGCATCGCGCGCTGCGTGGAGCCAGTGGCCGGCCGCATGTCGCCGGCACCCTACCGCGTGTGGCCAAGGTAGGCCAGCGCATGCCTTAACCACCCCCAGCACTGCCCGCACTGAGCCGCGCCCTCATTTCCAAATTCCCGCTTATGCTTCGCCTATGCGCGCAACCGCAGAGGCAGCCGAGCTCTTCCCCACCTCCGCCGTCGCCATAGCCAGCGCAAGCTCGCGTTGAGCCGCCCATTGCCATCGTAATAGCTCCTCCGTGATCCCGCCATCACACCGCGCCCGCAATCGCTTCCTTAGCCACGCCGGTAAGCTCCAGCGCCGTGCACAGCTTGTCGGAGCCCCGCCGCCGACTCCGTCGTCGTGGCCACGCCATTCCCGTCCACCATTGGCTGTGAAATCGTATGCGCTAGGTTCTCCAGTGTTTGTAGATGCTCGTCCGAGCTCTAGGTTGAGCCGCCGTGGCCTCCATCGGCGTACCACCATCATCCCGCCTTGCCGTGCTGCCATGGCCACCGCTGTCGTTGCTAGCGCCGACGAGAGGCTCAACCAAGTAGACTAATCGAGGCACTAGGTCACGGGGATCACGTGGTGAAGATGTCACCGCCGGCAAACTCGCCGTCGGTGAGCTCTGGCCGCGCCAGCAGCGCGTAGCGCCGCTGCTCTACTTTCGGTCACTGACCGGTGGGGCCGACTGTTCAGTGGGTCCCAGTCGTCAGTGACAGCAGTACTAAAGGATAGTTCATTTTGATTCCGATTTCATGTGTTTTGTGATTTTTAGATCTCCAGTTGTATAGCTTCAAAAATTGTGAAATAAATTTGGTAGTGTTACTTAGGAAGTGTAGTATTTAATAAAAATATGATCTTGACACTTACAGTAGAAATTTTGGAAGATTTAAATTCAAATTTCAAATGTGTTTTTGAATGCATGCAAACTTGTTTATTTTATATCTAGAGTTCCTGTACTCCAAAAATTATGAAATTTTTGTGGTAAGCTATTCTTGACATGTATGAGCTCTGGTAACAATTTGAGGATTAGTGCATGTACAGATTTGTAGTTATAGATTTTTCTTTTATAAATAGGTAATCCTTGTATGATTTTTTATAAATTATTTAGGAATCCAATATTCATGAAATTTGTTGGAGGTTATCCTAGTACCATAAGGATGATTAGAAATATAGGAAATCTATTGCTTGACACTTTTCACTAGGGTTTTCTATTTATGCTATTTTAAGCCTTTATGCCTTGTCTTTTTTGTATAGAATGTTTTACTGTATAAAATGGTATGAAACTTTTACAGTAGTCTTTTGGTAGCATTAGAAATGCACTATCAATTTTTAAGAATTTATGATGCACATTTGGTATATGTTTATTATTTAACCTATGTATCTAAGAAAAATAATAATGGCATGTAAATAAATAGTTTTGGCTTTTCCATTAAGTGTTCTTGAATGTTTTTGGTATGCTTAAACTGTTGGTAGACTTCGTGTGGTCAAACTTTACATGATTACACGAAGTAGAAGTATTGTTGCTTCATAATGCGATTTGGAATAGTTTCCGGACAGATTCTGTAGTTTGATGAGTTGCATGATAAAAATGATGTTTGCTGTAAAAATGGTTAATAACAAAGTTGTAGATAACTTCATCATGTCTTGTGTTAAAATTTCAGGACCATAGGTCAAACGGTTTAGGAGTTACAGCTGTTTAAAGTTAGCATTTCTGAATTACTTGCTCTCTGGAATTTCTGGATAGCACTGATATGATTGTCTGTTTTGGCTAAGATAAGTTATGAATTAGCTTTTGTGAGTTAAATAAGAGTTGTAGATAATTTTGTAAGCTTTCCAGGAAGTCTAGGATCACTGCATTTGGATAAATAGAACTCCAGTTATGAGTAAGACAAGTAGCTGCTATTTGTGAAATAGTTGATGCATTGTTGAAGTAGTTAATTACATAATCAAGAAGAGATATGAACCTACTCAGTAAATGTGATGCACTTGTTGGTGCTTCTGACAAGATTGAACGCATGCTTATCACTTAGCTGGCCGGATAACTTGTTCCGACCGCAAAGCCGAGTAGCTCAACTCAGGCCATGCCCCGTTCTATTGTGTGCTCCTTGCGGGGGGTGATCAGACTGAGCCCAAGGGCAGGCTAGGCCTGAACGTCCTGGCATCTGGTGTCCTAGATTGTGCGGCGTGGTACGAACCTACAAAATGTGGACCTGAGTTGTACCAAAGGTGACCTAAGGCTACCTTCGCGCGGTATGCCTAGGTTTGTGTTAGGAATAAATTTCCAGCTGGTTGAAATTGATTCGAATCGCCGTCTCTCCCGGATAGTGAGAAACTTGGCTAGTCCTAACATCGTAGTAACTGTGTTATGGAACATGATGGTTCGAATGAATATGGAATTACAATACCTGCTATGGTTACTATTGTATGCTTTTAAATTGATATACCACATGTTTGGCACAGGATAGTTGCTAATCTAGAGATGGATAGTTATAATTAACTTAATAAAGGAATCATAATTGTACAACTAAGTCAATTGCTTTCTTGCAAAATGTTGTCAAGCTATCTCCACTTATAGAGCCTTGCATAATCCTTGGAGTCATTTTATTTCTAGTTTATGATGGGTAAGTCTAGCTGAGTACCTTCTCGTACTCAGGGTTTTATTTCCCATTGTTGCAGATCGCACTGTGTATCATGGTGATTGCAAGAGCTGCTTCTATCCCACCGTGGATGAGGAGTAGGCCTTGGGCAGGCTTCTTTAGTAACCCTTTTCTTTGCTTTTGTGGACTGTGATCCTACTTGGCACTGTATCAAACTATGTTGGCAACTTTACTTTTAAACTTAATTTGCTTCCGCTTTTATCTATCAAACTCGGTTTGTAATAACTTGGTTTCATACTCTGATGATGAAAATGTATCTGTGAACTTTATGTAATATGTGGCATGTATGTTGAATCATGTATGATCTTGGTTGTTGTAAATCGTTTATCGAGACCTGTCGTGGTACTCGACGGACAATCGGGTTTAAATGGGTTCAAGTATGACAGTGCGTCTGCTTGCGGGCTGCTATTGTACTTGTACTCTTATAAATTGGTCGGTTCTGCGACAACTGGTATCAGAGCAAGATTCAACGTTAATTGTCACATGTGTATTTAAAACAAAAGTTTTTGTTTTCCAAAAACCCTTCTCTAGCAACTAATAGTTATATTAATAGGTATTTGAAATCTAAAGTGTGCCAATGATCACTTTCCTTATGCCCAAATTAAGGACTATTAGGTGGCTATTTAAGTACTAATATGGGGGTTTTTACTTCGTCGTCCATACGGCGTGCTATTGTATGGATGCCATTCACTTGAATTGTAATGTATGAATCAAATGCCTCTACGCCAAGGTAAGATGATCAGTGTATGACCGCAAGATGTGAGCATGCGGTCGGGGAGAGTTAGCTTTGGTACGACTATGTATGCATGCTTGCATGTGTATATGGTACATATTTAATTGTGGGTTTAAATTATTATCGGGTAGCTTGATACGGAAGTATATGTATGGGTATACATATATGGAAGTATTTAAATTACATTCTGCATATTTCATTATGGGTTTGGGCTGAAATGAAATTTTATACAGGTACACTAACAACGAAACGTGTAGTTCGACTAGTTATGATATATATGAGAGAACGTGTGTATGCCACCGTGTCTACCGTTAGAAACAATTTTTCCTAAGTTTGTGAGGACGTACGGAACGAACATGCATCATGATAATTACCATTCACATAATTATATTGTTCCTCCCCTTATAAATTTTTTACTCGGTTATGTAACTCTTATCCATTATGGCCTTGTCTCACAAAGTGTATATGTTGATGGTACAGATGGCAGCACCCATCGAAAGTGAGAATTTCCTGATGGTTTTCGGAACACCTACCCTCTTGTGGAGAGTTCTGCACTTTGCGGGGTACCATGAACTACCCCTTTATGATTGGATTGAAGAGTACTTAGAAGGACAGCAATGGTACGAGGTGTGGCTCACTATACCAGCCCGCACACAACCGCCCTTCTGGCAGGAATGGAAGGCAGAATCGGAAGGGAAGACTTCTTGGGAGGCTGCCCAAGTTGTGGCCTTTGAGGTTCTGAGGCAGATCTGCCAACAGCATGGGGATGCACTCACTGGTAGTGCAACGAGTATGTTTCCTTGGGTGGATCCATCCACCACAAATTGGGAACAACATAGCCAAAATGCTTTGATCAGAGATCGGGATGAGCGAGCAGATAGCTCTAGTCCCTCCATGAGTGCAATGTTTGCCGTGATGAAGATGTTTTATGCACGCCAGGACACTAGGGATTTCTGGCAGGAATCATACACCACCTGCATGGACAAACTCATGAGAGCTAAAGCCACGCAAAACAAGCTCAAGAAGTGTGTGCGCAAGCAAAAGAAAGCCGCAAGTAAAGCCCAATGGGAATCTGACCAAGCTTATGTGCTTTGGGCACTCTTCATGCCCAAATGGAGCAAGTGGATCAGCAGAGAGCAGTAGCTCAAGAAGCTAGAGCTAATGATCAAGCAGTACTTGCAGGACTACGGGAGCAGTTGGAGACCGCCCATGCGGAGGTGTCCATAGCTAGACGTCAGTGTGATGCAACAGAAAACCGTGTCGCTAACAAAAGGATAGAGCGAGATAGGCACCACGACATGAGCCATGCTTAGGATCGTGCTAAAAGGGTCCTACATCAACAGCTTGCACAAGCTCAACTTCAAGTAATGAACCTTCAACATGAAGTGCACTATTTGAATAACCAGCTGAACCCTATCCTTGATGGGGAAGAGGATGATCCAAATATGGAAGAAGATGATGATGAGGAAGAAGAAGAGGTGGAGCCTGAGGAAGGAGATGATCCTATCTCTAACCTCGATAGTGATCATGACGAGGATTAGATCGCGTAGTACTTAGTATAAGTACTTAATGTATCATCGTTGGTTCTATAATGGACCTGTAGTTTGGATTTGGTGTTGGTGATTTGAACTATCATGTAATATTGTTATTTGCATGACTATCGCATGTTCGGTTAAAACTCTAATTCCAGTTGATCTATCTGAGCTCATGATTTGGATATTAACATGCTATGAGTCCGATGAGCGATCAAATTAGTGATGTCATGTTGCGAGAATGAATTGTTATGCCTCTGTTTTTATTGTGAATTTGAGAATTTTCTCCAGTAATTTTAGTTTGGCATGATTATGATTCATCTGCAATCTTGTGGCATCAACCAATAATTGCTTATTGTTGCAACTTTGCAGATGATGTGCACCCGTGCAGGAGCTAGTAGCAGCCATGATGGCAATAATGATGACTTACCACCACCACCGCCGCCGTCCGCTCAGGTGTTCTTTGCCCAGTTCTTGGGGAGCCAAAGGACAATGGAAGAAGCTCTGTGCCTCATCGCGCAAAACACCGCTCATGGCCACCCACATCAACCAGGGGCCGAGCCAAATTAGCACAGTACATTCAAGGAATTTCTGGATACGAAGCCTCCTATCTTCAAGGTGGCTAGGGAACCACTATAGGCTGATGAGTGGCTCAACACCATTGAGCAGAAGTTTCATCTACTAAGGGTCACCGAGCATCTAAAAGCTGAGTATGCTTCTCATCAGTTGCAAGGACCAGTAGGGATCTGGTGGACACATTTCTTGTCGTCTCTACCTGTTAATGCTCGAGTGACATGGGAGCAGTTCAAGCTGGCTTTTAGGGGACATCATATTCCCTCGGCCCTAATGCGCATGAAAGCGGCTGAATTTATAAGGCTCACTCAAGGAACGAAGACCCTCATAGAATATATGCACACATTCAACAACCTGTCCAGATATGCTCCAGGTTTTGTGGATATTGAGGAGAAGAAGATAGAGAGCTTCAAGCGGGGTCTGGGTACGAAACTGATGAAGACCATGGCCAATTCTAGGTGCACCACATACAACGAGTTTATTAGTGATGCTTTGACCCAAGAAAACCACAATAACATGCATGCTATTGCTAAGGGTCGTAAGAGGGCATATGAGGCAGGTGCCTCTAGATCGTCATAGGCAAGAGCACCTATCACAGCTAGGCCACAATTTCGTCCACCTGCACCCAAGTTTAGGCCTCCACCACCTAAAGCTCAGAACAACAGTCCTCATAAACCATTCCGTAAGGCATTCACTATTGCCTTACCAAAAGGGACAGGTAGTCAGGGGAGCTCCATAGGACCTAGGAATAATCAGCCATGTTTCAACTACAATCAAGTGGGTCATTGGGCCAAGGAATGCCCCCACCCCAAGAAGAATGGCAACCCAAATCAGAACAATCAGAGGCAGGTGAACGCAAGGGCACATCCAGGATACATGCATTATACCGCTATTGAGGAAGTGCCCGCTGGAGAAGTTGTCATGGCTGGTATGTTTCTTGTCAACAAGCATCCCGCTGTTGTTTTATTTGATTCGGGAGCTTCACATTCATTTATGAGTCAAGCATTTGCATCTAGACATGATCAAGAAATAATTGAAGTAAGCAAAGGGGGTTATAATATAAGTTCAACAGGGGCAACTATTGCTACAAATAAGATCGTAAAAAATGTGCTCATCTCTATACAAGGGAGGGAGTACACAACGGATTTGATAATATTGCCTGGGTTATCAATAAGTGTAATCTTAGGCATGAATTTGATGAAGGATCATGGTGTTCTTATTGACACCAGCACCCGTACTATTATGTTGAGAGAACCCACGGGAGGGAATGCTTTTCTAGTACCACTCTCCTGCAATTTTGAACTCCAACATTTAGTTTGTGCTATCCAAACCACCACACTTTGTGATATCCCAGTGGTTTGTGAGTTTCTGGATGTATTTCCAGAGGAATTACCAGGCTTACCACCTGATAGGGATGTGGAATTTAAGATTAAGTTAGTGCCAGGTACGGCACCCATATCAAGAAGGCCCTATAGAATGCCACCCAATGAGTTAGCGGAACTTAAGGTTCAATTGCAAGATCTATTGGACAAGGGTCTTATCCAACCTAGCTCATCTCCATGGGGATGTCCAGCCTTGTTTGTGAAAAAGAAGGACAAGTCACTAAGAATGTGTGTAGATTACAGACCACTCAATGTTGTGACCATCAAGAACAAATACCTATTGCCCTGCATCGACATCTTGTTCGATCAGCTAGCGAAGGCAAACGTATTCTCCAAAATTGACTTGAGATCAGGCTACCATCAGATAAAGATCAGACCGGAGGACATACCTAAAACTGCTTTCTCTACTAGGTACGGCTTATATGAGTATTTGGTTATGTCTTTCAGACTAACAAATGCTCTAGCCTACTTCATGTACCTGATGAACTCAGTATTCATGCCCGAGCTCGACAAGTTCGTGGTCATGTTTATCGATGATATATTAATTTATTCAGAAAATGAGTCAGATCATGAAGAGCATCTGAGGATTATTTTATCCAGATTGAGGGAGCATAAGCTACATGTGAAATTTAGCAAGTGTGAATTTTGGTTGAGCAAAGTACCTTTCCTAGGTCACATCTTATCAAGAGATGGAATCTCTGTAGACCCATCAAAAGTACAAGAGGTCATGGATTGGAAAGCCCCAACTTCGGTTCATGAAGTTCAGAGTTTTCTATGGTTAGCAGGATATTATCGTCGTTTTATTCTAGATTTCTCAAAGATAGCTAAGCCCATGACCAGACTACTTTAGAAAGATGAGAAGTACAAATGGACACCAGAATGTGAAGCATCTTTTCACACCCTCAGAACTCTGTTAACTACAGCACCTGTGCTAGCACAACCAGATATTGAAAAGCCTTTTGATGTATTTTGTGATGCATCGGGAATAGGTTTGGGATGTGTGCTTATGCAAGAAGGAAGAGTTATTGCATATGCTTCTCGGTAATTGAGAAAGCATGAAGTCAACTACCCGACACATGATTTAGAACTTGTAGCAGTTGTTCATGCATTAAAGATATGGAGACATTATTTGTTGGGCAATATATGTCATATATATACTGACCACAAAAGTCTCAAGTATATCTTTACCCAACCAGAGCTGAACATGAGACAACGAAGATGGTTAGAATTGATTAAGGGTTACAATTTAGAAGTGCATTACCATCCAGGTAAAGCTAATGTAGTAGCAGATGCACTCAGTCGAAAGTCTCATTGCAACACTATAGAAGCATTATTGGAAGATGGATTCAACTTGTTACACCCTGTTGTACTACACAATATCATGATCAGTTGTTCACTTAAAAGCAAAATCACAGAGCTGCAGCAGACAGATATAGGAATAAGTCACATCAAGTGAAAAATGCAAGAGCAAGAGACCAAGCATTTCAGATTGGATGAAAGAGGTGTGTTATGGTTTGAGGACCGACTTATGGTACCAAAAGACCATGAGCTGAGGAACCAAATTTTAGATGAAGCTCACTCGTCCAAATTGTCTATCCATCCGGGTAGTAGTAAGATGTACCAAGATTTGAAAACCCGTTTTTGGTGGACTAAGATGAAGAAAGAGATCGTAGCCTATGTCGCTAGGTGCGATAACTGCAGTAGAGTAAAAGCTGTTCATATGAAATCTATCAGATTACTTCAGCCATTGCCTATTCCAGGTTGGAAATGGGAGGAAATCAACATGGACTTTATCACAGGCCTTCCAATGACACCACAAGGTCATGATTCAATATGGGTTATTGTTGATTGTCTCACCAAGTCAGCACATTTTATACCCGTGAACATAAGGTATATAGTTGGAAAATACGCTGAGATATATGTTTCCCAGATCTTTAGACTACATGGAGTACCCAGGACCATAATCTTAGATCGAGGACCACAGTTCATAGCTCGTTTCTGGGAGCACTTACACTAGGCTTTGGGAACCAAGCTAATCAAAAGTTTGGCATACCATCTGCAAACTTCAGGACAGACAGAGCGAGTGAACCAAATCCTAGAAGATTTGCTTAGAGCTTGTGTTATATCTTCAAAAGGTTCATGGGAGAAATGGTAGCCTTTAGCTAAGTTCTCCTATAACAACAGTTATCAAGCAAGTATCAAGATGGCTCCATTTGAAGCCTTGTATGGCAGAAAATGTAGAACTCTATTGAATTGGATTGAGCCCGGTGAAAGGAGATACTTTGGTATTGACTTTGTCAATGAAGCTGAAGAGCAAGTACGTATCATCCAACAATATATGAAGGCAGCTCAATCGAGACAAAAGAGTTATGCTGATAGAAGGAGACCACTGACTTTTGAAGTGGGTGACTATGTGTACTTGAAAGTATCACCCATGAAAGGGGTGAAGAGATTTGGGATGAAAAAGAAGCTTTCACCTAGATATGTGGGGCCATACAAGATTTTGGAACGAAAAGGGAATGTTGCTTATAAGTTACAACTTTCACCTGAGATGAGTACAATATTCGATGTCTTCCATGTTTCTCAGTTGAAGAAATGACTTTGAGTTCCTGAAGGAGCTATTGCACCCACCCACGTACAGCTTCAATCGGATTTGACCTATGAAGAAAAACCAATTCGAGTATTAGAGGAGATGGAAAGAGTAACACGGACTAATATTATTAAGTTCTATAAGGTGGTGTAGAACAATCATAGTGAACAAGATGCTATGTGGGAAAGAGAAGATTATTTACGAGAAGTTTATCCCGCCTTTTTCCAAGAATGGTAGGTCTTGCAAATCTTAGGACGAGATTTTTATAAGGGGGAGGGGCTGTAACACCCTAGGTGTTAGCCTTGCATAACTTGACTTGCATAGCATGAGCATGATCATCAAGCATTCATATATCAACATTTACACTTGAAACATTTAATTGAAACATATGCAACATTTCTTATTATTTCATGTTTCCATGTGTATAGGCATATGATCATGAGTGTAAACATGTACTTAGCTAATATGAGTCACCACAACATGTAGCAACACATAGGTTAGCAAATAGGACATTGTTCATGAAGTTCACCTTTCATGACCAAATACTTAAGATTTCATGTGTTAACCTAGATGGTACTATGAGTAACTAATACATGAAATGATTGTATGACCTTGCAATTAGCTTAAACATGTTTAGAGTATCATTATGAACAACTTTGACATTCATGGTTAGGGGTAATTAGGTCATTAAGCCCTAGTTTGAACTGTACCACCATTTAAATGTGACATGTTTGACCAAGTTTGAACTAGGTGTTAGAGACCTTGCATGGAGGTGGTCACTAAAGCAAAGTTGTAGTATTTGATATAGTGAACAACTTTTATTTTTGGGTCATTGACTGGTTTAGCTCCTAACATGCTTGAATTTGGATCACAAAAATCAGCAAATTCACCTTTTCAACACTTTAACATTTTTTTCCAAGTCTGGATGAGGTGTAGCTTGACAAGCTGACCTTTAGGGCAACATAACTTGATTTCGGTTGCGAATTAGAGCATGATTCTTTAACAACAAATGAAGCTGGTACATAGGTCTACCATTTTCGGTTTAGGATGTTTGCACAAAGGAGCTACGATTTAGTAGTTAAATCACCTTGAAAACTCGCTGTCAGGCACTAAATGGCTTAACTGAATCGGCTGAATCAGCAGCTCGATGGCCGACCGGCTTCAGGCATCGCGCGCCGCGTAGAGCCAGTGGCCGGCTGCGTGTCGCTGGTGCCCTGCCGCATGTGGCCAAGGCAGGCCAGCGCGCGCCTTAACCACCCCCAGCACCGCCCGCACTGAGCCGCGCCCTCATTTCCAAATTCCTGCTTCTCCTTCGCCTGTGCTCGCAACCGTAGAGGCAGCCGAGCTCTTCCCCACCTCTGCTGTTGCCATAGCCAGTGCAAGCTCGCGTCGAGCCACCCATTGCCACCGCAATAGCTCCTCCATGATCCCGCCATCACGCCGCGCCCACAATTGCTTCCTTAGCCACGCCGGTAAGCTCCAGCGCCGTGCACAGCTCGCCGGAGCCCCGCCGCCGACTCCGTCGTCGTGGCCACGCCATTCCCGTCCACCACTGGCCATGAAATCCTATGCGCTAGGTTCTCCAGTGTTCATAGATGCTCGTTCGAGCTCTAGGTTGAGCCGCCATGGCCTCCACCGGCATACCGCCGTCGTCCCGCCTCGCTGTGCCGCCATGG
Source organism: Miscanthus floridulus (assembly GCF_019320115.1). Lineage (NCBI taxonomy): Eukaryota > Viridiplantae > Streptophyta > Magnoliopsida > Poales > Poaceae > Miscanthus > Miscanthus floridulus. The sequence goes on from NC_089588.1 coordinate 79,978,985, forward strand.
CCCCCGCCGTCGTCGCTAGCGCCGACGAGAGGCTCAACCAAGTAGACTAATCGAGGCGCTAGGTCACGAGCATCACGTGGTGAAGATGTCACCGCCTGCAAACTCGCTGTCGGCGAGCTCTGGCCGCGCCAGTAGCGCACAACACCGCTGCTCTGCTTTCGGTCACTGACCGGTGGGGCGACTGTTCAGTGGGTCCCAGTCGTCAGTGACAGGAGTACTAAAGGATAGTTCATTTTGATTCCAGATTTCATGTGTTTTGTGATTTTTAGATCTCCAGTTGTATAGCTTCAAAAATTGTGAAATAAATTTTGTAGTGTTCCTTAGGAAGTGTAGTATTTAATAAAAATATGATCTTGACACTTACAGTAGAAATTTTGGAAGATTTAAATTGAAATTTGAAATGTGTTTTTGAATGCATGCAAACTTGTTTATTTTATATCTAGAGTTCCTGTGCTCCAAAAATTATGAAATTTTTGTGGTAAGCTATTCTTGACATGTATGAGCTCTGGTAAAAATTTGGGGATCAGTGCATGTATAGATTTGTAGTTATAGATTTTTCTTTTATAAATAGGTAATCCTTGTATGAATGTTTATAAATTATTTAGGAATCCAATATTCATGAAATTTGTTGGAGGTTATCCTAGTACCATAAGGATGATAAGAAAAATAGGAAATCTATTGGTTGACACTTTTCACTAGGGTTTTCTATTTATGCTATTTTAAGCCTTTATGCCTTGTCTTTTTTGTATAGAATGTTTTACTGTATAAAATGGCATGAAACTTTTACAGTAGTCTTTTGGTAGCAATAGAAATGCACTATAAATTTTTAAGAATTTATGATGCACATTTGGTATATGTTTATTATTTAACCTATGTATCTAAGAAAAATAATAAAGGCCTATAAATAAATAGTTTTGGCTTTTCCATTAAGTGTTCTTGAATGTTTTTGATATGCTTAAACTGTTGGTAGACTTCGTGTGGTCAAACTTTACATGATTACACGAAGTAGAAGTATTGTTGCTTCATAATGCGAATTGGAATAGTTTCCGGACAGATTCTATAGTTTGATGAGTTATATGATAAAAATGATGTTTGCTGTAACAATGGTTAATAACAAAGTTGTAGATAACTTCATCATATGTCTTGTGTTAAAATTTCAAGACCATAGGTCAAACGGTTTAGGAGTTACAGCTGTTTAAAGTTAGCATTTCTGAATTACTTGCTCTCTGGAATTTCTGGACAGCACTGATATGATTGTCTGTTTTGGCTAAGATAAGTTGTGAATTAGCTTTTGTGAGTTAAATAAGAGTTGTAGATAATTTTGTAAGATTTCCAGGAAGTCCTAGATCACTGCATTTGGATAATTATAACTCCAGTTATGTGTAAAACAAGTAGCTGCTGTTTGTGAAATAGTTAATGCATTGTTGAAGTAGTTAATTACATAATCAAGAAGAGATATGCACCTACTCAGTAAATGTGATGCACTTGTTGTTACTTAAACCACATGCTGTTAAGAATATTTGCAAGAATGCATTCTTCATGTATCATCATACCACACTTGTTAACATATATGCATTCGCAATATCTTATGCCATATTCATGCATCTAGGAACGGAGGAAGAAATAACGTTGCTGGAATTCGATGAAGTAGAGGAAGGGGACCAGTAGGAGAATCCTCAAGTCGCAGCTCCTGAAGGTGAGGAGCAGAATCCTGAAGAGCTTCTAGAGTGTCCTGACCACCGCCCCACTTCCTTTCTGCGAGGCAAGCCCCGGAGCATTTTAAGTCTCCCAGTATTTTACAAATGATTACTTAAGTACTTATGATTGATGCATTAGGTTATAAGAGTTGAATGGAACCACTTGATGCATATAAATTCCTTGTCCAGATATTACACCTTTAACCGGTATAGGTCTAGGATCGAATATATGCTTAGCCATGCTTAGACCGGTAGAAGTCGGGTGATGTCCTGTCACCTGCGAGATATAGGTGGATACCGGAGCACGGTTGACTATATTTGCTATCGTGGAATAGATCCAAGGGGTAAAAGAAAATCGAGGCCGGGCAGAGTCTATGCGTAGGATGACTCATGTGATTCCATCTGAGCCAATTAAGGACCGTACCATTGTTGGTGCTTCTGACAAGATTGAACGCATGCCTATCACTTAGCTGGCCGGATAACTCGCTCCGACCACGAAGCCGAGTAGCTCAACTCAGGCCGGGCCCCATTCTGTTGTGTGCTCCTTGCGGGGGGCAATCAGACTGAGCCCAAGGGCAGGCTAGGCCTGAACGTCCTGGCATCTGGTGTCCTAGATTGTGTGGCGCGGTATGGACCCACGAAATGTGGACCTGAGTTGTACCAAAGGTGACCTAAGGCTGCCTTCGCGGGGTATGTCTGGGTTTGTGTTAGGAATAAATTCCCAGCTGGTTGAAATCGATTCGAATCGCCGTCTCTCCTGGATAGTGAGAAACTTGGCTAGTCCCAACATCGTAGTAACTATGTTATGGAACATGATGGTTCGAATGAATATGGAATTACAATACCTACTATGGTTACTATTGTATGCTTTTAAATTGATATACCACATGTTTTGCACATGATAGTTGCTAATCTAGAGATGGATAGTTATAATTAACTTGATAAAGGAATCATAATTGTACAACTAAGTCAATTGCTTTCATGCAAAATGTTGTCAAGCTATCTCCACTTATACAGCCTTGCATAATCCTGTGAGTCATTTTATTTCTAGTTTATGATGGGTAAGTCTAGCTAAGTACCTTCTCGTACTCAGGGTTTTATTTCCCATTATTGCAGATGGCACTGTGTATCATCATTATTGGAAGAGTTGCTTCTATCCCACCATGGATGAGGAGTAGGCCTTGGGCAGGCTTCTTTAGTAATCCTTTTCTTTGCTTTTGTGGACTGTGATCCTACTTGGCACTGTATCAAACTATGTTGGCAACTTTGCTTTCAAACTTAATTTGCTTCCGCTTTTATCTATCAAACTCAATTTGTAATAACTTGGTTTCATACTCTGATGATGAAAATGTATCTATGAACTTTATGTAATATGTGGCATGTATGTTGAATCATGTACGATCTTGGTTGTTGTAAATCGTTTATCGAGACCCATCGTGGTACTCGACGGACTACCAGGTTTATATGGGTTCAAGTATGACAGTGCGACCGCTTGCGGGCTGCCATTGTACTTGTACTCTTATAAATTGGTTAGTTCTGCGATAGAAGTTATTCAATTCTTCATGCATAGCATTCACCCAATCAACATCCTTCAAAGCTTCATCTATCTTCTTTGGTTCAATAGATGACACAAATGAGAAATGCTCACAAAATGAAGCCAATCTTGATCTATTTTGTTCACCTCTAGAAATATCTCCAATTATAGTGTCTAATGGATGATCTCTTGCAATATTGGTTTGTTGGAGTATTGGAACTTGATTGCTTGCGCTTGCTTGATCATTAGGTTGAGATGATGTACTAGCCACTTGATCTTGCACATTGTCATTAGAGTCACTTGAACTTGCTTGATTAGTGTCAACTTGCACATTTGAGTTAGAGAGCACTTGCACTTGATGATCTTCTTCATCATTCACTTGCCTAGGCCTCAAGTCACCAACATCCATGTTCTTCATGGCATTTGAAAGTTGAATGCCTCTAACATCTTCCAAGTTCTCATTCTAATCTTGGGAACCCTTGGTTTCATCAAATTAAACATCATGAACTTCCTCAAGAGTACCACTTTCCAAATTCCAAACTCTATATGCTTTGCTTGTAGTGGATTATCCAAGTAAGAATCCTTCATCACACTTCTTGTCAAACTTTCCCAGTCTAGTGCCTTTCTTCAAGATATAGCATTTGCAACCAAAGACTCAAAAATATGCAATGTTGGGCTTTCTACCATTCAAGAGCTCATATGGTGTCTTCTCTTTCAATGGACGACAATACAAGCGGTTGTTACAATAGCAAGCCATGTTGATAGCTTCAGACGGAAAAGATCGACTCACATTATACTCACTCAACATTGATCTTGCCATGCCAATCAAGGTTCTATTCTTCCTCTCAACAAGGCCATTTGATTGTGGAGTGTACTTGGCCAAGAATTGATGTCTAATTCCAAATTCATCACACAACTAATCAATTCTAGTATTCATGAACTCACTACCATTATTACTTCTAACTCTCTTGATGGTTGTTTCAAATTCATTGTGAATGCCTTTGACAAATGATTTGAATGTTGCAAATACATCACTCTTTTCCACTAGAAAGAATACCCTAGTGTATCTTGTATAGTCATCCACTATCACAAAGCCATATTTATTTTCACTGATGCTAGTGTATTGTGTTGGCCCAAACAAATCCATGTGCAATAACTCAAATGCTTTACTAGTGCTCATCATGCTTTTCTTAGGATGGGTGTTTCCAACTTGTTTTCCGGCTTGACAAGAGTTACAAAGTTTAACCTTTTCAAACATAACATCTTTCAAGCCTCTAACCAAGTCATGCTTAATCAATCTATTCAATTGTTTCATTCCAACATGACCAAGCCTTCTATGCCATAACCAACCCATGCTAGACATAGTGAACAAGCATGTTGACAATTGAGCTTCACTAGCATTGAAATCAACCAACTATAGATTCTCATATCTAAATCCTTTAAAGATCAAGTTAGAGCCATCTACACTTATGATCTCTACATCATCTACCCCAAATATGCATTTGAATCCAAGATCACACAATTGAGCCATGGATAGCAAATTGAAGTTCAAGCTCTCAACTAGCAACACATTTGAAATGCTCATGTCATTGGATATTGCAATCTTACAAAGCCCTTTGACCTTGCTTTTGCCATTGTCACCAAATGTGATACTATCATAACCATCATTGCCATTGGAATTGATTGAATTGAACATTCTTGCATCATCGGTCATGTGTTGAGTGCACCCACTATCAAGAACCCAGTGCCTTCCTCTGGCTTTGTAATTGACCTACAAAAGAAGATCAATTCTTTTTAGGTACCCAAACTTGCTTGAGTCCTTGAAGATTAGTGACCAACCTCTTTGGCACCCAAATGGCTTTCTTCTTTGAGCCCATCCATGGTGCACCAATGAACTTAGCCTTCACACCATTTGTACCCTTAATAAGCATATAGAAGGAATCAAGCTTAATTGAGGATACATTGGCTTGAGACTTCTTTTTTGTGCACTTTTGCTCTACATGACCAACTTGCTTGCAACTAGTGCAAAACTAACCATTGTTCTTCATAAAACTAGTCTTGTGAGGAGCAAAGGCCGCCTTGCCTTTCTTGGGGGTATAGCCCAATCCCTCTTTGTAGAGAGTAGCTCTTTGGCTACCCAAGCACATAAGCAAGCGGTCCTCACCACCATAGGCCTTAGCCAAGGTGTGATTGAGCTCTTTTACCTCCTTCTTGAGTGTCTTATTCTCAACTATTAGTGAGGCATCACAAGTAAAACTGTCACTACTAGATGAGGTAGAAGTAGATGTGCTACAAGAAGGGTTAGTGGGAGCAACAATGATAGGCTTATAGAATGATTCATCAATTATATCACAAGTTAAGCCTTTGTTACATGTTACAACATGCTCCTTCTCATTTTGCTCATTAAGCAAAGAGGAATGAGCTTTTTTGAGCTTCTTGTGAGCCTTGCCAAACTTCTCATGGGCTTCCTCTAGCCTCTCATGAGATGCATTGAGCTCATCAAAGGCTTGCTTAAGGGCTTTTAGTTCCTTTCGCAAGTCTTTGCATTCCCTTCTCTTAATGTCAAAATATTCTTTAGCATCTTCTAATATGTCAATTAGTTCATCTTTAGTCGGTTCATCATCATTGTCGCTTTCACTTTCACTTTCATTATCATGTTCCTCATCACATCCATCATCACAAGTTTGTACCTTAGTAGCCTTAGCCATGAAGCATGATGGATTGTCGAAGAGAGAAGGCTTCTCATTGATAGCAATGCTTGCAAGGGCCTTCTTCTTGGTGGTCTTGTCATCATCATCACTTGATGAAGCATCAATATCACAAGTGACCAAATATGAACCACCCTTCTTTGTCTTCTTGAAGGTCATCTTGTCCTTCTTCTCTTTCTTTTCCTTCTTGTCCTTCTTCTTGTTCTTCTTGTTGTCATCATCATTGTCGCTGTTGTATGAGCATTGAGCAACAAGATGATCCTTGGTTTCACAATTGAAGCACCTTCTTGACTCTTCCTTGTTCTTGGATGAAGACTTCTTTCTTCTAGCACGGTAGCCCTTCTTCACCATGAACTTGCCAAAACTCTTGACAAAGAGAGCTATCTTCTCATCATCGATCTCATCAAAGCTCAAGTCTTCATCTTGACTTGATGATTCTTGCTTTCCCTTGCCCTTGGATGATGTGGCCTTGAATGCCACACTCTTCTTCTTCTCATCCTTCTTCTCATGTTTCTTCTCCTTGTTTTCTTCCCTCTCATCATCATCTCTATATGTGTCATCGGCCATCACATCTCCCAACACTTAGTTTGGTGTCATGGTGTCCAAACCACTCCTCAATAGAATAGTGACCAATGTTCCAAATCTTGAAGGTATGCATCTCAAGAACTTATGGGAGAAGTCCTTGTCCTTCACTTCTTCTCCAAGTGCTTTGAGATCATTGACAAGCACTTAAAGCCTATGAAACATCTCCGGCACACTCTCATCATCCTTCATCTTGAAACTAGCAAACTTCTCCTTAAGGATGTATGCCATGGCACCCTTCATGGCTTGAGTGCTCTCAAATGATTCCTCCAACTTTTTCCATGCCTCATGAGCCATCTCATTGTTCTTGATTTGCTCAAATATTCTTTCATCCAAAGCATCATGAATGGCACTAAGAGCAATGTCATTGTTTTGGAGTAGCACTTCTTCGACAGCGGTGGGAGATTCCTCATTGGCAATCTCAATCTTGGTCTCCACTATCTTCCACACCTTCCTATTGATTGACTTGATATATGTTGTCATCTTAGACTTACAATAGGGATACTTGGAGCCATCAAATTGAGGTGGCTTCATGGTGTTGTTGATTTGAGCCATTTTGACACCGAAGGTTGTTAAGCCTCAAATCATGGTGACCATGGCTCCGATACCACTTGAAAGGTCCTAATGGCTAGAGGGGGGTGAATAACCTATTAAAAAAATTTTATAACACTAAAGCAAGTGATTAGTCAATAAGATGGCGAAGCAAATTTTGCGCTAGCACTACACATGGGGTTGCAAGCCACCTACCCAATCCTAACTTCTATGATCTCTAGTATGTCATACAAGATCTATGTCGCTAAATTACACCTAGGTGAACAAAGCTAGCTAGATAACTACAACTAAAGAGCTACACAAGCTACAAGCACTACGCAAGGTGAATACAAAGTAATGAGAAAGAAGGGTAGAAGTGATATACCGCCGTGGCAAGTGATCGATCAATGAATATCATTGAATACCGAGGAGACAATCAAGACACAATGATTTTTCCTCCAAGGTTCACTTGCTTGCCTGCAAGCTAGTCCTCGTTGTGGCGATTCACTCACTTGTAGGTTCACGCGCTAATAGGCATCACATGCCTAACCTGCAATTGGGTACTGCACAACCAACACAAGATGAGGATCCACATGCCACGCAAGTCCACTAGAGTTGCCTTTGGTGCTCCATCGGGGAAGCCACAAGAACCCCTCACAATCACAATCATCAAAGCCAAAGACAATCACGTTCCTCCACTCGACAATCCACCAATCACGGGGTTGTCTAGGTGTCGGCAAACACCAAGAGTAACTAGAACTCCACCAGCCCAAATCGCCCAACTAGTGCCACAAGATGCTAGAACACTAAGCAATACACTAGAGGCTCTCCAATCTCACTCAAGATGATGAAATCAAGTGTGCAAGTGAGTGGAGGGGTGTGCTCCGCTCTCAAAGGGTGTATGTAGCTGTTAGAAATGCTAAGAGAGTGGCCAAGGTCGTCCACTAGCTCTATATATAAGCCCATAAACAAATAGAGCAGTTACCCCTTTGGAGCAGCTTTCTGCGAGGGCACCGGACACGGCGGTGCTTGGCACCGGACATGGCGGTGCCCCTCCCAATGGTCACTTTCTAACGGCTAAAAACTAGCCATTGGGGCACCGGATAGGGTGGCGGTGGCACCACCCCTATGGTGGTGGTGACCACCCAACCATCTACCTAAATACCCCTTCTCTAGACTTTTATGGCGGTGCACCGCCATCAGCGTGGTGGTGCCCGCAGTGATGCCTAGCAGCACTTCCCTTGCTTTCTGGATAAAAGAGGTGGTGCCACCGCCCCACCAATGGCGGTGACCAGGCGGTGCACCGACCTCTCCATGGCAGTGAACAACTAAAAGGTCCTTGTGTGGTTTTGGTAATTGAGTGACAACCTTGGTGGACTAATTATGTTTATGTGAGATACACAGGTGATTAGTCCACAGGTACATGTGTGTGGGCAACATATGCCATGAAGGTGGAAATGGCTTGGAGATATTGCAAAGTTCACACATGTGATGATGAAGGAGCTCATTGTACATGAGACATGACATTGAGTCATGTGATCAAGGTGGAGAAGATCAAGACATGACTTGGCTTGATGGACCGGTTGCAAGCGTGAAGGGCGAGTTGGAGGCTTTGGAGCGATGGACCATGTGGCGGTGAAGCTTGAGAAAGACTTGGCACTGATGGACGAAGACAATGGTGAAAAGCAAGTGAAGTCAAGATCGATGAACCAATATGATCACATGATCATATGAAGTGGATCATATCATTGTTGATCATGTTGGTGCATGTGTTGCATCGACATTGGAGGAGATGGAATGGAATGCGCAAGGCAAAGGTATAACCTAGGGCATTTCATTTCACCGGTCATAGGTGTGTAGAGAAGTTGATGACCGAGTTTAGGATAGATGGCCATACTATCATGAGGGGCAAACTTGTTTGCATATCGGTCATCTAGTCCCATCGAGTGATCTAACTTTGCATCATCGCTAGGATCGAGTGGTGTGGCAAGTTGAGTGGCTAATCCTTTGGAAAATGTTTGTGAAAAGCTAACACACATACACATGGTGGTGTTGGCACATTTGCAAAGGAGAAGAAGTTAGAGTTGATGAGGATCAACTCAGTGAAGAAACAAAGGCGAGAAGGGGTCACTGTGAGTGATCGAACGCTGGCCTTGGTAGGACCAGCGCATTTGGTCAGTGGCAGTAGTTGAGCGTGTGGTCTCAGTCATGTGACCAGATGCTAACGTGAAGAGGTGACCTAACACACTAAGGCTACGTCCGATCGGTCATGATGTATGCTGACGTCTTGGCGTGAGGAGCAGCAATGACATGTGGCAGGCGGTGAAGGACTGAACTCAGGTGCTGCGTCTAATTGCAACCAACCTGACATGTTCGGTCGCAAAACTGAGGCTCAGGGAGCTATCTAGAAACAATTGGACTCAAGCGTAGCAGCGTATGGTCATCATCACTGTACTACGTCCTGTCATCACTTGATCGTTGGCGTGCGGCAGCCAACCGTTGAGATCAGGCGGCTCCGGTTGAATGCAGAGTGACACATGGACGGCGTAGCACGACTGGATGCTAGCAGGGTGCGTTCATTCAACCCGAAAAATGCCCAGTGAAGGGGTAACCGCTATTTTAGCCCATGGGGCTATAAATAGAAGTGTTGGTTGGCCTTTGGCCGATAGCTTAGTAGGGCTGAGCACACTAGAGCCTTGGTGGCTTATGTGGTGCTGCTTCGGAGCCCTTGAACTCACTCTAGCTTGATAGTGATCGTCTGATTGAGTGAGTGAGCAATTGTAGTGCGATTGCATTGTGAAGTTGCATCGAGTGGCACTAGGTGGTTGTCTTGCAAGCCAGTGGTGTTTATTACTCTTGGAGATTGCCACCTCCTAGATGGCTTGGTGGTGGTCTCTGTTGAAGCCCACAAGAAGCTTATGCGGTGCTCTAGAGAAGAGCTTTGTGAGGGGCATTGTGCTCGCCCCGCGGGAGCCACGAAGAGCAACTCTAGTAGAGCGAGACACAAAGGGCGACAAGTGGTCTGGCTGAGTCAAGTGCTAGAGCTTGTGGTAAGCACTCCATGTGGGAGAGTGTGACTTATGGGTCACCACTAGCAAGAGGACCGGCAGCAACCTTGGAGCTTGTCTGAATGGGGACATAGCGTGTTGGCAAGCATGTGAACCTCGGGAGAAAAATCACCGTGTCAACATTGTTCTTCCCGTTGGTTTGCAATCCCCTTACACAAGCTTGTAATTACTTTCATATACATTGTGCTTGTGTAGTTGCTCTTGTAATTAGTTAGCTTGTGTAGCTCACTAGTTACCTTCTTGCTTGTGTAGCATAGAAGTAGCTCCCTTACGTGACTAATTTGGTTTGTGTAACCTTGCTAGTCACATTACTTAGTTTATATAGCTAAGTATTTGTGCTCTCTAATTTGGCATTGGTTGCCTTGTTATTGAGTATTGCTAGTGAGCTTAGGAGCTTTGTGCTTTTGCTTACTAGAATTGTGTAGGAGCTCCTCGGTGTGCAAAATACTAGTGTCATAGGTTTGTGTTTACCCCAAAATCTTGGAAAGAAGAATGCATGAACACAAGGCTTATAAAACTGTATCATCAAGGGATCGATCGGGTGTGAACCGAGGTCAACTGATTTTGATGCAGTGTCAGAATCGGCTATTTCATTGATGACGTCAGTAGACAATATCAACGGACTACGTACGGATGGTGTCGAGGGAGGAAGATATGTCAAACTCTACAAATAGGGAAGGATTAGGGTCCAAGTTATCTTAAGTTAGGAATGTTTTCTTTTATTCCAAAATTGTAATGAGTCATACTTGAGTAGGATTCATGCTTAGGTTCCGGGTATAAATATTGGACCCTAGTTATTGTAAAAGATATACAATCAATCAATACCAATTACTTTTTTGGCTTCACGCCAACCCTTAGGAGTAGGAGTATTGTAGATCTCGGTGAGTTCTTCAACAACTAGGGTTGCATCGATCCGGCCGACCTCCGACTTGTCTGTAAGTACCGTCATGGCTTATACTCCTATTTGTAAGAGTACATCAATCTGGCCGACCTCTTGCGAGCTCTAGTATAAGCTAGTTATCAATCCTTATCTAGTTCAAGTATGACTGCATCGGTTAAGTTCAACCTCCACTGCTCGAATTAGATTAAGGTCAAGTTTTGGCTCTACCTAAGGGTGGCATCCTTTGGGTAGATTCATTAAGTTATCGGTCTTGCTGATGTTCTTATTGTCATTAGTTTCAGCAATATCAACCTGCCCGATCGAGATCGATCTAGATCGGCCTCACATCCTTTTGGTCCATCATTTGTTTTGTTAGATTGCGAGGCTTCTTACTTTAAACAACGGATTATGTTTTATTGGCCGTTCTGCTTCGATCTTGATCATGCATAGTACGCGGTTTAGGCACGTCTGATCTTGAGAAGGTTCACTAGCTAGTTGAATCTGGTCTATAGCTCGCTATTATGGCTGTAACGATCTGGTCAACCCCCACTATTAGCACTCTAGATTGGAGTATGCTAGTTGGTAGATCTGCTTTCGACTAGGTGTGACCTTGGCTAATTGCTATGCCTGCATTGGCTAAATAGCCGATTGCCCGCACTTTAATGCTCATAGTGTGTTTTCATGACTCTGTTAAATGTGAATAGATCTATTTACTTTAAAGGTTTAATCTATTATCTTTATTATGCCTGCCATCGATCCGGTCGAACCCCACTGTTAAACATAATAGGCTAGATGTGGCGAGTTTATAAATCTGTTCATGTTAAATAGTTGATTGTTCTCATGCTATGATCCCTTTTCTACCTGAATCGGCTATTTTAGCTGATTCGCCTGTGCTTCCACACATATACCATGTCCTTCAGAAACCTGTCAATATATAGATGGCTTTATGGATTCTTTGGCTTTAGTTTGTTGTTATCATCATAGCTGCATCGATCCGGTCGAACCTCACTGTTGATGGTAACATATTAGATTCAGAGCGTTTGTATATCCATTTGTACTATACAGTCGATTTGCTCGCATGTTATATCCTTTCTCGTTAAACTTATCGGCTCAATGCTTTACACTGGTTATATCTACCTAGCTGATTATTTCACTTATATCTAGGTGCAATGTACTTGTTATTATAAATCAATCACGACCCACGAACATTGCAGTCCTTAACAGTCGATTCCCTCTCGTATCAGCTGTTTTAGTCGATTTTCTCGTCTGGCAGCTCCTGAAGCGGCACACTTGGAACTGTCTGGGCAAAACCGGCATGTTCCACCTTAAATTACTGATAAAATTTCTCTCCTTGTCAATTGCAGGTCAAATTGACTGGCACGCCCTTGGGAATTCGTGGGATCGACTGCTCCTGCGTTGAAGCCAGACAGATCTCTAGATCATTCCGGCTTGCTGTGTCTCCGGCGCATCGACACGTTTTTGTGTCGACACTCATTCTGGCATGCCCGGTGGGACACCACAATCATCATGGCAACTCACAACAACAGGGACATCCTTATGGTGCCTTATGAAGACTTACCTGATGAGGATAAATTTGTCATCAGTAAAGCTATAGAAGAATTTTAGAACAAGTGTTTATTGTCCTACACCAAGTGTCGACAAAAGATGCTCAGTAGTCCACCGAGGGGTATCCCATGATGGTAGATTTGTCATAGAGGTGAGCGAGATGGTAATACAAGCACCAAGACACAAGATTTAGATAGGTTCGGCCGCTAGTATGACGTAATACCTACATCCTATGTTCTGATGTATTGCATTGAGATGTATCGATCTCTAGAGATCTTGCTATAGTTGTCCTCTAGGGGACCCCTACCTCTCCTTATATACTATAGAGGGGTAGGGTTACAAGGAAAGTAGCCTATTTGGTACTATACAATATCATATGGTGCACGCCGAGCAGTGTTGTGCATGCCTTGATCTTGTGGGATGGGCCACCTCTGATGGTGCGGCCCATGTCTTGTCTTGTGGATACTGGGGGCCATACCTCCATAGCTAGTCCCCGAGCCTAACAGTGGGTGACGTAGTCACGTGGTGCCAGGGTTAGAAAGTAGAAGACCAGCCAAGCAAGCTGCCAGTCCCTAGGTGTAGCCTTGAGATAAGAAAAGCGCACATTCACTGCAAGGTGAAGTGTGCCCACTTAGTCCCTGAGCCTGCAGGAAGATGAAGAATAAATCTTGTAGCAGGGTCAAAGAAGTCTAAATGCTTTGCCGATGTTGTCCGACATGCGTGTATCAAGACCCCAGACGTGCTGCCCAAGATCAGCACCCTAATCTAAACAGCATGGAGCAGCTTGATAGCACACCAATGAGACATAGCAAGATCCGACCACCAAGGTTGCACTGAGGAGTCCCCGACGTCGCTGGCAATGTCTGAGCACCGAAGAGCGAGGAGTCCCCAGCGTTGCTGGCGATGTCCGAGCACCGAAGAGCGAGGAGTCTCCGGCGTCACTGGCGACGTCCGAGCACCGAAGAGCGAGGAGTCCCCAGCATCATTGGCAATGTCTGAGCACCGAGGAGGGAGGAGTCCCCAGCATCGCTGGCGATGTTTGAGCACCAAGGAGTCCCCGGCGTCGCTGGCGATGTTTGAGCACCGACGAGCGAGGAATCTCCGATGTCGCTGGCGATGTCTGAGCACCAAGGAGGGAGGAGTGCCCTGCATCGCTAGCGATGTTCGAGCACCAAGGAGTCCTTGACGTTGCTGGTGATGTCTGAGCACCAACGAGCGAGGAGTCCCTAGCATCGCTAGCGATGTCCGAGCACCGAAGAGCGAGGAGTCCTCGGTGTCGCTAGCGATGTCTGAGCACCGAAGAGCGAGGAGTCCCCGGTGTCACTGGCGATGTCCGAGCACCGAGAAGCGAGGAGTCCCTGGTGTCACTAGCGATGTTCGAGCTCTGAGGAGTGAGGAGTCCCTGGCGTCGCCGGTGATGTCCGAGCACCGAGGAGTGAGGAGTCCCCGGCGTCGCTGGTGATGTCTGAGTACCGAGGTGTCCCTGGCATCACTGGCGATGTCCAAGCACCAAGGAGCGAGGAGTCCCTGACGTCGCTGGAGATGTCCAAGCACCGAGGAGCGCGGAGTCCACCGGCGTTGCTAGCGATGTCCGAGCATCGAGGAGCGAGGAGTCCATGGCGTCGCTGGCGATGTCCAAGTACTAAGGAGTCCTCAGCATCGCTGGTGATATCCAAGCATTGAAGAGCGAGAAGTCCTCGATGTCGCTGGCGATGTCCGAGTATCGAGGAGTCCCCAGCGTCGCTAGCGATGTCCGCAAGGTGAAGTGTGCCCACTTAGTCCTCGAGCACGAAGAAGCTGAGCACCAAGGAGTAACCGACGTAGCTGGCGATGAAGCATGAGCAATGAACAGTCTGGTCAACTGGTCGGCGACGAAGTGAGCATTGAGTAGAAGCGACTGGTGAATAGTCCGGTCAACTGGTCAGCGAGGGAGTCCATGAACTAAGTGGTCCGACCAGTTGATCGGTGGAGAAATCCGAGCACCAGGTGGTCTGGTCACCTGGACGATGATCCTGCAATACAAATATGTAGAACAGGTAGTACATGATGTAAAAACATATGAACTCCAAAGAAAAATTAGCAATGGTGATGAAATGGCGTATGCAGTTCGGCGATCAGTTGGCGTGAAGATATATTTATATTTAATATAAACCGCCCGAACAGTTAGTGTGTAGCTAAGTCTCCAGCCCTAGCTAGCCCGTTAACCATAACGCGGAGCATGGAGCTCGTGCACGTGTAGGAGGAACAGGCATGACCAAGGAGCCACTGCTGACCACCCATAACGCAGAGCGCGGAGCCCATAGCACGTGTAGGGAGGAGCCAAAGATAGGGCCATCTCTGCAGGCGTCCAAGCATCAACATGACTGTTTAGGGGTTTGGAAAATTGTTTAGAGAGCAAACATGGAGAAAATAGCTTGGAGAAACATTATGGCGATATACGAAGATTGGAGAATATTTAGAAGAAAATTAAAGCATGACTTAGCTTTAGATAGAAAGTCTGGTCGGTGATGTATGGCATTATCTAGTTGGCGTTGACAGCGAGCACCTGGTAGGCGGTGAGTTGTTGGTGGAGGCGACCTCAAAGGTGGTTCCGAGATCAGATCTACTGTCATGGGGGCTGGTGTAGCCAGTGATGAATCATCGTCGTCGTGGACTGGCATGGATCTCCATGAGATTGATGATGAGAACGCGCTGTTGATTTGAGGTCCATCTGGCTCGCCATGGATCAAGCGCACACCCCTACCTGGCGCACCAACTATTGACAAAAGATGCTCGGCAGTCCACCGAGGGGTATCCCATGATGGTAGATTTGTCGTAGAGGTGAGCGAGATCAGGAGCGAGATGGTAATACAAGCACCAAGACACAAGATTTAGATAGGTTCGGCCGCTAGTATGACGTAATACCTACATCCTGTGTTCTGATGTATTGCATTGAGATGTATCAATCTGTGGAGATCTTGCTGTAGCTGTCCGCTAGGGGACCCCTACCTATCCTTATATACTCTGGAGGGGTAGGGTTATAAGGAAAGTAGCCTATTTGGTACTATACAATATCTTGCGATGCACGCCGAGTAGCGCCGTGCACGCCTTGATCTTGTGGGATAGGCCACCTCTGATGGTGCGGCCCATGTCTTGTCTTGTGGATACCAGGGGCCGTACCCCCACATTAAGACACGTGACAATAAAGTTGTTCAGAAATATCTACTACCAAGAGTTTTGATGCATGGGTAGTTAGATACAGACGAAGTTGATGATAGCCATTTCTTTGTAGAAGCTATGAACAAATTTTTCATGATGCCATGTTGAACCATAATACAACTTTCTTGAGCACATTCCACAATACCATGAAAGAGGTGTTGCATTGATATCCAATTGATCAGGTTAGACCGGCTTATTACAACATTCCACATCCATCGACTTAGGGGACTAATCAAGCCAGTACTAGCCATCAAGAAGCAACACTAACTGGTAATGATGATGTCTAGGTAGTTCAGAGAGCATCTGAACAAGTTTAAGGTACCTCTACTAATCAAATACAAAATAATCCTGGATTATCAATACAGTATGTGCAATAGTCAACAGGGCAAGTTCAGAATCAAATGGTTAATTTTGGCACAACAGTCCAAATACCGTCCTTAGCTCAGAAAATAGCATCATCAGTTCAAAGGATTCATAGAGATACAGATCCTAACATCTACAACCAGAGACTTCAAGTAGCAAATCAGCAAAGGACCCAACAGATAGAAATTCCACAAGGATATCATTATGGCACAGATTACAATACCCTTCATATGATTCCAAATCCAGGGTATCAAGGTACCCAAAATTTTAATCTACAGATGGGTCAACAATTGTAGAGAAATTCTGATTCAAGTGCTAATGAGTTGTTACTCAGAGTGACCGAGATGATGAAGAATTAGTTCGGTTTGAAACCAAAAGGACATACCTTTTCGTACAAATGTCCATATCCAGAGTGGTATGATTTGGTCGCTCTTCCTACAAATTACAAGCTCCTAGAATTTGCTAAGTTCACAGGTCAAGATAGCACAAGCACAATAGAACATGTTAGTCGGTATCTTACACAGTTGGGCAAAGCATCCATTGAAGAGGCTCATCGAGTTCGTTTCTTCTCCTTGTCCCTGTCAGGACCAGCCTTTACATGGTTTTCATCGTTGCCAGTTAGTTCCATTGCCAATTAGGCTGACCTAGAGACAAAGTTTTATACATATTTCTATACTAGGACAGGAGAAAAGAAAATCATAGATTTGACGACCATAAGGTAGAGAACTAATGAATCGGGTGCCGAGGTTCTTTAGAGGTTCCGAGAGACCAGAAATTTATGCTTCTCATTGAATCTAACTGATGATCAACTAGTTGCTTTGGCCATTCAAGGAATGTTGCCAATGTGGAGAGAGAAGCTGTTGGGGCAAGAGTTTGACAATTTAGGTCAGTTGGCTCAATGGGTGGCAGCACTCAATAGCCAATTCCAGAATATGCACAGAGATACCTGATTCTAGAAGAGTACCGCAATTGCTAAAGCCTATAATACATATTTAGTAGATGACAACGATGAGGATGATGAAGAAGAAGAGATTGCTGCGGCCAAATGGAATTGGGGTAAGAAGACAGTAATGGTGCCAAATCCTTGGGGAAAAGGAATAGAAGAGAGCTATGACTTCGATGTCACAAAATCAAACAAGCTCTTCGATTTCTTGCTTGAGAAAGGACATATCAAATTGCCCGCCAATCATGTTATGTTACCTCCTGATTAGTTGAAGAATAAGAAGTTCAGCAAATTTCATAACGCCACTTCTCATTCTACGAATGAGTGCAGAATTTTCCTGCAGCATATATAGAGGGCTATTTAGCAAGGGAGGCTTAAATTTGATATGCCTCAGAAGATGAAAGTTGATGATAATCCTTTCCCAAGAGATCAAAATATGGTCAATGTTAAGTTGCTCAAGGGGAAGACTAAAGTCCTAACATCAACTAGGGCCAAAGAAACCGGAACCGTCAATCCAAAAATGCAAATATCGGCTGACAAATATAGATAGATTAAAAGGCATCGTGATCAACAGAAGAACCAATATGAGCAGGGAGGGACATCAAGGAACAGGGCGATAAGGCCGCGTGTCACATCTCGAATTTTGTTGAAGAAATGGCAACGATAGAAGGAAAAGGATTATCAGCGTTGGTTAGAAGAGAAAGAATACCAGCGTCAACAGGAGAAAGAGAGGTATGAAAGAAAGCAAGTTGAATCACATTGGAATTGTCCTTTCTTTAGACATTGTTGGAATGAAGGTTTGAAATTGCCTACTAGAAATAATTGCCCATAGTGCAGTGAGCAATATTGGGAGTTTAGGCAATCTCAAGCCAACCGCCGGTCTATCCATGCTCGAAATGAGTATCATCATAATAATATGGATCAGTGCTTAAAAATAGAAGTATTCATGATCGGCTTGGGAAGCGAGTTGTTGATCAAAACTGGGCTGATTATGAAGAAGAAGGTAATGAGGAAGAGCATGTTTGGCAGGAAGGGCAATGGTGTCCAGGAGGTTTGACAAGAAGTCAGAAAAGTAGGGTACAACACCTAAGGAACAGAGAGCTAGAACAGGCTCGGGCATCTGGTAGACCTCAAGCGTGGCCGATAGGGGTCAACCATCAGCTAATATTCAAATGGCATTTCTATTGCCGTGAGAATTTAGAGCTCTAGCAGACCAAGAAGTCTATTCAAATTTTGATGAATCAGACTATGAGGAGATAGTTTCCAAGTTAACAGTGATACATCAAGCCATATTTGATAAACCAGTCAAGCATCAACACTTAAAAGCTTTATATGTAAAAGGTTTCGTTGATGGGAAGCCGGTGAGCAAAATGTTGGTGGATGTAGGTGCTTCTATTAATCTTATGCCTTATAATACTTTTCGCAAGCTTGCCAAGGGACCAGGAGATTTGATTGAAACCAACATGATGCTTAAGGATTTTGGGGGTAATGCATCCATGACCAGGGGGCAATAAACGTCGAATTGATAATTGGAAGTAAGACTTTGCTCACTACATTCTTTGTCATTGATGGGAAGGGTTCGTATAGTTTACTCCTTGGTCGCGATTGGATTCATGCAAATTGTTGTGTACCATTGACTATGCATCACCACTTGATTCAGTGGCATGGAGATGATGTTGAGTTGGTTCATGCTGATGATTCTATGAGTATAGCAATAGCTAATCCAATGTATTGGGAACTAGAAGACTTCGAGTGTTTTTCTACAAACTATGGGAAGGAGGCTTCATTAAAATCAATGATGAAAGACAATAGCCGATCCAAGCAATCGGCTCTGAGAGTTTGTTTTAATGGATAATCCAATAGGTGGTACAGATGGTAAACTAGGACACGGCTTCACGTTGGCTGATGAATTAGAGGAGATAGATATTGGTCCTGAAGACAAGCCTACGCCGATGTATGGAAGTGCTAAGTTGCATCCTGAGTATAAGCAAGAGTTGGTGGATTTATTAAAGGAATTTAAAGATTGTTTTGCTTGGGAATACTATGAGATGACTGGTCTAGATCGATCAATTGTTGAACATCGGTTGCCAATCAAATCTAGATATCGGCAGTTTAAACAAGCTCCGAGGAGATTTAACCCAAATATTCTTGATGATATAAAAAAGGAGACTGAAAGATTACTAGAAGCGAAATTTATCCGACCATGCCAATATGCAGAGTGGATATCAAATGTTGTTCCTGTATATAAGAAAAATGGGAAGTTAAGAGTTTGCATCGATTTTAGAGATCTGAACAAGGCTACACCCATGGATGGTTATTTGATGCCGATATCCGATATGTTGGTAGATGCAGCAGCCGGGCACAAGGTTATTAGTTTTATGGATGGCAATGCAGGATATAATCAAATTTTTATGGCTGAGGAAGACATAGCAAAAACAGCTTTTAGGTGCTCTGATGCAATCGGTTTATTTGAATTGGTTGTGATGACCTTTGGTTTGAAGAATGCCGGTGCAACTTATCAGAGGGCGATGAATTATATTTTCATAAGTTGATCGGTAGGAATGTTGAAATCTACATTGATGATGTGATGGTCAAATCTAAAGGGTGCAAGGAACATCTAGCTGATTTGCGGGAGACTTTGGAGTGCACAAGACAACATGGTTTAAAGTTGAATCCCAATAAGTGTGCCTTTGGAGTATCAATTGGACAATTTTTGGGTTTTATGGTCCACGAGAGAGGAATCAAAATTGGTCAAAAAAGTATGAAAGCAATTGATGAGGTAGTGCCCCCGACTACTAAAACAGAGTTACAATCTTTGCTTGGTAAGATTATTTTTATTAGGAGGTTTATTTCAAATTTGTCAGAAAAGGTTTTGGCAGTTTCTCCCTTGTTGAAGTTGAAAAATGATCAAGAATTTAAATGGGGCGATGTACAACAAAAGGCGTTTGAGGAGATAAAAGAATATATGAAATGTCCACCTGTGCTGGTCCCTCCTTAGCAAGGTAAGCCTTTTAAGTTGTACGTGTTGGCCGATGACCAAATGATTGGATCGCCCTTAATGCAAGAGTTTGAAGGGAAAGAATGAGTTGCTTTCTATCTAAGTAGAAGGCTTTTGGATCCAGAAACAAGATATTCTCCTATTGAAAAGTTATGCTTGTGCTTATATTTCTCTTGCACTAAGTTGCGACATTACTTGTTATCAACTGAGTGTACAGTTGTTTTCAAGGCTAATGTGATCAAGCACATGCTATCAATGCCGATATTAAATGGGAGAATGGGGAAGTGGATTCTTGCGTTGTCCGAATTTGACTTGAGGTACGAATCGGCTAAAGCAGTCAAAGGGCAAGTAATAGCCGATTTTGTCACTTAGCATCATAAACCGAGTATTGGCTATATAGAGCTGATACCTTGGATGCTATTCTTTGATGGATCATCATGCAAGCAAGGTGGTGGCATTGGTATTGTTATCGTTTCACCTCGAGGGCAAGTTTTGAGTTTTTCTTTTCCAACTAAACCAATGACTACCAACAATCAAGCAGAGTACGAAGCTATTCTTAAGGGACTTTAACTTCTTCATGAAGTAAAGGCCGAGTCAATTGAAGTGTTTGGAGATTCACAATTAATTATTAATCAGTTGATCGGCCTATATGAATGTAAAAATGATATTATGAGGGATACTATGATGAATGCCAGAGGTTACTCAGGGAGTTTCCTCATATTTCTCTTCAGCATATTCTAAGAGCACAGAATCAAGAAGCTAATCGGTTAGCTCAAAGTGCATCCAGTTATTGAGTGTTTCAAGAGATCTTAAGTAGTGAAACCTTGACTAATGATTGGAGAGTTGAAATAGCCGATTATCTTAAGAATCCATCACAGAAGGTTACTAGGAAACTAAGGTATAAATCGACTAAGTATGTTTTGCTAGATGATTAACTATATTACAAGACAGTCGATGGGGTGTTGCTTAAATGCTTAAATCAAGAAGAAGCTCAAGTCTTGATGGGTGAAGTACATGCAGGGATATGTGGAGCTCATCAATCGGCTTATAAGATGAAATGGAGTATTCGTAGGACTGGATATTTCTGGCCAACAATACTAGAAGATTGTTTTGAATATTATAAGGGGCGCCAAGATTATCAACATTTTGGTAATATTCAGAAATCACTCGCATTGGCTATGAATCCAATAATCAAACCATGGTCGTTTCGAGGTTGGGGAATTGATTTAATTGGCTAGATTTTTCCACCTTCAAGTAAAGGACATAAGTTTATATTGGTAGCAATAGATTACTTCACTAAGTGGGTTGAGGCAATTCCTTTGAAGATGGTAACCTCAAAGAACATAGTTGATTTTGTCAAGGAGCATATTGTGTATCGTTTTGGGATTCCTCAAACTATCATTAATGATCAGGGGACAATGTTCATATAAGAAGAGTTCAGAGATTTTGCCGCCAGTATGGGAATTAAGTTATTAAATTCTTCTCCTTACTATGCTTAGGCTAATGGCTAGGCAGAGGCGTCCAATCAAATTATGATTAAGTTGATCAAGAAAAAGATCGAAGAGCAGCCAAGGAAGTGGTATTCAACACTTAATGAGGCATTATGGGCATATAGGATGGCCTGTTATGGATCAATTAAAGCATCACCTTATGAACTTGTGTATGGTCATAATGCAGTCCTTCCCTGGGAGATTCAAACTAGATCGAGGCGTGTCACACTACAAAGTGATTTGTCAGCCGAAGTTTACAAGAGTCTTATGATGGATGACTTAGAAGACTTAAGTTGCCATCGGCTGTGTGCTCTTGAGAATATCGAAGCCAATAAGCTAAGGATTGCGAAGTATTAAAATAAGAAGGTCAAGAGCAAACAATTTTCTGAAGGGGACCTTATCGATCAGGTCATGAGATAGCAAGTTCGGCAAGTGGTCACGTAATTGGGAAGGACCTTATCGGATTAAATGTTGTGCGCCTGGCAATGCTTATATTTTGAAAACACTAGGAGGAGAAGAGGAGTTTGATAGAGCAATCAATGGAAAATATCTAAACAAATATTATCCTAGTGTTTATATTAATACTTGATAGCTGATTTGTTTAGTCATCGGCTCTAATAGCTGGTACCAGAAGGGTATCGCCTCTAGTTCATAAAAAGACCGAAGGGGTAAAAGCCGATACGATATGTATCGCCTATAGAGCAAAAACAAACATAGACAAATTGGTACATGGAACATGAGTATAGGGCAAAAGAGAAGTCACTTAAAACAAAGAGATTGTTTGCTAGCTTCTCCTATTACAAGCTAAAGGCTAGGGAACACTTTGTTCAATATGTCTTCGGCCTAGGAAGTGAGGGCTATGGAGTTGGTGGTGTTGAAGAAGTCCTTGACTAGGCGCTCATGGTCCTCAGGGTGTTCGGTGGCAGGGAAACCATGGGGAAGAAGTCGAAGCTCGTGGCCAGAGCGAGCTTGCGCAATAGCCAATGCCATGGCATCACCATGACAAACACCATGAAGGGCAACCTCTCTGACGCGGTTCAGGACATCGTATAGGCAAACCACCGACACGACACCCCTAGCATTGACGAATCCTGCCGCATATTCTGCAGCTGATCGAAGTCTTTCCAACTACACCGATAGGTCTAGAAAGATTGAAGGAAGGGATAATCAAGATCTTGAAGATAGCACTAAAGGAAACAGAGAATTGTGGTGGATATCTCACCCATAATTCTAGCCTCGGCCTCAGCCAACCTCGCTTGAGTGGAGTTGGCCCCTTGTTTTGAGATGATGAGAGCATCATGTAGCGCATTTAGATGAAAGTCCATCTACCCAAGATCTCGGGTTGCATTCTCCTGGTGACAAAGACACTGGTATGGTGGCATAGACTCATCAAAGGGCCTCTTTGGCAGGCCTCTTGCTGTTCTCCATGTCTTCGAGCCTATTAGAAAGCAAAACGCACCAAAGGCACAGAAGGTTTGGGATGAAGTAGGTTGTTTTTCGATCCATAACCATGGCCCATATATATAGCCCGGGAGATGACAAGATAGATTTCATCAAGGGTATGAAATTGAAGTCAGTTAGAGAAATGGATCAACACTCTGAAAATTCAGGGAACAGTTCATGGAAGCACAACGGATTCAGACTTATTGCTTCCCATAATTACAGATACCATGGGATTGATACAAAATGTTTACATTAACTGATGATCAACCCACTAAAACTTCCTTGGATTGAAGGGAGTCTAGATCCCTACAAGGCCAAAGGTCATCATGGACCGAGTCGTATCGGCCTGCTGATAGAAGTAGCATCAAGGGAGAGAAAAGGTCGCCTATAAAAACATGCCGATATATCCAACCGATTTCTTGGCATGAGCACTTGATAGAGTGAACAAGGGGAAGGTGTCCACACATTTGAACCCTTGCGAACACTAGAACAGCTCTGCAATCATGGTGAGAAAACTTAGGTGATGTCACAAGGATTCTTCTAACCACAGCAACTAATTCTCTTGCTCGACAATGCGCTAAAATGAGCGACACAATCGCTCTATGCACAAGAATTCTTCTAACCACTCAAGACGAATTAGACCATGGAGGGTCTAGCCGAGCCAAGGGCACTTGAGGAGGCAAGTAGAAGGGAAACATGACTGAGTCATTGGGTTGCTCTCGCCAGGGTCAGATAAGCATTTATAGTTGGTCTGGAAGATTGAATCCAAGCACCCATGAAGCAATAGTGCTCTCGTGAAGCCTTAAAGTGAAAGCTCATAAGGAGGCAAGGACATTAGTAGGCCCCAAATCAAGGTTCTCTACCCATGACTATGGATCCATCGAGGGTACAGATGTGGTAATTTTGGAATAAAATTACTTTTATCCTAAAATTGGG
Source organism: Miscanthus floridulus (assembly GCF_019320115.1). Classification (NCBI taxonomy): domain Eukaryota; kingdom Viridiplantae; phylum Streptophyta; class Magnoliopsida; order Poales; family Poaceae; genus Miscanthus; species Miscanthus floridulus. Next base: position 80,002,922 of record NC_089588.1, read on the forward strand.
GGCATGTGTTTACACCAAAATATAGGAAAGAAGAACGCGAGAACACAAGGCTTATAAAATTGTATCATCAAGGGATCGATCGGGTGTGAATTGAGGTCAGCTGGTTTTGATGCAGTGTCGGAATTGGCTATTTCATAGATGACGTCAGCAGACAATATCAATGGACTACGTACGGATGGCGTCGAGGGAGGAAGATATGATGGACTCTACAAAAAGGGAAGGATTAGGGTCCAAGTTATCTTAAGTTAGGAATGTTTTCTTTTATTCCAAAGATTGTAATGAATCATACTTGAGTAGGATTCATGCTTAGGTTCCAGGTATAAATATTGAACCCCGGCTATTGTAAAAGATATACAATCAATCAATACCAATTACTTTTTTGGCTTCACGCCAACCCTTAGGAGTAGGAGTACTATAGATCTTGGCGAGTTCTTCAACAAGCAGGGCTGCATTGGTCTAGCCGACCTCCGGCTTGTCTATAAGTACCGTCATGGCTTATACTCCTATTTGTAAGGCTGCATCATTCCAGGCAACCTCTTACGAGCTCTAGTATAAGCTAGTTATCGATCCTTATCTAGTTCAAGTACGACTGCATCAGTTAAGTTCGACCTCCACTGCTCGAATTAGATTAAGGTCAAGTTATCGGCTCTACCTAAGGGTGGCATCCTTCGGGTAGATTCATTAAGTTATCGATCTTGCTGATGTTCTTATTGTCTATCGTTTGTTTTGTTACATTGTGAGGGTTCTTACTTTAAATGACAGATTATGTTTTATTAGCCATTCTGCTTTGATCTTGATCATGCATAGTACGCGGTTAAGGCATGTCTGATCTTGAGAAGGTTTACTAGCTAGTTGAATCTGGTCTATAGCTCGCTATTGTGGCTGTAATGATCTAGTTAATCCCCACTGTTAGCACTCTAGATCAGAGTATGCTAGTTGATAGATCTGCTTTTGACCAGGCATGACCTTGGCTGTTTGCTATGCCTGCTTCGACTAAATAGCCGATCGCCCGCACTTTAATGCTCATAGTGTGTTTTCGTGACTCTGTTAAATGTGAATAGATCTGTTTACTTTAAAGGTTTAATCTATTATCTTTATTTATGCTGCCATTGATCCGATCGAACCCCGTTGTTAAAGATAATAGGATAGATTTGATGAGTTTATAAATCTGTTCATGTTAAATAGTCGATTATTCTCATGCTATGATCCTTTTTCTACCTAAATCGGCTATTTTAGCCGATTCGCCTGTGCTTCCACACATATAGCATGTCTTTCAAAAACCTGTCAATATATAGATGGTTTTATGGATTCTTTGGCTTTAGTTTGTTGTTATCATCATAGCTGCATCGATCCAGTCAAACCTCACTGTTTATGGTAACAGATTAGATTCCGAGCGTTTGTAGATCCATTTGAACTAGACAGTCAATTTGTTCGCATGTTATATCATTTCTCGTTAAACTTATCAGCTCAATGCTTTACACTGGTTATATCTACCTAGCTAATGATTTCACTTTATATCTAGGTGCAACGTACTTGTTATCATAAATCAATCATGACCCATGAACATTGTAGTCCTTAACAATCGATTCCCTCTCGTATCGGCTGTTTTAGTCGATTTTACTGTCTGGCTGCTCCCGAAGCGGTACACTTTGAACTGTCTAGGCAAAACCGGCATGTTCCACCTTAAATTACTGATAAACTTTCTCTCCTTGTTAATTGTAGGTCAAATTGACTGGCACACCCTTGGGAATTCGTGGGATCGACTGCTCCTGCGTTGAAGCCAGGCAGATCTCCAGATCGTTCAGGCTTGCTGTGTGTCCGACGCATCGACACGTTTTTGCGCTGATTGTTTGTGTGACCTTGCTCCTAGAATTGGATAGGTGAGCTCTAGCTAGCCCGACACCTTTGTTGCCTAATTGGGATCTTTATAAGGTGCTTATGTACTTTGATAGAGGGGTGTAGTCTTGGCTAGACCGATTATTTTAATTCCACATTTGTTTTGGTTAGCTGACGCTATTAAATTTAGAAACGACTATTCACCCCCCTCTAGTCTGCCATCTCGACCTTTCAATTGGTATTAGAGCTAGGTCTCTCATTTATGGTCTTCACCAACCCGAGAGGATGGCGTCTAGTGGGCTAGATGATTGTAAAACACACATTTTTATGGCACAAACTTTGCACTTTGGAAAAATCACATGCTTGATCATTTTTGTGCAAAGGGACCTAAGTTTTGGTGGATTGTCACTAGTGGTCTCAACCATATCTTATACCATAGAAATCTCACCAAAGCTCAAAGAGTTCTCTATGAACTTGATGCACATGCTTGTTGTTATCTAATGGATGCTTTGAGCTTTGATTTAATGAAAAGGTTAAACTATGTGGGAACCACTCGTGAGATATGGGAATCAATCAAGCACGCCTATGGTGATTCCTCCACGTGGGATGATGGCAAATTCAAGAAGGAGGATGATCACAAGGTGGAGGCACATGAGCGTGTTGAGCATGACCACAATTTGGTGATTGTGGAAGATTGCTCCACCTCATGGTCAAGTTATAATGATGATGATGCTACCACAAAATCACTTGACAAGATTGATGGTGATGCCTCAAGTGTTGTACATAATGATCCTACCCCTTACACACTTGATGGTGATGATGGTTAAAGCTTGGGCCATGATTGCGATGCTACTACAAGCCCATCCACTACACCACATTGTTTCATGTCACAAGGTGACACCAAGGTATCAAATGCTAATGTGGTTGATCATGTTCATTCATATGATGAGCTTGTTAGTAGACTTGCTAGCATAACTATGTCTTTAGAAAATGAGAAAGCTAAAACATTGAAATTGGAAAATGAAAACTCATTTACAAAGAACTCTTGTGAAGAACATAAGAAATTACTTGATGTTCTTAAATATTCACATTGTGAGCTAAAATTGAATCATGAGACACTACTTGCATCTCAAGAAGAATTATTAGAACAACATGCTTCTCTTATTAAAGTGTTTACAAAGAAACTTAAAAATAATGAGAGCTCATCACATGGGTCAATTGATCAATCACATATTGTTGCTAACCCTTGTGATGTAGGGAAGAAGCATGTATCCACCTCTTGTGATGATTTATTAGATATGCCATGCTCTTCATATATAGATGCTTGTTCTACTTCTATGTCTTGTGAGACTAACCTTTTGAAGGAGAACAATGAGCTCAAAAATGAAGTGAAGAAATTGAGCAACAAGTTAGAGAGGTGCTACAACTCAAAAGTCACCTTTGAGCACATGTTAAAGACTCAAAGAAACTATGGTGACAAGTGTGGCCTTGGCTTCAAGAAGAAGATGACAAAGGGCGAAAGAAAGAGGGAAATAAAGATGAAGAAGCTACAATAAAGAAAGCTCTCTCATACCATGTGCTTCCAGTGTCATGAAGCGGGACACCTTACAAATGGTTGCCCTAACATTGAGAAGCTCAAGAAGATAAAAGAAGAAGAGAGGCTCAAGCATGTGAAGTGCTTCAAGTGCCGCACTTGGGGTCATCTTGCCTCAATGTGCCCAACCAAGCAATTGGTGAAACAACTAGAAGATCCTCAACCAAAGCCACAAGTTGAGCAAGAGAAGACACCCCAAGAGCAAGTCAAGATCTATCATGAAGATGGTGGTGACTTGATGACGAAGAAGAAGAAAACTAGAAGGGGTGGAAAGGCAAGGCATCCAATGCAAACTCAAGATGCCAAGATGATGAGCAAGATACAAGATGAGAAGAAAGTCTATGCTCACATCAAGTGCTTCAAGTGTGGAAATACGGGACACTTTGCCTCTAAGTGTCCTATCATGCTTGAGAAGAAAGCTCAAGCGATCCATGAGAGGCAAGGCAATGGGAAGCACCACATGAGCATGGAAGAGAAGGCTCAATCAAAGAGAAAGTGCTACTCAAGCCGGGAAAGGGGACACATGGCACATTCATGTCCCCTAGGTAACACTCCTAAGCCCATGACATAGGGGGAGGTTTCCCACAAATTGGTATCAAGGTCAAAGATCCTATGTGTGGTATCTCAAGGGCTACAAATGGTGTTATTCCAACAATCAAGTGATGTCCATAAAAAAAATGAAAGATTCAAGCCTCAACCATCTACCCCAAATGCAAACCTTTGCATCAATGAGAAGCACACCTTTTATGAAAATGACAAAGGGGGAGAGATTGTTCAAAGATATGAAAGCTTTGGGAGACATTGAAGAAAAGAAGTAGAGGTTGGACATGGACATGGACAAAGAGGGAGCAACATTGAGGAAAAGAGATGGATCAACAAAATTATTGGACAAGAGAAGCACACAAGTAGTGGGAGCATGCTCATGAACTTTGAAGAAGTAGAGGTTGGACATGGACATGGACAAAGAGGGAGCAATATTGAAGAAAAGAGATGGATCAACAAAACTCTTGGACAAGAGAAGCACACAAGTAGGGGGAGCAAGCTCATGAACTTTGATTAGTTGCATTTAAAATGTGCATAGTCATGTGCTTGCTTGCATTGCATAATTTTTTTTTAAAATTTGATATGCATGCTTGTGTGGTGTATGCTAGTTGTGGAACTTGAATGATGATTTGATAACTAGCATGCATAGGATGGTAGCTAGACTTGTATTTTTACACATGGTACTAGAAACTTGATTATAATGTTGATCTCATGGAGTTTCTAGTATTTTTGTTGTCTACCTACTCATGGTGCTAAGGATGGCGTTAAAAGTACAACTCCGATTGCTATCACACTTTAAAGGTTTATTCTATACACCTTAGCATCATTTGGTAGTAATTACTCTCCCACAATTCTAATCTATGCATATGTGCGAGTTTCAAACCAAACACTCTAGCACATATGTAGGGGGAGCAAATTCTACCAATTCAGGTTTATGGTACTTGTCCAAAATCTTTTACACATGGTAAAATTGCTTGGGCAAGCAACATGAATCCAAAAGAGCTTAATTTCCATATCTTTGTAGAGTTGTCATCAATTACCAAAAAGGGAGAGATTGAAAGGTCCTTGTGTGATTTTGGTAATTGAGTGACAACCTAGGTGGACTAATTATGAGATACACAGGTGATTAGTCTACAGGTACATGTGTGTGAGCAACATATGCCATGAAGGTGGAAATGGCTCGAAGATGTTGCAAATTTCACACATGTGATGATGAAGGAGCTCATTGCACATGAGACATGACATTGAGTCATGTGATCAAGGTGGAGAAGATCAAGACATGACTTGGCTTGATGGACCGGTTGCAAGCGTGAAGGGCAAGTTGGAGGCTTTGGAGCGATGGACCATGTGGCGGTGAAGCTTGAGCAAGACTTGGCGCCAATGGACGAAGGCAACAGTGAAAAGCAAGTGAAGTCAAGATCGATGAACCAATATGATCATGTGATCATATGAAGTGTATCATATCATTGTTGATCATGTTGGTCATGTGTTGCATCGACATTGGAGGAGATGGAATGGAATGCGCAAGGCAAAGGTATAACCTAGGGCATTTCATTTCACCGGTCATAGGTGTGTAGAGAAGTTGATGACCGGGTTTAGGATAGATGGCCATACTATCAAGAGGGGCAAACTTGTTTGCATATCAGTCATCTAGTGCCACTCGATCAATCTAACTTTGCATCATCGCTAGGATCGAGTGGCGTGGCAAGTTGAGTGGCTAATCCTTTGAAAAATGTTTGTGAAAAGCTAACACACATACACATGGTGGTGTACACTTGGTAGTGTTGGCACATTTGCAAAGGAGAAGAAGTTGGAGTTGATGAGGATCAACTAGGTGAAGAAATAGAGGCGAGAAGGGGTCACTGTGAGTGACCGGACGCTGGCCTCGACAGGACCGGCGCGTTCGATCAGTGGCAGTAGTTGAGCACGTGGTCTCGGTCATGTGACCGGACGCTGATGCGAAGAGGTGACCTAACACGCTGAGGCTGTGTCTGATCGGTCGTGATGTATGCTGGTCTCTTGGCGCGAGGAGCAGCAGTGACATGTGGCTGGCGATGAAGGACCGGACTCAGGTGCTACGTCCGATCACGACCAACCTGACGTGTCCGATCGCAAAACAGAGGCACGGGGAGCTCTCAGGAAACGACCAGACTCAGGCGTAGCAGCGTCCGATCATCATCACTGTACTACGTCCGGTCATCACTTGACCGTTGGCATGCGGTAGATGACCGTTGAGATCGGGCAGCTCTGGTTGAACGCAGAGCGACACGTGGATGGCATAGCGTGACTAGACACTGGCAGGGTGCGTCCGGTCGATCTGACCGACGCGTCCGGTCAACTCGAAAAATGCCCAGTGAAGGGGTAACAGCTAGTTTATCATATGGGGCTATAAATAGAAGTGTTGGTCGGCCTTTGGCCAATATCTTAGTAGACTTGAGCACACTAGAGCCTTGGTGGCTTATGTGGTGGTGCTTGGGAGCCCTCTAACTCACTCTAGCCTAATATTGTTCATCCAATTGAGTGAGTGAGCGATTCTAGGGCGATTGCATCATGAGGTTGCATTGAGTGGCACTAGGTGGTTGTCTTGCAAGCCGGTGGTGCTTGTTACTCTTGGAGGTTGCCACCTCCAAGACGGCTTGGTGGTGGTCTTTGTCGAAGCCTACAAGAAGCTTGTGCGGTGCTCTAGAGAAGAGCTTTGTGAGGGGCATTGTGCTCGCCCCGCAAAAGCCGTGAAGAGCAACTCTAGTAGAGCAAGACGTGAAGGGTGACAAGTGGTCCATTCGGGTCAAGTGCTAGAGCTTGTGGTAAGCACTCCATGTGGGAGAGTGTGACTTGCGGGTCACCACTAGCAAGAGGACTGGCGGCAACCTTGGAGCTTGTCTCAACAGGGACGTAGCGTGTTGGCAAGCACGTGAACCTCAGGAGAAAAATCACCATGTCAATATTGTTCTTCCCATTGGTTTGCAATCCCCTTACACAAGCTTGTAATCACTTTCATATACATTGTGCTTGTGTAGTTGCTCTTGTAATTAGTTAGCTTGTGTAGCTCACTAGTTACCTTCTTGCTTGTGTAGCATAGAAGTAGCTCCCTTGCATGGCTCATTTGGTTTGTGTAACCTTGCTAGTCAAATTGCTTAGTTGTGTAGCTAAGTATTTGCGCTCTCTAATTTGGCATTGGTTGCCTTGTTATTGAGTATTGATAGTGAGCTTAGGAGCTTTGTGCTTTTGCTTACTAGAATTGTGTAGGAGCTCCCCGGTGTGCAAAATACTAGTGGCATAGGTTTGTGTGACCTTGCTCCTAGAATTGGATAGGTGAGCTCTAGCTAGCCCGACACCTTTATTGCCGAATTGAGATCTTTATAAGTTGCTTGTGTACTTCGATAGAGGGTTGTAGTCTTGGCTACACCGATTGTTTTTATTCTGCATTTGTTTCGGTTAGCCGGCGCGATTAAATTTAGAAATGACTATTCACCCCCCTCTAGTCTGTCATCTTGACCTTTCAACAATAGACGCATAGGTGACCGTGCCTCCACTACTGCTCTCGACCAGAGTCTAGGTGGGCACCGCCCTAGGGGTGGCGGTGCACCGGACAAGGGGTGGCGGTGCCCCAGTGGTAGCACCCCAAGCCAAGTTTTGCCTCCGTTTCTTCACCTTTCTCACCACCTTTGCAAATGTGCTAACTCTCCAAGTGTTTCACTATCACGTGCAAGTGTGTTAGCATTTTCACAATCATTTTTCAAAGGTTAAACATTTCTCACCGATTGTGCACTAGGCCTAAAATGCATATGCATGTTTTCCAACACCTAGTGGCACTTGATGATCAAGTTGTCCAATAAGAGCTCCCCTCTTAATAGTATGACCAGCTATCCTAAATGTGATTGCACTCTCTATAGTGTCTCAATCACCAAAAACAAAATGGCCCTATTGATATCACCTTTGCCTTGAGCTCATTTTGTTTTTCTCTTTCTTCTTTTCCAAGTCCCGGAGCTTGATCATCATCACATGTCCACACTACCAACATGGACTTCATTTCATGTTGCCATCTTCATCCATGAGTGTCACCTAGCTCCTTCACTTGGATTGGACTATATTATCTAATCACACACTTAGATGCAAAGATTAATCCAACTAGGTTTCATCAATTATCCAAAAACAAACTAGGGCTTTCATCATGGTCCTTCGGATGCGTCAGGTCATGGAATCAAGGCTCTAGATACTCTCTATTCTGCACCAAACCTTGGCTGGGGCAGCGTTCGGTCATTTCATCTGAGCATCAGGTCAGAGCGTTGTGGTGTGTAGGGGCACGAGAGCAGACACCATGGTGTTGCGTCTGGTCTCGCCTAGTGCGTCCAGTCGTTACTTGGCCGTTTGGTGGTGTCAGTGACCGTTGGTGATCTATGGGCATGGTTAAACGGCAAGGACACATGGCACACATCCAGCAACTAGACACTATTGGTTGTGCGTCTGGTCGTGTGGACCTACGCGTCCGATCAGGGCATGTTTTGCCCAGTGAAGGGGCAACGGCTCTTTTAGCCCTTGGGGCTATAAATAGAAGTGGTGTCTAGCCTAGGGCTAGTAGCTTAGCACCCTTGAGCCTTGGTGGCTTGTGTTGGTGTGCTTGGGATCCCACTAACTGACTTGTGCTTGATAGTGGTCATCCGATCGAGTGAGTGGGCGATTCTAGTGCGATTGCATTGTGAGGTTTGCATCGAGTGGCACTAGGTGTTCAAGTTACAAGTTGGTGGTGCTTGTTACTCATGGAGGTTTGCACCTCCTAGATGGCTCCATGGCTTGTGACTCCGTTGAAGCACGTGAGAAGATTGTGCGGTGCTCTAGAGGAGGATTTGTGAGGGTGATTATGCTCACCCCGTGGGGATCGCAAAGAGCAAATCTAGTAGAGGGTGTCATTGAGCTACACTCACTTTTAGGGTAGGTTCTTGCGGTGCCTGACATGCGGGCTTGGCAGGTGATGCCAATTAGCCGTTGAACCACCAAGTGAGCGGTCGACACAACAGGGACTAGCGAGTTGGCAAGCACATGAACCTTGGGATAAAATCATTGTGTCATCCTTGTCTTCCCATTGGTTTGCATCCTCGTTACACAAGCTTGTATTTACTTTCATATACATTGCGCTTGTGTAGTTGCTCTTGTAATTAGTTTGCTTGTGTAGCTTGCTAGTTACCTTCTTGCTTGTGTAGCATAGAAGTAGCTTCCTTGCATGGCTAATTTGGTTTTAGTAATCTTGTTAGTCACATTGCTTAGTTTGTGTAGCTAAGTAATTTGCACTGTCTAATTTGGCATTAGTTGCCTTGTTATTGAGCATTGCTAGTGATCTTAGGAGCTTTGTGCTTTTGCTTACTAGATTGTGTAGGAGCTCCCTGGTTGCTTGAAGTACTAGTTGCATAGGTTAGTGTGATCTTACAAGCTAGAATTGTTAGGTGAGCTCTAGCTAGCCCAACACCTTTGTTGCCTTTTTCAAGATCTTTGTAAGGTGCTTGAAACTTTGATAGAGGGGTGTTGTCTTGGCTAGACCGTTAGTTTTAATTCTGCATTTGTTTCTGTTAGCTATTTCATTTAATTTTTAGAAAGGACAATTCGCCCTCCTCTAGTCCGCCATCTCGACCCTACAACCACCAAGTGTGTGGTCGACACAATGTGGACTAGCATGCCGGCAAGCACGTGAACCTTGGGAGAAAATTGTGGTCACTTGTCTCTTGGATATCTCTTGGTGTTCATTGGTATTCATATAGATTGATCATCTCGCTTGCCACGTGCAGTATACATCTCTCTACCTCTTATATTTACATTCCTAGAGATATCTTGTGTAGAGGTAGTTAAGTAGCTAGTGTAGCTTAGTTGGTAATCTAGTTGTAATTAGCTAACTCACTAGTTAGTGAAGTAGAGATATAACCTTGTGTGTGCTTAGTTTTCTTAACAACTAGAATTGTTGGTATAGGTGGCTTGTAACCCTTGTAGAGCTAGATCAAAATTGTTTTTCTCCATTTAGGCATCTAACCCTTTGCTCTAGTGACTTTGTAGTAAATTTTTATAGGTTATTCACCCCCTCTAGCCATTTAGGTCCTTTCATAGTCAGATGCAGCCGAAGCCACCGAGAAACTATGTCTAGCATAGTTCAGTTGGTTGGTACTATTGTGGAGATTCCAATAAAAATTATGGTTTATTCAGGTAGTTCATTGTCGATGGTCCCTAAATGCCTTTTGACCATCAACATTGCAACAAAAATTGGAGTAAACATCAACATAAGTAGTGTTTTGTGTTTACAATTCACCTATTTCCACTTGTACTTGGAGATCTTTTCTCATGCAGGAAAACTATACAAAAACATCAAAAAATCAAGCAAATAAAAGCAAATTTGGGCACGGAGGGCCACTTGGTGGGGCCGGCTAACCCCACCATGCCGCTGGCCGACATGGCACCTCTAGTGCTACCTCACCAATCCATGGGAAGTGGCCAAGAAACACACCTACAATCCTTCTCCACCATTGATTACAAGTTGGTTCAAGATGAAGGGGCAAAAAGAGGCATCACATGGATTGCTAACTGACCATGTTGTATGTCAGTGCTCAAATGGACAAATTGTGTTCATAGCCACACTCTACTACACTCCTAGGGCCACCACACTAAAGGAGGAGGGCCCACTCCATAGTGCACGCTGGCCAATGCCAAGAGCCATCGCTCGGAGCCCCACTTTCACTCCACCGCCTCTCCTTTGGACAACATGCAAAGAAGCACAAGTGTGAGCCATCCCAAGCATTGGTTAAGTCAGTTTCATTGGCGGTTTGATCCAATGCAAGGAGAGGGTGTCACTTGGATCGATGACATGGCATTGGAGTAGCCCCTACCCCACCTAGCACTATAAATAGGACCCCTCTCCCTCACTTGTAACACACACCTACACACCAATGAGATGTAGCTCTCTTTACTCTCTCAAGATCTAGCTCTACTAGTAGTAGTGTTAGTCTTAGTGGGAGCTCTAGAGCAGTCTTCAAGAGTCTGGTATAGTTTTGTTCCTCTCTTGTAAATACTTTATTTATTTTAGTATGTTGGTTTCTATGCAAGTATTGTTTCAAGCCTTTTACTTTATGTACTAGTCTTGTGTTCTAGTTATACTTTGGTTATGCTTATACTCCTATGATAAGTGGGCTCTCAATTGCATCGATTAATCATCACTAGTTGATGCCCTAGTCTTAACGTGAGGCTAGGGTAGTATCAAATGGTGTAAGCATGGTGCTTATACTATCGGGTATCTTGCAACGTGGCTAGATCTCTAGATAGATTGGAGTAGTTGGCAGGTGGTGATAGCCCTGCCCATCCTATGTATTCCCCCACTTTAGTCTAGTTGGTATACTAGTTAGTAGATACATGATGATTAACTATCAGCATCTTTAACCATTGCTTCCCTTTGGATAAATATGATACCCTGGAATACTACCGGGTGAAATGCTATAATAATATTCTGTGCGCTTGAGGAATTATCTACTTGAGCATAAGAAATATCAACAAGCATTTCTTGCGCTGTTGCCGGGAATACAAAACCTGGTAGCGACGTTAAGAATTGTCAACAAGCATTTTTGGCGCTGTTGCCGGGGAATACAAAACCTGGTAGCGACGTTAAGAAATGTCAACAAGCATTTCTGGCACCGTTGCCGGGAAACAATTGGCGTAAAGATTTTGATATTGACCTTGATGTCTACTATTCTAGTTTACCCCTAGCTTTTGTGGGATTATATTCTTACCACTACATGTTTGCTTGAATCATAAATGTTTAGTGCTTTCTTTGGGTAGCTCCTAGATTTTGAGTTGTAGTCGGGCACTGTGCCTTGTCTAGGTTGATGGCAAATTTCCTTTGTTATCTATCTATTCGGGCTCTTAGTCTAGCTTCATAGTAGAAGTAAGTAAAACAGGACTAATGGATCCATATATTGGCTATGCCATTCGGTATGATGTCGGCTTATGGTTCATGCTACGGCTAAAAAGCTAAGGCCTAGACATTCATGTATAGCATTCATTATTTAGATTTCTTGTTTCATGGTTCACCATTAATATTCTCATCTTTGCTTGAATGAATCTTAAAATGCTTTCAAGCTTCCTTCCATTTATGCTAGTATGTTCTAGTTTGGAAGTATTGATTATACATGTATAACCTTTAAATTAAGCATGGTGCCTAGTTTAAGGTTTGGATGTGGTAGTCATATTTCTATAGGCTTTTAAATTAAGCGTGGTGCTTAGGTTAAATAGCCTTCCTTAATCAAATTAGACATGGAGTCTAGTTTGGTTATTGAACTAAAACTACTTGTGTAGATATTGGTTGCATGTAAAATTACAAATATGAATGGGTAAGTTTTTTAGATAAATTCAAAAGTGGAGATAAAGGCTTGTGATACACTTCAACAAATTTTGCACATCATCAAAAAGAGTCACCTCTCATCTTTGAAGGGTGCGTTGTAAATATTTGTCCCTCTTTTATGTCATGTTGTGCTTTGTGAGTGTTTTTGCAAAAACTTGGTGAACAATAAACAAGAGCTAAAAATAAAAACATGGGGAAAAGGATCTTTGCTGGCTAAACAAGAACGCCAACTTGTTGTTAGCATTGAAGAAAACCTTTAGCCTGGCAACAATCACCCTTGTTTCTTCGAGAATTCCTTCGGGTATGTGTTGTCCATTAATCCCTTGCAGGAAAGACCAAACAAAGATCAAGATGGTGTGGTGGAAACAAGAAATCCAAGCTTAATTCAATGGGGGAAGTCATTCTCAATTGACTTGACACAATAAGACCTCGTCGATAGGTAAATTGGTATGTATCCCATATTTAATTTTTGCATAAGTTTTTAATTTTAAACTCTTGCATGTTTGGCTTTAAAATAGTCCCTTTTCTTTCATGCATAATAAATTAGGACAATCTATCTTATGTTAAAAAAACTAAAACTAAAAATAATAAAATAAAGATTTACTTGCATTGTTTCTTTGCATAGTAAGCTTGCAACCACTCCTTGAATAAAGCCTCTCTAAAAAAAGCAATGTGGGAAGAACATACTTCTGGGACAAGTTTCCTTTGGTTATCTTTGTTCACTAATTGTTTTAAGATTAAAAAGAACAAGGGGAGTACCATGTCCAAGAACATGATTCGTGCATCAACTCTAACATCTTGATACTTTTTGGCAATGGAAGATACTTCATGATATACTCCAATACTTACACTTGAATTTTGATTGCACAAAAGTCCAAGTGTGGGGAGCACATCTTGTCCTGATCCATCCTTGCCAAATTCTATTTTGAGTTAGAAATGTTACCGCTTGCCTTGCTTTGTGAAAAAAGGGTTCATGTTTAGTCTCTTCTATTGTTCTCACTCAAAAAAACAGAAGTAACTTGGTACAGTGAGAACAAAAGTATCTTGTAGAACTTGTCTCCTTCGGGTATTTGTGTTGCTAAACCTTTTAGGTTGAAGACAAAAGAATGAAAGGAAAAACAACAAGGTGACAACAACATTGGAGTACACTCTGAGAGATGCCCCAACATCCACACTAGGCTTTTAATGTCGAATGACATAAAAGTCCTAGTGTGGGGGAGGCTGTCTGATTCTTCTCTCAGGCCTCCATTGTTTTGGCATGCTAGTTTGCACTCCCTCTACCCAGTCTTGCTTTATTCTTATGAGTTTGAGATGATTGAAAAATTCTATATACTAAAATCAAATTTAAATGTGAATCATGCCAAACTATGAACATGACTTTGAAAAAGATTGGCCGACATAAATTTTATTCCTAGTTCATACACTTGTTACTTGTGGACATATCTATATTAGGAAAAACATGTCAACTAAGTTGTTGTGAAGTGAGATATGGTAAAGACTAAAGAAATCCTATCTTTCTATGTAAGCTCTTGGAGATTCCTATTTTGATAAAATATCAAAATTAATGGCCTCACTTCTCCTGAATGGTGATATTTCCTACCAAATCCAAATACCATGTTATATGTTGAAAACCTTCCACATATGCTACTTGTTCTTGCTTTGAGCTTTGTCAAACTTTGTTGACCTATGTTGAGAATTTTATCATGCTCTTAAGATCAAGGTCACGTACACTCCACCAAATATGTGCTATGCTTCTACACTAAAAGTAAGCAAAAACATGCCTTTCCATTTCCACCCAATAAATACTCCATGTTTGCTAGCATGATTTTTCTCCATCATTATCATAAATGAGGCATGGTCTATTGTATGAAATAAAGAAAAAATGTTTACACATGAAGGTCCATAAAAATGTGAGGAAACATTTTGGTCCATAGTCGAGCAAAAAAAAAAAACTAGCGCTGCTCTCATATAAAGAATGGAGAAGGAATCATTGCTATGGGGGTATAATGATTATCCCATTTCAACACACATGCACACCTGAGTGTATGATTATTTTCTCCATGGATCCATTGTCTGACTTAGCAATATATGCAATGCAAGTGTGCTTTACTCTTCTCCTACCCAAACTCCACATAAGCCTATTAGAAGTAGGAAGGAAGGCAAAGCATCAATGCCTTGGTGAGGATACAAACACCATTGAGTGACTTGAGAGTACCATTTGAGGAGAAGTATGAGCTAAGTTTTCAATTGCAAAAGTTATAAAAAGAACTCCATAGGGTATAGTGATGACTTGATGTCAAAGCTATTCCACTTTTCAACCACTCAAGGCGACATGGTAGACACTTCAAAATCCATAAGGTATGAGGTATGACTTGGCATATCTTTTATGTTAGCATCATATTTTTTGAAGTCTTGTTTCCTATCAAGTTGATCCTGAATCTTTGTTTTCCCGCTTTGCTCGGGACGAGCAAAGGTTTGGTGTGGGGGAGCTTGTTGACGGTCACTAAATGCCTATTTGGACCATCAACATTGCACAAAAAATGGGAGTAAACAACAACATAAGTAGTGTTTTATGTTTACAATTCACCTATTTCCACATGTACTAGGAGATCTTTGCACATGTAGGAAAACTATACAAAAATATCAAAAAATCAAGCAAGTAGAAGCAAATTGGAGCAAGGAGGGCCACCATGGGCCACTTGGTGGGGCTAACCAACCCCACCATGCCATCCAGGCCGACAAGGCACCTCTAGTGCCACCTCACCAATCCATGGGAAGTGGCTAAGAAACACACCTCCAAGCCTTCTCCACCATTGATTCCAAGTCAATTCAACATGAAGGGCCGAAAAGAGGCATCACATGGATTGCTGACTCACCATGCGGTATGTCGATGCTCAAATGGACAAATTGTGTTCATACCCACACTCTACTACACCCCTAGGGCCACAACACTAAAGAAGACTCCATAGTCCATGCTGGCCAATGCCAAGGGCCATCGCCCAGAGCCCCACTTTCACTCCACCGCCTCTCCTTTGGACAGCATGCAAAGAAGCACAAGTGTGAGCCATCCCAAGCATTTGTTAAGTCTGATTTCATTGGTGGTTTGATCCAAGGGCAAGGAGAGGGTGTCACCTGGATCGATGACATGGCATTGGAGTAGCCCTACTCCACCTAGCACTATAAATAGGACCCCACTCCCTCAATTGTAACATACACCTAGACACCAAAGAGATGTAGCTCTCTCTCTACTCTCTCAAGATGTAGCTCTAATAGTAGTAGTGTTAATCTTGGTGGGAAGTTCTAGGAGCAGTCTTTAGGAGTCTGGTATAGCTTTGTTCCTCTCTTGTAAATACTTTATTTATTTTAGTATGTTGCTTTCTTTGCAAGTATTATTTCAAGTCTTTTGCTTTATGTACTAGTCTTGTGTTCTAGTTATACATTTGTTATGCATATACTCCTTTGATAAGTGGGCTCTCAATAGCATGGGTTGTTCGTCACTAGTTGATGCTCTAGTCTTAACAGTGAGGCTAGGGTAGTATCAAATGATGTAAGCTTGGTGCTTATACTATCGGGTACCTTGCAACGTGGCTAGGTCTCTAGATAGATTGGCATAGTTGGCAGGTGGTGACAACCATATCCATCCTATGTATTCTCCCACTTTAGTCTAGTTGGTATACTAGTTAGTAGATACGTGATGGTTAACTATCACCATCTTTAACCATTGCTTCCCTATGGATAAATACGATACCCTGGAATACTCCCAGGTGAAATGCTATAATGATATTCTGTGTGCTTGCGGAATTATCTACTTGAGTATAAGAAATATCAACAAGCATTTCTGGCACTGTTGCCAAGGAATACAAAACCTGGTAGCGACGTTAAGAAATGTCAACAAGCATTTCTAGCACCGTTGCTAGGGAATACAAAACCTGGTAGCGACGTTAAGAAATGTCAACATTCATCATCTTTTGTCAACTCTGAACTTGTGCGAAGGCTTCCATCTGTGACTGTTGTGCTTCTGTTCGCATCGATTTAGATTGCAGGGGGTGGTATGCATCAATGATCTCAGTTGCTTTCATCATGTTAGTGTTGGCGGTCACTAACGACAACATTAGACCACCAATTATTATCCAAAATAGGAGAAATAAACATACTTTTGACACATATGCATGTACTATTGACCTAGTTCCACTTGTATTAGAGAAAACATGTTCTACAGGAATCATATTCAAATACAAGTGGACAATAAACAAAACCAAGCAAAAAGGCACAAACAGAAGGCGTAAAGCAGAAATGCGCAAAGGAAATACATGGAGAAGCCCACCTACACATTGAATCTGGGCTGAGCACCAACATGGAAGGGGCCCAGGCCTACCTAGGAACCGACCATGCAAAGGCAGTCATGAGCCAGCCCCACCAGGGGTACGGCCACGCCACTGCACCCCTGCTACTGCCACCTGGGCCTGGCTTCCACCGACTAAAGCATGGCGCCATGCAATGGCAGTTTTGGCGGTTTCCTAATTTATCTATGCCAAACCAACCATGTTGTCACTATATAAGCATGGGTGGAGCTCTCTTTCAACACACACCATCATTTGGAGCTACACCTCATTACCACCTCTTATACTTTTACTTTTAGTAGTTTTGTGAGCAAGGCAAAAGCTACTTGGAGAGCTTGTCTCCTTGGAAGAAGAGACTTTGGTATGAATAATACTATGAAGAGTTCTTCCATAGTCATGCTCTCATATCATTTATATAGTAGTGCATATGAACTATAGTATAGTTTTCATGTTATAGTCATGATATATGAACTAGCATATAGTTTATGGGTTATGATCTTAACATGTCCAACTTTATGCTTAATCATTCATATAAATTGTATGAGTAGAAGTAGAACTAGGGTTGGGGTGGCGGTTCATCGTTCCTTCAGGTTTGCCTATATTGTTGCTTATCAATCCATAGGTTAGAGTCCTGGGGGATATAGGTAGTTTCCTTGTACATGAGCATGGTGCTCGGGTACACAGGGAACCTTTAGATATGATAGTATCCCACTGTTGAGTGTTAAGTGGTAGGTGGTGATAGCCCTGTCCGTCCCTTGTAATCCCCCATATTCGTGTATTGTGTAGGAGTCTTAAAGTCTCTTGCGCTTGCTGGTAGACTCGTGCTCAGAGATCTCCCTCGTCCATCTTGAAGTTAGCTCTAACTATAGTCATATAACTTGTATGATCATTAACTATTCTTTGCATGGCTATATTAGAACATGCTGGCTCCATGTAGGAATATTCCTTTTATCCTTGAGGATGGCCTAGATGCGTGTCCACTATTTATGAAATACCATTTTTACCCCTGTCATGCACTATGGTTTGCTATGCAAGTATGTAATCATGTTTATTCCCATGCTAGACTCTTAATACCTGCCCTCCTTTGGGAACATATAAATAACAATACCTTGAATACTTCTGGGTGAAATGCTACAACGATAGATCCATGCTCTTGCAGATATTTTCGGTAATCGTTAAGAACTATCGTAGTTGGTGTTCCTTGGCGGTGTTGCTAATATTAACTCAATCTTAGTAATGGTGTTAAGAAATACCAACAGGCATTTCTAGCACCAGTCGCCGGTGATGGACTTAAAACCTCCTCACTTGGTGATTGCGCTAAGAAATGCCAACAAGCATTTCTGGCACCATTGCCAGGGGGAGGGCATGGGTTAAAGAATCTTGTAGGACATGATCATGAGCACATGCACGTATAGGTAGACATAGTTTATGCGGGATAATTTTGCTTGTTTTCTTCCTCTTGTGGATGAAAACAGGATAGTGTATGAGTGGTTTGGATCTATCGAACAACTACACCAATAATCCGAAGGCACTCTTAAGGAAGAGCCAGTCTTGTACCGCTTCTTCTTTTGCTACTCTACCAGCAGTTGAACCAGTCATCCCCATACCATTTGCTACTACTAAAATGGCCAAGTCACTCTATGACTACTCCCCCCTGTTGTTGCCAATGTGCCCATTGGGCCCGCTATCAACACGGGCATAGAAAACTTTGAGCTCTAGATTGGCCTCATCACAATGGTACAAGCAAACCAATTATGTGGTTTGCCAAGCGAGGATGCGAACGCACACCTACAACACTTCCTAGAGTTGTGCGACACCATCGTCATAAAAGACGTCAAAATAGCTAGCATAAGGCTCCTTCTATTTCCCTTCTCCCTCACAGAGAAGGTGAAACAGTGGGTTTATAAGGAGAAGGAAGCTGTCAACACATGGGACAAATGTTTCGCGGTGTTCCTCATGAAGTTTTTCCCCATGGGCAAAACCAATGCCCTAAGGGGGAAAATTTCAAACTTTCGACAATCTTCACTCGAATCCATCCCTGAGGCATGGGAAAGGCTCTTGGATTACATCCAAGCCTACCCACACCATAGAATGGAGGACTAGCTCAGTGCTCCTAGAACTTCTATGAGGGACTCATGCCCATGTCAGAAGGGGCACATAGATGCCACTGCTAGGAGGAGCATTCCTCTCCCTCGCCATCACTGATGCCACAACACTTGTCGAGAAGATGGTGGCAAACCAAAGCTGGGGAGAGGAACGAAAACAACAAAAAGGCATGCATACCGTGAAGGAGACGAATATGCTCGCCACAAAAATGGATTTGTTACTAAAGAGACTTGACAAGCGTGCCACCAACAAGGAGGCAATGAAAGGCACCGTCAAGGCCATGGACTCACAAATGACTTGCGAGGTCTATGGTGAGGTCAGACATTCGAGGAATAACTACCCCAAGACCCATGAAGAAGCATCATACATCAACAACGGGTGCTGACAAGGTAACAATAACCTGTGGAACAATCAATGCTGCCCGCAAGGAGGTAATTCAAACTTTAACTCCAATTATAATTCGAATCAACCTTCCTTGAAAGACCTAGTTTTAGGTCAAGCCAAAATTAATGATAATCTCACTAAAAATCTTTTATATAATGATAAAATTATTGAAGATATTAATTAAAAAAATAGAAGGTTTATCCTTTTCTATGAAAAATCAATTTAGTATTAATAAAATGATTGAAACAGCAAATTGCTCAAATTGCTTGCCGCTATACCTGTCAAATATTCGGGGAAAATTCCGGGGCAACCTAAGAATTCCCCTGAATTTGTTCATGCAGCTACAGAGCAATGAAGGAGGAGAAGTCTAGCCGATGAACTATAAATGTCGAGCCCTTGTCGAAGGTAAATTGGTAGTTATCCTTTAAAAAAAAATCATTTTTTTATTTTTAAAATTCAAAATTTAAAAATTGCTTCAAAATAAACTTTTTAGAAAACTAAAATAAAATCATTTTCTGATAGTATAGATTTTTCCGTTATCATTTCTCTTTTTCTAAATATTTATGAAAATTCAAAATATAATAAAAGTTTTGTGGAAAATCAAATTTGGGAGCAAAATTTTGAAACCGAGGGAAGCACCAACAGCTATCTCACCCAAAGAGCCATTAGAGGTAGCCAGCCCAAGGGGGGGCCGAGCTGGCCCACCTCTAGTGCGGGCGCACCCTACCCAGCGCACTGTAGCTGCTGCTGCTCCAATGGCTAGGAGCCGTTGCTCCCACCTCCTCTTGGCTGGTGCCCGGCGCTACAAATCCCGAGAGCTAAGGTGTGAGCCCTCACTCACTCTCTACTCTCCATTTTCACTCCCTCTCACTCTCACTTGCTCCACCACTTGCAAAAATATTTTCCACTAAGTTTGACTGCAAGGAAACTCTACAGAAAAATCCTACACCCATCACCACCAAGCCAAGCTCACGGGTTGTTCGATTTGTTTTCACTAATGTAACCCCGTTTGCAAGCTTTTGTTGTTGTCTTTTCCTGCCATGGGCAAGTTCGGGAGGAAGCTCACTGGTGCTTTCAAGAATACCGTTGGAGCGAGCTCAAGTCGCTCCCACAGAAGCTCAAGCGCGCACTACACCAAGCCTGAAGAGAGCCTGATGCATAAAGATGAAGAAATCGAAGCCAACGGAAGAGCAAGAACAACCGATAGAGGAGGGTGACGATGATCCACACCTTGATTTGGAGGGAGACCAGGAGGTGCAAGCATACAACCTCATCAAGAACCGTGAGTTTATCCACACGCCAGGCATACGACCCCTGACCTCCTCCAAAAGATAGATATGGACACCAAATTCGCCACCATCTAGGAAAACCATTGGATGGGAGAATGTTGCTTCCGTCGACGAGCTTGGTTATCGCCTCCTAACAATTCAATTCTTATGCTCTTTACAAGAAGTTGAGGGTGGGATTACTTTCTATCTTATTGAGAAAGAATATTATCTTACATGGAGAAATCTCAGCTCTCACTTAGGCTTTAGTACAAAATGCTCAATTGACTTGGATCATGCTCTTAGAGGTTTTAATCGTCATGAATTTTGGAGAATGATTTCAGGTCAAAACGTAGTTGGCAAGTTTCAACCTTGAAATATGAATATTCATCATTCTACTCTGAGGTTCATGCATTGTTGGATTGCCATGACTTTGTTTGCTAGGCAAGATATAAGATTTGTTTATCATGCTGAATTGCAAATTCTCTATGCCATGCTTAAAAAGATTAAAATTGCTCCTGTGAAAGAAATGTTTAAACAATGGTTAGAAACTTTCAAGGCCTCTACATCTATCTCTTGCACGTCCCTTGTGACTCGTATTGCCGCTAATATTGGTGCGTTGGATGGACTAGATGTGACATACATATCTACTCCACGTATTGATATTGATGAGCACTACTTGATGCAAGGGCAACATTTGAACTATGAAGATGCAGGGAACCTTGTATTTTTCTTTCTGGATTATACAAATTAGATCCCATTGCCTAACTCGGGATTCTCTTTGTATAAATCCCCATCACTCACCTTCACTCTTGTAGAACAAGAGGAAGCACGCAGAAGTTCTGTTTCTCATGGGGGAACAAGGAGCAAGGCTAGAGACGAAGCTGGCAGCTCTCAACAGCCACCACCGACACCGACACCAACACCAACACCACTTGTGCCTCATGCGTTCCATATGTAGTGGTTCCAGGCCATGCCAACGCCTGGGTTCACCCTCAGGTATCAGTCGGGCTAGGGACACACCCCGCAACCACACAAGGCCGGTGGATCGAGATGGCACAAGGCCAATGACACGACATGGGTGCATCACTCGTCTGACTTCGAGGGGCTACCACCGCCCGTTCATCCACGATAATCTACTTTGGACCATCGGGAGTTGGATGACGTCAACACTCACCTTGGAGGATTGGAAATCCGCACAGGTGAAATTCAAAATACATTTAACACTCATGTGCAGGATACGAGACAGTGGCACCTACAGCAACAACAGTTTATGGACATCAACACGTTGCTGAGGCAACAACAAGAGGCACAGGCAGCCTACTGGCGGTCCATGGGATACAATCCCTGACCATAGGTCTAGAGCTAGCTTGGGGGAGGACCCCCGCAGGGGTACCTTGTATCTTTATCATATTTTTAAATTTTCATATCTATTTTCTGCATTTATTAACTATTAGTATATAAAAAAAACTAAAAAATTAAAAATACCAAAAAGAAGACATGATAAAAATACCAAAAATATGAATTCCACTCTCATATGTTTTAAGAATGTTTAGTTTCTCCTAAGTTGAAATGATGAATAGTTGCTCTGTCTATAATTCACCTGTGCCTAGGTTATAACTTAGTATTCCCAAAGATTTAAGTTTGTTGGCTAAAATGTCTCATCCTAAAAACATGAAAACTTGTGGGTCTACAAATGTATGCTCCTTTTCTAAGTTGTTGCATGTTATGATATGGTATAAATAGAATTTACTATGACTTTGTTCTAAGAGAGACTTGACATCTGGAGATTTTATTTTCAAAAATGCTAAAATTCAAAGTTCCTCAATGATTATGATTACCTACCAAGGCCATATGACATGATTCAAAATTCAAAACCTTAGTCATATGCTACTTGTTATTACATTAAGATTTGTCAAATTATTGTGGAGAGAATTTCTTATTTGGCCCTGATTGAAACTTGCTTTTCTTCCTTGGCCCTAGAATAAATTTTCTTACGTATTTGGCCTCACTTTAACTTTTGATTTCTAATCTAGCCTTACCGTCAGCTGTGGCCTCTAATGGCGTTAAGTGGCACATCAAATGACCAACTTACCCCTCAGATATTATGAGGAACCAAAGAGCATTTGTGGGGTTTGGTGCTTGATTGTTCCATGCTAATTTGCCCGCTCAAAGTTGTTTATAGTAGCGTTTGCATCATAATGCCAGCAGCGGTTCCAGGGCCATGGAAAAAAAGCAACACGCTTTCCTTTCCACAACCATCGCCAAAAAAACACGAGCTCCGCTCGGTCTGGACTCCACCACTACCTACCGCACGTGGTCCCTAGCAAAGCCACGCCTCCCACAGAGCCTGCCGCTGCGCCTGGTGGCCGGGGCAGGCACGAGCGAAAGTTGAAGCTCGGCTATAGCTAGAAGTTCACCTGGAGCGGGCACCTTTCAGTCCCATGCAGACA
The DNA here is from genome assembly GCF_019320115.1 of Miscanthus floridulus. NCBI lineage: Eukaryota > Viridiplantae > Streptophyta > Magnoliopsida > Poales > Poaceae > Miscanthus > Miscanthus floridulus. The sequence continues at coordinate 80,025,811 of NC_089588.1, forward strand.
CCTCCCATGCCGAGCCGCTGCAGGCCTCTAGCGCCGCGCCACAGCGCCACTACAGGCCATTCGCGTCGCCTTGTGCCGCTACAGGACACTTGCGTCGAGCCCCCGCCGTGTCCTCCCATCCCGCCACAGGCCACTCACGCTGAACCGTGCATCTGTAGGACACTCGCGCCGCGCCTGCGCACCATGGAGGAGAGAAAAGCTTGCAAATAGCCATAGAGGAAGCTAAGTCGGGACGTTGTGGAGGGGTCCAAGACGGTCTTCTTCCTCGCACTTGCCTGCCTTCGCTTGGACGCTGCCGCACAGTATGCTGGACAGGACGTTCGGCCAGCCCCACCATGTCCATCAGTCCATGCTTTGGTTTAGGAACGTGAACCTCACCGTCCACGCCGAGCCTCACCCGGGTGAGCCCACGTGTAGCCCATAGGTGCTCCAGATGAAGGGCAGCAACACAGACACGACCTCCCTTGGAGTTTGGCTGCTGTACGGTCCCCGAAGAACAGGGACATGACACGCTCCACCCCGAGGAGGATGTAGTAGTCGACGCCGCACCCCAACGCCGATGGTGATGCGGCGGTGGAGCTGCTGGATACGTGTGGTGCACGCTAGTAATCTCCCCAAACCAGATGCCACCCTGTGGGAGCCAGCTCGGCCCCAACAGCTTGCCGTCCCAGAGCATGGCATCATACAGAACTACACCGACCGACTCGAGTAGATTGACGTGCGCGCGCAGCACCGGGATGAAGAAGCTTCACGTGCGTGAGCAGCTGCGACACGGACTCCTTGGATGTTGTTGTAGAGCCAAACTTGGAGATGTGGTTGAGCGCCATCATCAGTCTTGCCTATGCCACCGGTGCCCCAGAGCAGAGGAGGTCCTCCAGCGCATCGGGGTCATAGAGCAGAGGAGGTGGTGCCTACGGCGTGCCCAGCGCAGCATCGACTCGAACGTGCAGCGCATCCACAAACACGAGGAGATTGTGGCGTCATGGAGGGCCGTGGCGTGGCATCATGGAGGGCCATGGCATGGTGAGCAGATCATTGGGCGTAGGCTAGGACGGTGTCTTGGAGACAAGGCTGTGCCAAGGATGGTGGCGCCTATGTTGCGTGGGCGTGAGGGCGTCGCTGAGTCCGTCGCCAAGCACCGCCCGCTCTTCGCGCCGTGGAAGCAGACGAGTGAGGAAAGAATGGACGGCCATCACTTAGCACCATCGGATGCAGAATGGACGGACGAGATGGTGGGAAAGTTATAGCGTGACTTGCTCAAGCAAAGTCACTGAATCTGGATCGGGGAGGGAGACGGGATAGATGGAGGAGATGACACGAAGGAGAGACATGCCTGACTCCTTGGGCCCTATAATATACCAGGGACATTTTTGTTAGTTTAACAAAAACCTGACATGTCAATCTTGATCAACTTAGACGGAGGTGACGGTAAGGCCAGATTAGAAATCAAAAGTTCAAGTGAGGCCAAATAGATAAGAAAATTCGTTTCAGGGCCAAGAAAGAAAGGTAAGTTTCAATCAGGACCAAATAAGAAATTTTCTCATTATTGTGACCCTTGTCGAGATTCTCGTCATGCACCCATGATCAAGACACACGAACACCCACAAATAAAACTACTGACTCTTACACTGAGAGTTACGCGAAAACATGATTTTTCCATCCACCAAAATAATTACTCCATTCATTTATCATATGTCTCTCTCTAAAAAAATTTCATATTCCAAAAAAGAATAGTATGGGTTATGCTAAAAAAGAGAAAGAAAAGAAAAATATCCATGCCAAAAGGCATGAGAGAAAAAATGCATGCCAAAGAGCATGAAGAAAAGTAAAGAAAAAGAAAAGAAAGAAATAAAGATAGCCCATACTTTTGAATAAAGGCATTCATCCCAAAAAGAGAGATTCATGATTCAAAGGAGTACCAAAAAAATATTTAGAATTAGGAATTTATGAAAAATTCTACACACTTGCACATCTTGATCAAAGTGTATGACTTGCATCTCCTTGAGGTCCAGTTTTTGACTTAACAAAATATGTGATGCAAGTATGCCCCGCTTTCTTACCTACCCAAAACTCCACTCAAAAGCCTTAGTGGTAGGACATAAAAAATAAGGCAAAACATCAAATGCCTTGGTGAGGTTTCGTACACATTGAGCGATTGAGAGAATCATTAGAGAAACTTACTTTTGTTTTGCAAAACTTATAAAACCTCCAGATAGATGGTTAATCAAAGAATGAATGATTGGATATTCTGTTACAACCGTTCTATCTTGCAACCGCCCAGGGAATTGGAAAAGCTATACGTCCCATAGGGATCAAGGTAAAGGGTGGAAAAAATGCTAACTTATTTGAATTACGGAAGAATATTTTGTTATAGACATGGCACTTGAGAATTATATTGGCATAGTAGCAACTCCTGATCAACAACAAAGTACTTAGCTATTTGCTCAGGATGAGCAAAGGTTAAGCTTGGGGGATTTGTTGGTAGTCACTAACGACAGCATTTGACCGCCAATTATTATCCAAAACAAGAGAAATAAACATACATTTGACACATATGCATGTACTATTGACCTAGTTCCACTTGTATTGGAGAAAACATGTTCTACAAGAATCATATTCAAATACAAGTGGAAAATAAACAAAACCAAGCAAAAAGGCACAAACAAAAGGCGTAAAGCAGAAATGCGCAAAGGAAATACATGGAGAACCCCACCGACACATCAAATCTGGCCCGAGCATCGACATGGGAGGGGCCCAGGCCCACCGACGAACCGACCATGCGAAGGCGGTTGTGAGCTGGCCCCACCTGGGTGCAGGCGACTAGGGGTACGGTTGCACCAGGGGTGCGGCTGCACCCCTGCTGCTGCCACCTCAGCCCGGCTTCCACTGACTGAAGCATGGAGGCATGCAATGGGGGTTTTAGTGGTTTCCTAATTTATCTATGCCAAACCAACCATGTTATCACTATATAAGCATGGGTGGAGCTCTCTTTCAACACACACCTTCATTTGGAGCTACACCTCACTACCACCTCTTGTACTTTTACTTTTAGTAGTTTTGTGAGCAAGGCAAAACCTCCTTGGAGAGCTTGTCTCCTTGGAAGAAGAGACTTTGGTATGAATAATACTATGAAGAGGTCTTCCATAGTCATGCTCTCATATCATTTATATAATAGTGCATATGAACTAGAGTATAGTTTTCATGTTATAATCATGATATATGAACTAGCATATAGTTTATGTGTTATGATCTTAACATGTCCAACTTTATGCTTAATCATTCATATAAATTGTATGAGTTGAAGTAGAACTAGGGTTGAGGTGGCAGTTCATCGTTCCTTCAGGTTTGCCTATATTCTTGCTTGTCAATCCATAGGGTTGGTGTCCCAAGGGGATATAGGTAGTTTCCTTGTACATGGGTGTGGTGGTCGGGTACATGGGAACCTTTGAATATGACGGTATCCCATGGTTGAGGGGTAGGTGGCAGGTAGCGATAGCCCTGTCCGTCCCTTGTAATCCCCCACGTTGAGGGGTAGTCTCTAGTGCTTCCTGACTGACTAGTGCTCGAAGATCTCCCTGTCCATCTTAAACTTAGCTCTAACTCTAGTCATATAACTTATATGATCATTAACTGTTCTTTGCATGGCTATATTAGAACATGCTGGCTCTATGTAGGAATATTCTTTTATTCTTTGTTTTCCTTTTATCGTTGAAGTTGGCCTAGATTTGTGTCCACTATCCATCAAATACTATTTTTACCCCTGTCATGCACTATGGTCCGCTATGCAAGTATGTAATCATGTTTATGCTCATGCTAGACTCTTAATACCTTGCCCTCCTTTGGGAAAATATAAATAAAGGTACCCTGAATACTTCCGGGTGAAATGCTACAACGATAAATCCATGCGCTTGTGGATATTTTCTGTATTCATTAAGAACTATCGTAATTGGTGTTTCTTGGCAGCATTGCTAAGATTAAATCAATCTTTGTAATAGTGTTAAGAAATACCAATAGGCATTTCTAGCGCCGTCGCCGGTGATGGATTTAAAACATCCTCACTTGGTGATTGCACTAAGAAATTGTGGGGGTATGACCCCCGGTACCCATAGGACAAAACATGGTGAAAGGTCCTAATGGCTAGAGGGGGTGAATAGCCTATTAAAAATTTCTACAACAACACTAAGACAAATGATTAGTCAATAAGATGGCGAAGCAAATTTTGTGCTAGCACTATACTTGGGGTTGCAAGCCACCTACCCAATTCTATTTTCTGTGATCTCTAGTATATCACAACAAAGCTATGTCACTAATATACACCTAGGTAATCAACTTAGTGAGAGTAATACAATTAAATGACACACTATCTAGTCTTAACTACCACTAGCTCTATCCAAGTGAATGTATAATGAAATACAAGAGAGTGGTAGAGAGGTATACCATCGTATCAAGTGACCAATGAGTGAATACCAATGAATACCAAGGAGACAATCAAGACACAATGATTTTTCCTCCGAGGTTCACTTGCTTGCCAGCAAGCTAGTCCTCGTTCTAGCGATTCACTCACTTGGAGGTTCACGCGCTAATTGGCATCACATGCCAAACCCTCAATAGGGTGCCGCACAACCAACACAAGATGAGGATCACACAAGCCACGAGCAATTTACTAGAGTACCTTTTTGCTCTCCGCTAGGGAAAGGTCAAGAACCCTCACAATCACCACGATCGGAGCTGGAGACAATCACCAACCTCCACTCGATGATCCTCGCTGCTCCAAGCCGTCTAGGTGGCGGCAACCACCAAGAGTAACAAGCGAATCCTGCAGCGAAACATGAACACCAAGTGCCTCTAGATGCAACCACTCAAGCAATGCACTTGGATTCTCTCCCAATCTCACAAAGATGATGAATCAATGATGGAGATGAGTGTGAGGGCTTTGGCTAAGCTCACAAGGTTGCTATGTCAATGCAAATGGCCAAAAGAGTGAGCTAGAGCTGGCCAAATTATATTTATAGACACTCCCAAATAATAGAGCCATTGGCTCAATTATTGGGCTGACCGCGGGACAACCGGACACGTAGGTCATGTGCACCAAATGCGTCCAGTGTGGTGACCACCAATGGCTATCTCTATGCACAGTAATACTGCGTGATCGGACGTGCTGTTAGAAATGACTTAACCCAGGAGACGCAGCGTCTGGTCGAGTCCAGAGAGCTCCCAGAGCCGCTCTGGGTCGACCGGACGTGTTCGGTCACACCGGACTAGATGCTCCCAGCATTCGATGAATTATTGCGCTGAAAACACGAGACTTGCTGGTTCACACCAGACGCGTTTGGTGTGGCGACCGGACATGTCCGGTCGCTCTCTGCAATCTTATATCGGCTATATTAGTTTGACCTGATGCTAAACAGTAACTCATCAGCATCTGGTCACTCCATGAAGCCAGAGTCCAGTCACTTTCACTTAGTCGCTCACCTTGGGTCCAAATATCGGACGCATCTGGTCTGATTCTGGATGTGTCCGATCACTTCTGTCTGACTACCCGAAGTTTGGATAAAATACTGAACGCGTCCGGTAGCCACACCAGACATGTTCGGTCACTCTATGAACAGCGTGACTAACTCCTTTTCAACTCTATCTTCTTTACCCTTGCTCAAATGTGTCAACCACAAATATTTTCACAAATGTTTTCTCGGGTGTTAGCACGCCACTCGATCCTAAATGCATATGCAATGAGGTAGAGCATCTAGTGTCACTTTGATAACCACATTTCAATATGAGTTTCATCCCTCTTAATAGTATGACTTTTGATCCTAAATGTGATCACACTCACTAAGTGTCTCGATCACCAAAAATAAAAAGCTCCTATCAAGTTTTACCTTTGCCTTGAGCTTTTTGTTTTTCTCTTTCTTCTTTTCCAAGTCCAAGCATTTAATCATCACCATGCCATCACCATCATCATGATTTTCACCATTGCTTCATCAATTGGAGTAGTGCTACCTATCTCATAATCACTTTGATAAACTAGGTTAGCACTTAGGGTTTCATCAATTCACCAAAACCAAACTAGAGCTTTCAATCTCTCCCTTTTTGGTAATTGATGGCAACCCTTACACAAACATATGAATTGAAATTTAATTGAATCCATATTGCTTGCCCAAGCATATTTACCATGTGTAAAAGGATATGGACAAGTTTCATGAACCCAAAATGGTAGCAATTGCTCCCCCTACATATGTGCTAAGAGTTTGGATTGTAGCTTGCACATATGCTTAGATAGAAAATATGGGAGACAATGTCTACCAAATGTTGCTAAGGTATAAAAGATGGACCTTTGAAGCGTGATACCAATCAGAGCACACCAATATACCATCCTTAGCACCATTAGTAACTAGACATACACAAAAACTAGAATACCCTGTGTGATCAACATTAGAAGTAAGGGTCTAGTTTTCATAATTTGAGCATGAGTCTAGTTACTTAACCTATGCATGCTAGTTTTTCATTTCATCATTCGAACCTACAACTAGAATACACCACACAAGCATGGATATTGAAATTTAAAACTTGTGCCATGCAAGCAAACATATGAAATGCACATTCAAAAGCATCCACCAAGTTTATGAGCTTGCTCCCCCTACTTGTGTGCTCAAAATTTTAATTGATCCCTTTCCTTTGTCATATCTCTCTCCCTATGTTAATTTCTCAATTTCTCCCCCTTTGTTATCTTTTCACTATCTTTGTACACTATTTTTCTTCTCCTATGTCAAGTTTCACTATTTCTCCCCCTATCGCTTATCTTATATCTTTGTTTTTCTCCCCTTTGTCATCAATGACCACAAAGGCTCAAAATGTAGATAGGTTGAGATTATCAATGTCAATCAATGAGGTGAGGATCATTTTCCTAAATATGGTTCAATCTAAAATACTTGCCAAAGATATTTAACTCGGTTTGATCCAAGGACAAGCTTCTTCACATCTACAAATAAGGGTTATCTTGTACCATGTTGAGTTAAGCACTTAGAGCTCATTTTCTAGATCAACACTAGGTTTACAAGCCCACAAACATGTCATATGCTACCACTAGACCAAATTAAGCATAGAAGCAATAGTGGTACCATACAAACATCAAAATAATTTGATTTTCATGAATGAGCCTATTAAATGTGAAAAATGACTAGATGCACTAAACATGTCCTTAGCAAGGATGTATGCCATGCCAATCAACTTTTACCTTGGATTGCTCGAAGGAGAGGCATGTCATATAAGTGTGGAGGTGCATCAACGCATATTTGAGAAATCCAATATGTTCAACTGATTCCTTAGCTTGCAAAACCTTTTCTCATCCAATGGCTTGGTGAATATATCGACAAGTTGATCTTTGGTGCCTACACTCTCAATGCAAATGTCCCTTTTTTGTTGGTGATCTCTTATGAAATGGTGGCGGACATCAATGTGCTTTGTTCTTGCATGTTGAACCAGATTGTTGGTTAACTTGATTGCACTCTCATTGTCACATATCAATGGCACTTTCTTGAACTTGATTCCAAAGTCATTCAAGGTGGCCTTCATCCAAAGTATTTGTGCACAACAACTACCGGCGGATATGTATTCGGCTTCAGCGGTTGATAATGCAACACTATTTTGTTTCTTTGATGACCATGAAACAAGTGATCTTCCCAACAATTGACATGTGCCCGAGGTGCTCTTCCATTCAACCTTGCATCCCGCATAATCCGAGTCAGAGTAACCCACTAGCTCCAACTTTGCTCCTTTGGGATACCACAAACCAACATTTTGTGTATGCTTCAAGTACCTCAATATTCTCTTTGTAGCCTTCAAATGACTTTCTCTTGGTGAGGCTTGAAATCTTACACACATGCATACACTAAACATGACATCCGGCCTTGATGCGGTCACATAGAGTAGGCTTCCAATCATAGACCGATACAATTTTTGATCCACCATATTGCCACTTGCATCACTATCCAAGTTGCCATTTGTTCCCATTGGTGTACTAATGGCTTCGCTATCACTCATGCCAAACTTCTTGAGCATGTCATTGATGTACTTGCCCTGACTCACAAATGTACCATTCTTCAATTGCTTGATTTGAAGACCAAGGAAGTAACTTAACTCTCCAATCATGGACATTGCAAACTCATTAGCCATCATCTTTCCAAATTCTTCACAAAAGTATTGATTGGTTGATCCAAATATGATGTCATCAACACAGATTTGCAACACAAATAAATCTTTTCCAATCATCTTGATGAAAAGAGTGGTGTCAACCTTGCCCATCATGAACCCTTTAGAGAGTAGGAAGTCCCTCAATCTCTCATACCATGCTCTAGGTGCTTGCTTCAAGCCATACAATGCCTTCTTCAACTTGTACACATGGTCGGGCTTCTCATCATCTTCAAAACCGGAAGGTTGCTCAACATATACTTCTTCATTTATGTAACCATTGAGAAATGCACTCTTGACATCCATTTGATAGAGTTTGATGTTGTGGGCACAAGCATAGGCTAGCAAGATTCTAATTGCTTCCAATCTAGCAACCGGGGCATATGTTTCTCCAAGGTCAAGACCTTCAATTTGTGTATAGCCTTGTGCTACCAATCTTGCTTTGTTCCTTACTACTATCCCATCTTGATCTTGCTTGTTTCTAAAGATCCATTTGGTTCCAATCACATTGTGTCCCTTTGGTCTCTCTACTAATTCTCATACTTGATTTCTTGTGAAGTTATTCAATTCTTCATTCATAGCATTCACCCAATCAACATTCTTCAATGCTTCATCTATCTTGTTTGGTTCAATGGATGACACAAATGAGAAATGCTCACAAAATGAAGCCAATCTTGATCTAGTTTGCACACCTCTTGAAATATCACCAATGATAGTGTCCAATGGATGATCCCTTGTAATATTGGTTGGTTGGAGGATTGGAACTTGATTGCTTGCACTTGCTTGATCATTGGGTTGAGATGATGCACTAGCCACTTGATCTTGTTCATTATCATGAGAGCCACTTGTACTAGCTTGATTTGTATCATCTTGCATATTTGAGTTAGAGAGCACTTGCACTCGATCATCTTCATCATCATTCACTTGCCTAGGCCTTAATTTACCAACATCCATATTCTTCATGGCATTTGAAAGTTGAATGCCTCTAACATCTTTCAAGTTCTCATTCTCATCTTGTGAACCCTTGGTTTCATCAAATTCAACATCATGAACTTCCTCAAGAGTACCACTATCCAAATTCCAAACTCTATATGCTTTGCTAGTAGTTGAGTATCCAAGTAGGAATCCTTCATCACATTTCTTGTCAAATTTGCCCAATCTAGTGCCTTTCTTCAAGATATAACATTTGCAACCAAACACCCAAAAATATGCAATGTTGGGCTTTCTACCATTCAAGAGCTCATATGGTGTCTTCTCTCTCAATGGGTGACAATAGAGGCGGTTGCTACAATAGCAAGCCGTGTTGATAGCTTTGGCTCAAAAAGATTGACTCACATTGTACTCACTAAGCATAGACCTTGCCATATCAATGAGTGTTCTATTCTTCCTCTCAACAAGGTCATTTGATTGTGGAGTGTACTTGGCCGAGAATTGATGTCTAATTCCAAATTCATCACATAACTCATCAATTCTAGTGTTCTTAAACTCACTACCATTGTCACTTCTAACTCTCTTGATGGTTGTTTCAAACTCATTGTGAATGCCTTTGACAAATGATTTGAATGTTGCAAACACATCACTTTTGTCCATTAGAAAGAATACCCAAGTGTATCTAGTATAATCATCCACTATCACAAAACCATATTTGTTTCCACCGATGCTAGTGTATTGTGTTGGCCCAAACAAATCCATGTGCAATAATTCAAATGTTTTACTAGTGCTCATTATGCTTTTCTTAGGATTGGTGTTTCCAACTTGTTTTCTGGCTTGACAAGAGCTACAAAGCTTATCTTTCTCAAACACAACATCTTTCAAGCCTCTAACCAAGTCATGCTTAACCAATCTATTCAATTGTTTCATTCCAACATGATCAAGCCTTCTATGCCATAACCAACCCATGCTAGACTTAGCAAACAAATATGTAGATAATTGAGCTTCACTAGCATTGAAATCAACCAAGTATAGATTCTCATATCTAAAGCTCTTGAAGATCAAGTTGGAGCCATCTACACTTATTATCACTACATCATCTACCCCAAATATGCATTTGAATCTAAGATCACACAATTGAGCCACGGATAGCAAATTGAAGTTCAAGCTCTCTACTAGCAACACATTGGATATGCTCATGTCATTGGATATTGCAATCTTACCAAGCCCTTTGACCTTGCCTTTGCCATTGTCACCAAATGTGATACTATCATAACCATCATTGCCATTGGTATTTATTGAGTTGAACATTCTTGCATCACCGGTCATGTGTTGAGTGCACCCACTATAAAGAACCTAATGCCTTCCTCCGGCTTTGTAATTGACCTACAAAAGAAGATCAATTCTTTTTAGGTACCCAAACTTGTTTGGGTTCTTGAAGGTTAGTGACCAAGCTCTTTGGCATCCAAATGGCTTTCTTCTTTGAGACCATCCATGGTGTACCAATAAACTTAGCCTTTACACCATTTGCACCCTTGGTAAGCACATAGAAAGAATCAAGCTTAATAGAGGATACATTAGCTTGTGACTTCTTGTTCATACACTTCTGCTCTACAAGACCAACTTGTTTGCAAAAGAGTGCAAAACTGACCATTGTTCTTCACAAAGCTAGTCTTGTGAGGAGCAAATACCGCTTTGCCTTTCTTGGGGGTATAGCCCAATCCCTCTTTGTAGAGAGAAGCTCTTTGGCTACCCAAGCACATAAGCAAGCGGTCCTCACAACCATAGGCCTTAGCCAAGGTATGAGTGAGCTCATTGACCTCCTTCTTGAGGGTCTCATTCTCAACCATTAGTGAGGCATCATATGTGAAACCATCACTACTAGATGAGGTGGAAGTAAAAGTGGTACAAGAAGGGTTAGTAGGAGCAATAATGATAGACTTATATAATGATTCATCAATTAGGTCACAAGTTAAGCCTACATTATATGTCTCAACATGCTTCTTCTTATTTTGCTCATCATGCAAAGAGGAATGAGCCTTTTCAAGCTTCTTATGAGCCTTGCCAAGCTTCCCATGGGCTTCCTCTAGCCTCTCATGAGATGCATGGAGCTCATCAAAGGCTTGCTTAAGGGCTTTTATTTCCTTACACAAGCTTTTGCATTCCCTTCTCTTAATGTCAAAGTGTTCTTTAGCATCATCTAGCATGTCAAGTAGTTCATCCTTAGTTGGTTCATCATCATCACTATCACTTTCATTTTCATTATCATGTTCTTCATCACTTCCATCATCACAAGTTTGTACCTTAGTGGCCTTAGCCATGAAGCATGACGGAGTGTCGAAGAGAGAAGGCTTCTCATTGATAGCAATGCTTGCAAGTGCCTTCTTCTTGGTGGTCTTTTCATCATCACTATCTTCATCATCACTTGAGGAAGCATCACTATCCCAAGTGACCACATATAAACCACCCTTCTTCTTCTTCTTGAAGGTCATCTTGCCCTTCTCTTTCTTTCCTTCTTGTCCTTCTTCTTGTTCTTCTTGTCATCATCATTGTCACTATTGTATGGGCATTGAGCAACAAGATGATCTTTGCTTCCGCAATTGAAGCACCTTCTTGACTCTTACTTGTTCTTGGATGAAGACTTCTTTCTTCTAGCACGGTAGCCCTTCTTCATCATGAACTTGTCAAATCTCTTAACAAAGAGGGCCATCTTCTCATCATCCATCTCATCAAACCTCAAGTCTTCATCTTCGCTTGATGATTCTTGTTTTGCCTTGCCCTTGGTTGATGTGGCCTTGAATGCCACACTCTTCTTCTTCTCAACTTTCTTCTCCTTCTTTTCTTCCTTCTCATCATCATCTCTATAAGCATCATCGATCATGATATCTCCCAAGATTTGGTTTGGTGTCATTGTGTCCAAACCAATCCTCACTAGCAAGGTGACCAACATGCCAAATCTTGCGGGTTAGCATTTTAAGAACATATGAGAGAAATCCTTGTCCTCCACCTTCTCACCAAGTGCTTTGAGATCATTGACAAGCACTTCCATCCGATGGAACATGTCCGGCACACTCTCATCTTCCTTCATTTTGAAGCTAGCAAATTTCTCCTTGAGAATGTATGCCTTTGCACCCTTTATTGCCTTGGTGCCCTCGAATGGTTCTTCCAACTTCTTCCAAGACTCATGAGCTATTGCAGTGTTCTTGATTTGCTCAAATGTTCTCTCATCAATTGCATCATGAATGGCACTTAGAGCAATGTCATTATTTTGGAGAAGCACTTCTTCGGGCGCGGTGGGATTCTCTGGATCGACAATCTCAATTTTGGTTTCTACCACCATTCACACCCTTCTATTGATTTACTTGATATGTGTGGTCATCTTTGACTTTCAATATGGATAATTTGTGCCATCAAATTGGAGTGGCTTCTTGGTGTTGTTGATTTGAGCCATTTTTATACCAAAAGTTGTTAAGCCTCAAATCACGGTAACCATGGCTCCGATACCACTTGAAAGGTCCTAATGGCTAGAGGGGGGGGTTAAATAGTCTATTAAAAATTTCTACAATAACACTAAGACAAATGATTAGTCAATAAGTTGGCGAAGCAAATTTTGCGCTAGCACTGTACTTGGGGTTGCATGCCACCTACCCAATTCTATTTTCTATGATCTCTAGTATATCACAACAAAGCTATGTCACTAATATACACCTAGGTAATCAACTTAGTGAGAGTAATACAATTAAATGATAGACTATCTAGTCTTAACTACCACTAGCTCTATCCAAGTGAATGTATAATGAAATACAAGAGAGTAGTAGAGAGGTATACCGCCATAGCAAGTGACCACTGAGTGAATACCAATGAATACCAAAGAGACAATCAAGACACAATGATTTTTCCTCTGAGGTTCACTTGCTTGCCGGCAATCTAGTCCCCATTGTGGCGATTCGCTCACTTGGAGGTTCAAGCGCTAATCGGCATCACACGCCAAACCCTCAATTGGGTGCCATAAAACCAACACAAGATAAGGATCACACAAGCAATGAGCAATTTACTAGAGTACCTTTTGGCTCTTCGCCAGGGAAAGGTCAAGAATCCCTCACAATCACCACGATTGGAGCCAGAGACAATCACCAACCTCCGCTCGACAATCCTCGCTGCTCCAAGCCATCTAGGTGGCAGCAATCACCAAGAATAACAAGCGAATCCCGCAACGAAACACGAACACCAAGTGCCTCTAGATGCAAACGCTCAAGCAATGCACTTAGATTCTCTCCCACTCTCACAAAGATGATGAATCAATGATGGAAATGAGTGGAAGGGCTTTGGCTAAGCTCACAAGGTTGCTATGTCAATGCAAATAGCCAAGAGAGTGAGCAAGAGCTGGCCAAACAATATTTATAAACACCCCCAAATAATAGAGCCGTTGGCTCAATTATTGGGCTAACTGCGGGATGACCGGATGCGTAGGTCTTGTGCACCGGACGTGTCCGGTCGCTGTGTCCGGTCGCAGCCTGACCGCCAACGGCTATCTATGTGCACAGTCAAACTACATGATCGGACGTGCTGTTAGAAACGACCGGACCTAGGAGACGCAACGTCCGGTCGAGTCTAGAGAGCTCCTAGAGCCGCTCTGGGCTGACCGGACGCGTCCGGTCACACCGGACCAGGCGCTCCCAGTGTCCAATGAATTATTGCGCTAAAAACCCAAGACTTGCTGGTTCACACCGGACGCGTCCGGTCGCTCTCTGCAATCCTATATCGGCTATATCACTTTGACCTGACGCTGAACAGTAACTCGTCAGCGTCTGGTCACTCCACTAAGCCAGAGTCCGGTCACTTTCACTTAGTCGCTCACCTCGGGTCCAAATATTGGACGCGTCCGGTCACTTTCGTCTGACTACCCGAAGTCTGGATAAAATACCGAACGCGTCCGGTGGCCACACCGGACGCGTCTGGTCACTCTGTGACCAGCGCGACTAACTCCTTATCAACTCTACCTTCTTTACCCTTTCTCAAATGTGCCAACCATCAAGTGTGTCACCTTGTGCACATGTGTTTGCATATTTTCACAAATGTTTTTAGGGGTGTTAGCACTTCACTAGATCCTAAATGCATATGCAATGAGTTAGAGCATCTAGTACCACTTTGATAATCGCATTTCAATACGAGTTTCACCCCGCTTAATAGTACGGCTATCGATCCTAAATATGATCACACTCACTAAGTGTCTCGATCACCAAAATAAAAAAGCTCCTATCAAGTTTCACCTTTGCCTTGAGCTTTTTGTTTTTCTCTTTCTTCTTTTCCAAGTCCAAGCATTTAATCATCACCATGCCATCACCATCATCATGATTTTCACCATTGCTTCATCACTTGGAGTAGTGCTACCTATCTCATAATCACTTTGATAAACTAGGTTAGCAGTTAGGGTTTCATCAATTCACCAAAACCAAACTAGAGCTTTCACATGGGCCGCACCATTAGAGGTGGCCCAGGCCACAAGATCAAGGCATGCGGCGCACGGCACTGGTCGCCATGCACTGCAAGGCTACAAGAAGATTTTATAATATTAAATGTGATATTTTTCCTCGTAACCCTACCCCTCCAGAGTATATAAGGAGGGACAGGGGTCCCCTAGTTGACATCCTCATACGGATCCTAGGCTTAGCCTAAGGCATCGAATATCTCATAATACAATCCACAAAGACACACGATGTAGGGTATTACGTCAAGCTGACGGCTTGAACCTGTCTAATCGTTGTCTCTTGCGTTCTATGTCACCATCCGGTTCCTTCACGTGCACCTCCACCGTTTCATATACTACCGTGTACATACCCCTCGGTAGACTACTGGACGTATTTCGTCGACAGTGGTGCGCCAGGTAGGGGGTGTACGTGCTGATCCCATGGCGAACCAGATGGGAATTTCTTCACCAATGGCGTCCGCGGCGACTCGGCATCCCGCGATCCCATCCTTCGGCGACTTAGGATGCAACACCGCTCGCGGCATCGTGTGGAGGCCAAGCGGCGGCTCTGCGTTTTCTTCCACATCTTGGACAACCGGATTGATCTAACTTGCCAGCGGTATGCGTACGGAGCACAACAGCCCCGTGTTGTTGGGTTCGTCTTGGTCGGCAGGGCCCAATCAAGACGGATGAGGTCGCGCACAACCTCAAGCAAACAAAGGAGGAGGCACGATCTACAGCGCCATGCAATGCAAATTTGCATATACGGGATTATATACACATTCAACATGCATGCATGGAGGTCGCAAGCACAAACACGCCCGGAGGCTTGTTGACAAGCCAAGTCTTATTCCTTTCTTCCAATTTAGTATCGTGTCGCATGTTTATATCTTTGTGTATCTACATACACATATATGGTTATCAAAGTGGAAAATCGTCGTCGTCGATGTCACACGGTTGCCCTAGTCGCGTCGTTCGCGCCAGCCCTCGTCATCGACACGGCATTCCGGCGGCCGCAGGTCCTAATCGGCACACGACGCCGCGACCATCAAAAGGGTCATCTACATAACACCGCGTCTACGCTGGGAGCAGCAAGCAAGAAGAGCGGCACACTACCGGCCAAGGCGACGTCATCGACGCGCACTGCGGTCGAATTCGACTCCGACTCACGCTCGCTAGACGCTAGCCTCTGCTGACTCCGTCCCGCAGAGTTCCACTCCGACCTTCAGCTGGTGCCGACTTCGACACGGTTTCCACTACATCACAAGGCGCATGTTCGGCTCGGCAAGCCAATATCCAGAGGAGACGTGTGGTGTACAGAGCATGCAAGAGGATGTCAAGACGTGCAAGCTGTGACAAAAAATAGTCATAAGAGATTTGCATGCGTACGAGTGCATCAGAACCGGCTCCTACAGAGATCAACCTCGTCCGATTGCATCAAAGCCGAGCCCCTAAGCGAACAGCCCGAGCCGCCAAGTGAGCCGCTAAGCGAGCTGCCCAAGTTGTAAGCGAGCCACCTACTCGGACATCACGAAACGCTACGTCAACGATCTCTCTGAATCTGCTCTGCTTAAGGCCGATCAGTAATATAAGGACGACGTTGCCCGGACTACTCGCTCTGTTCACCTGCCGCATATGATGATTGCCGCGAAGAATGGCACTATGACGACCGCGACCGCCGCTACGACGACAGGCCGGAAAGCTCAAGGGCCAGACAATTTCGTCGACGCCGACCAGCCGTTCTGACTAAAGATATGTACCCTTCCTATATACATATTTAATACAATTTTCTCCTCGGTTCTTCTCTAATTATTATTTCTCCGATCATTCTCCATGTTTAGTATCTTTAAGATACTCAATTTAATTTCCATGTATACCATCTTAAAGACACTACAAGAGATATGACCTTCTACGACGTTCCATTGATATCGCAGAAAGTGAAAATTATGTCATATTTCACAATTTGCGACGAATGCATGACAAAAATGCATTCGTCGCCTATTCCCCGTAGCTAAAGGTGTTCTGCGACAAAACTAATATTATCGTCGTAATTTTGCGACGTTCATACTTGCGTTGTTGATTTACGACATTCGATTTTCGTCGTTATCAAGTAGAGAGAACATCGCAAAAAAATTGACCATAGATGACTATACATGTGCCACGTAGGACAAAAAAGATTGTCATAAAATATTGTTGTCATATGATGCGGCAGGATCTGACATGGCATATTGCAGCTCACAAGAAGTCCATTCAACAATATACAACCCATCGCAGCATTGCAGATAGAAATCAATTGTCAGCCATCAAGTGCTCACATTAATTACATCATAGATCCATTCAGAGTTACATGTTCAAATAATTTCACATGTCAAACTCAACCCAAAATACATTAAACTCATGTCCAAGTCACTACCAGATCCACCCAAGTGGCAAAATCAGCAGCCACATATCCAAGGCATTACCAAATAGACAACCAGATACGAACCATTACTAGGTCCGAGCCATTGTACCAAAATAAATAAACAGCCACGTATCCAAGCCATGTTGAGGACATGCATCATGATCAGTTGGATAAAAGGAAAAGGTAAGGAGTGACCTAGTCCTTGTTCAACGTGAACAACCGACGAAGAAGAGCATTTGTTTCTTCTGCTTGTTTCTTCAAATTTCCAATCTCTTCTGTCTGCTTCTCTCTTGCTTCCTCTGTTTCCTCAACCTTTTTCTTCAATGCTTCCAACTCATCCTCCTGGCCATGAAGTTGATCTCTAAGTGCTGCAGCACCTTGCTTCTCGGCCGCAACTTCAACCTCCAGCTCTTGTACACGTGCAGCAGCAGTAGCGCTTCTCTTGGGGACTGCTGTGTCAAGGCCAACATTTCGAAGAAATTTACTTGATGGAAAAACATGAGCAAAAACTTCAGCAGGAGTCTTTGGTTGTCCCCCTTCTGGTGTAGGCTGGGCCATCATGGTATCCATTTGACCCTAACATGATAAGAAAAATAGTTTGCATTAGTATACAAGTGTAGGCACTTTAATATATATGCTGCTGTTGCAAACTGTAGCATGAAACGACTGTTCTATATGCATAATTAAACATTTGATAAAGAATGTGTAGCATGAAACGACTATTCTGTATGCATAATTAAACTGTTAAAGTAGAAAAGTAGCATGTCCACTTTACACTATGGCAACATCATGTCTAGTCATGTCCTTAGGGTTTGCATAATTTAAACATATGCAATGAAAGTAAAGTGATTCATAATGAATAGGTACAATATGATCAAATGGTGCCCGCACTTGCCTTTTTCCCAAAGTTTTAGTTGCTCAAAATCTTCAGCTTCTATCTTCTGGTCTCGAGCTTCTACTTCGACTGTCAGTCTTTAGCTCCTAGTCTTCAGCTCTAACGAACCGCTCTTCTTCTACTCATAGCAACCGAGCAACACAGACAGACAAACAAAGACGACTAAGAACAACACACCACTCAAAAGAACCCCTGAAAAGAGCATACTAAATGGCATGGCATCATGCTAAGGTCATGAGAGCGCAAGAACTGAGAATGGAGCTATCGTTAAAGAGGACGCGACTATCGAGACTTGCATTATAAAAAGAGACAAAAAGACTGCGGAGTGCATTTATTTTATTTTAATAAAACAAGATGGTGGACATTTTCAAGAAACATCATGAAGTTCAATTAAGTGAAATTATGGTTTAACAAGAAAAGACGGAATTAAACCTTAGTCATATTTTATTTAATAACTCTTCATAGTATTTAACTTTTTTAAATATTCATAATTTAGAAAACATAGAACATGTGTGAGCAACTAATCGAATCTCATATGTTTTCATGTTTAAACTAAACAAGTTATAATTAAGAAACATTTAAGTTGTTATTAATCATGTTCGCATTTATTTATAAAAGCTCAAATTATAAACCTATGTTGCTTTTAATTCAAAAAGAAAATAAATAAACAATAATCAAATAAATATTTAAGTTGAAATTCAAAAGTGTAGAACATGGTAAACATCATTGCTAACACGTAGCTTATGTCGCTTCGAAGCTAACGCGACAAGAACGGGCTAAATCGGAACTAAAACGCGCAAGATATGACTAAAACTAGGTCTAGGGGCTTAACTGCAAAGAAAAACTAAATCTAGGGTCTAACAAATCAAACCAGGGGCTAGATCATAATTAAACATGACCAGCAAGGGCTAACTCGCAAAATTCGAGAGGCAAGGATGGTGGGTATTATTTCTCTAAAGCACAAGGGCTAAAACAGAAAACCCGAGGGCTTATTTCAAAATACTTTTGAACTACAGAGGACCGCGTGCTGATTTTTCAGAAAATGCGGGGGCTCTTTTGTGAAAGTGCCAGGGCTGACTGGGTTTACCACGTTGACGCGATAGCTCTTGCGTGGCGTTGATGTGGCGCACTCGTAGCGCTGACTGGGTAGCCACGTGGCTGCTAACTGGGCTCGGTTGACTTCAGTTGATCGGGACGCAGGGAAGATCTGAGCCGCTCGGCTCAGATCAGACAGCCGAGAGCGGCCGGCAAAAGATGGCTGTCGGGGCGGCACAGGTCATGGTGACATCGCCATGGACAGCGGTGACAGCTCGTCGGAGTCCGGCGGAACGGCGGCTATGGTGCTCAGCAGGCTAGTGCGAGGCCATGGGAGAGTGCTGCTTGACGTCACCGTTCCAGGAGAGGCAGGCTCGGCGGCGGGCGGTGGCCGGTGCAGCGCTACGCGCGGCGGCGCGCCATGGCTAGCTGGCGCGAGTTGACTGCGGCGGTGCTGTAGGGCACGACGGGGCTAGGTGAGCACACATGCGCGATGCGCTCGTGATGGCGAGCGTGATGCGCACCTTTGCTGTGGCGGAGAGCGGCCGGAGGCATGGGTCCACACGGTGGGACGGAACGGCGGCGACGATGTGACAACGGCGACGTCGCATGCATGAAAGAGAGAGCGAGAGAGAGAGGTTGGGAGAGGTGACGGTGGGTTCCTCACCTCGAGGCGAAGGTCATGGAAGGGTTATCATCGCCGGTGATGCGGCTATAGCGACGGCACGCTAGGGCTAGCGGGTTGCGCTGGCTGGCTCTGCTAGGGTTCAAAAGGGGTGTGGCGCATGGGGCTCAACCCTTTAAAGATGGCAAGGAACATCGGGGCACGCGCGGGCGTGGATCGAATGGCGACGGCGGCGTCGGTGCGATGCGGGAGGTCAGGGATGCGGCTGACGCGTGGGACAGGGCTAGCAGCGGCTCAGGGCGTGGCTGGCAGGCGGGGCCCGCACAACAGAGGCACGCGGGCGGGGACCAGGCTAGGGCGGGTTGCGGGAGCGCGGGTGGCTGCTGGGCCGGGCTATGGCCTGCCGCGCGCGCTGCGCAGAGGGGGAGGCGAGCGGGTCAAGCTAGGCTGCAAAGGAGGAGCGGGCCAAAACAAAAGAAAAAGAAAAAGGAAAAGGGAAAGATTTTTTCATTATTGAAATGAGATTTTTGAATGGGATTTTGAAACCAAAGTTTGATTCATAAATTTGAGATAATCTTAGAACATGTTTTTAGTTTATTTTGGAAAGCTAAACATCTTTTCTTCTAAACACATTTGTAAAATGTTTTTCAGACTCAAATTTGAACTAGTTTTCAAATAGGACCTTTGAAGTTTTATTAAAAAAACGAAGAGGGCCTAATCGTGGCTTGCTCGAATTTTAAAAATTTATTTTCCTCACAACAAAGACAGAGCAAAGGAACACAAGCAAGCAAACAAATCACCCCTTTTCTTTTACTCTTTTTGCAACGACAACAACTAATAAAAATCTAGGAATATTTTAGAAAAAAAATTTAAATCCTTTATTTCATTTAGTGTTTTCTAATAACAATCCAAAATAGGAAATTTGGGGTGTTATAGATCTACCCCACTTAACATGAATCTCGTCCTGAGATTCGAAGAGATTTGGGAGAAAGATAAAGCAGATCATCAAGGTTATTTTGAGACTTTTGGTGAGATATGATATAGGGGATTAAGGGTTAACAAAGGTTGACAAAGAAGTCAAAGATTGATTTGGGGATTATGACATGAGGTCAAAGGATTGAAGATCAGAATAGGCTGGAAAAGAAGATATAAGGAGGTTGAAAAGATAGATAAAAGTTGATCAACGGGTCTTCACATTATGTGGTGTAAGGACAAAGAGCAAGGATCAACAAAAGATCATAGTAAGGATAAAGATAGATCTTATGGTGCTCACAATTCATTGATTCAAGATTCATGAGATATATGTCGAAAAGATATAGAATTAGCAAAAGTTAGCAAGGAAGATGAGGATTGATCTTCAAGTCTTCACGCTTCAATGAAGTAAGGTCAAGGATCAAAGGATGGCAAGAAGGATAAGGGTCAGTCACAAGAACGATAAGGATCGATGATCGTTAGTTCATCCTATCTTCAAACTTGAGACTCTCGAGATTGATGATGGTAGCGATGCTACCCCACTTTAACAAAGTGTTTGCTTACCTTCAAAATCATGTATAAGAACTTTGTCCGGTCGGAAAACAGTCTTTAAAGGTTTCCTTCGGAGATTACCAGTTTAACAACACACAACGTCACTTGAGATTCCAAGAAACAGAAAGAGAAACAAAACAAGGATTGGAAAGGACATATTAAAGTGATGAAAACATGCAAACCAGCTTTACTATCAACTCATAATCCATATTTAGAACTTACGAACATTAAGATTCGATGGAACAGGAAACCCATTTTACAACGTGGGTTACAACCGTCTCGAAAGCAAAATATAATAAGCTGGAAGGCATAATTGACTTCACATGTTACCCCGAGTATTACAGACCTTTTTGACTGACTAAAATCTATTTGGGGCCTCCAATCTAATTCTGTTTCACATCTAATGTTGAGGGAACTCTGCCTCTAATTAAGGTCCTCATTTCTTTCAAATTGCATCATCACCTATTCAGTCATTCCACTCTATCTCTTATTCCTTTGGGTGAGAATGAGAGCCTTCGTACTCAATCTTGTCTCCTGACGGGGCTGTTAGAGATACCGAGTGTTGGGCCTAGTTAATCACTCCATGACAAGAGGATAACCATCCCATTCCAAGGACAACGTCAATCTCCAATGACTCCAAAACTATAAGATTTGCCACAAACTTGGCACCCCTTATGTCTAGACTAACTTTTGGGCATATGCGGGTTACTCTTATCTTCCCTCTTGGTGATTTAACTAGCATGAGTTCCCTCATTGGAAGCATAAGCATCTTATGATCAACAACACATTTGCTCGAGATGAAAGAATGTGAGGAGCTAGGGTCAAACAAAACTATGGCAGGGGTTAAGTTGACTAGAATCGGTCCAAACACCACATTTTGTGCTTCACGAGCAGTACATAGATCCACATGGTTCACCCTTCCATTATTGTACTTTTGCTTCACTTTATTTTCTATTGTCTGGCTGCCTTGGCTTGAGCTTCACAAACCGTTACTAGTGGTTGCCCTATCACGGCCTAATTTTGACTTCTTCCATCGAGTAACTGTTGATTCTCCATGAGGGTGTTGTGTAGTTCATCGCTAGTATTTTCTTTTGGGACCAAACCTTGCTTTTGATTGTTGTTTCTGTACACATATGGGTACTTCTTCGGACACCGCCTCATTAAATGTCCCTCTTCATGACAATGGTAACAAGAATTGTGAATAGTTTTTTTCCAAGAGTGCTATCCTGATGTTGAGTTCCTTGAGTCGACGTGCCATGAGTAGCTAGGGTGCTACAGATTTGTTGATTATAAAAGTTCTCCTTCATGAGAGTTTCTTCATTGATTCTTCCTGGGTCTCGTTCGAGGCCTCCTCTGAATGAAATGGAGAATCTTTCTGTGTTTCCACTCCTCCTAGTTCCTAGTCCTGCATAGACGAGGGCTTCTCCTTGTTCATTAGAGACATGGGTAGCATAGCTGGGTCTTCCTGACATTTGATGCGAGCTCCTTCAATGTCACCTTGGAGAAGTAGAGCTTGTACTGATAGAATGTTCTAGAGTCCGGCCATTTGATCAGCTGCCATTTCTAGGATCTGAGCTTGCCAGGCTATCATCTGTTCAGTGCTCAATTGTGTTGCAGAAGCCGTTTGCTGACTCCAATCACTGGTATTCTTTCCTCTGACATCACCTCTTGGATCTACCATCTGACAGTAGGCAAAGGCAGAATGAGTAAGAGTCTATGACATAAAGCATGGTACCGAGTAAAAGGAAATATGATAAGGATTAGGATTGATAAAGATAGGTAGGATAAGAGAGAACACTACCCCACTTTAACATGGATCGAGCTAATCCTCAAGATAATACCTTTCGGGCCTCCTTTGAAACTAAGAATAGAGATGACAGACAAGAATCACATCAAGCAAGGCAAGCACATAGCACATCATCGAGACTACACGTGCTTCTTCAACAATGGTGGTCATCCTAAGGGCAGGTTAGAGATGATGAAAGGCCATCAAAATTTTGAACAAGCTGGGATCAGAAAATTTTAGTAAAACAACATAAACCAAAGGCCAAGGGAATAAGCAAAAATAGCTCAAAGGAATCTATCAAGGAGGGGATACAATAGGACAAGGATGAGGAAATACTCAAAATCAAAGAGTTAAGGGATGACAAAATAGTTTTATAGTAAAACAAGTTTTAGAGATCCACCAGTGCTATCTAGGCATACATCCTATAGTCAACACCGCTCTGATACCCATCTATCACGCCCGGTTTTCCAAAGAGAACCAAGCTCTAGTCATATGTGTGCCCAGGAAGTCTACACATACAACAACAGAATAGAAATATCAGAAAACAATGTTATATAGCGGAAAACATACTTATATTAACACTTACAACTATCAGAGTATCACGGAACGGTTGCTAAACTTCTCCTCGGGCTCCATTCTTCTCAGGGATGGTTGACTGGGAGCTCCGTACACCAAGCACTTTCGACAGACCGTGGAAAACTCCTCTGCATCTTTGACCTTCTTCTGAGCAGCAGTTTACTACACACTGGGGTGTGGGGGAAATACCAAGGGTGAGTCCATGTCGAACTCAACAAGTATAGGCGAAAAGTAATGACATGCAAGGCTTAATCAAAGGTAGGCTGACACTAGCTTACTGCAGTTAGCATTTTTAGTTGGCAAACTTTTATTATTGCAACCTAATCAATAAGATGAGTGAAAGGTCCCAACCATTAATTAACAGAGTGATAGAGTGAGTATAACATTTTTATTATCATCATATAACCGAGGTACCAACATCAACATTAACCATGGGGTAGCAATCCCAAATAGTAACCTAGGGTAGCAACCCCAATTAAGAGCACGAGATGGCAATCCTGCCAAAGCACGAGGTAGCAACCTCAATCCACAAATCCGCCCCCACTATCCAATTGTGAGTCATATTCTAATCATGTGAGAGTCTAGGCCGCTCGTGTCCGTGAGCATGGCTGATATATCAGTTTTAACTCTGCAGAGGTGTACACTTTCACTTCAAGTCATGATTCCCATTTGCCCGAGGTCGCGACTCCCCAAAACACTACAAAGGTGAGCAGGCAGGGTTTCACTACGAGACTGTTCACAGGTTCTAGCTAATAGGATGCAACTCGTCAGGTTTGGCCTAGGCACTGGCGGCCGTCCCCATAGCTATGGAACCCAAACAACCGCAACTTAATATCCATTACCTAGGTTACTTTCTTACGCCTACCCAAAAATTTACACCCTACTAGTAGAGGTCCTGATACTACGTCATGCCAGAGCCATATGGCTTGAAGTTGTACCGTATGTCCCAGGTGGCCGCTCTACCATCAGGTCCTTAGGGAGGGCGGACACAAGTACCCCAAGAAACCGGACCAAGCTCCAATACTTGTTCCCCCTTTCATCACCTTAACCATGATGCTATAAGCATCCTTACTTCTCCATTACTAAAGTAGCCATTAATCATTAATCATCATTAAAGTAATCATTAGTCATCATTACTATCATTAACATGTAGAAGTGGTGAGTGGAGTATCTAAGCATAACTACACTACCCAAAGCATATACCCCAGGAATACAAGGAATGTAATAAAGGGCTAGTCATGTCCTTAGGGTTTGCATAATTTAGACATATGCAATGCAAGTAAAGTGATTCATAATGAATAGGTACAATATGATCAAACAGTGCCTGCACTTGCCTTTTTCCCAAAGTTTTAGCTGCTCAAAATCTTCAGCTTCTATCTTCTGGTCTTGAGCTTCTGCTTTGACTATCAGTCTTTAGCTCCTAGTCTTCAGCTCTAATGAACCGCTCTTCTTCTACTCATAGCAACCAAGCAACACAGACAGACAAACAAATACGACTAAGAACAACACACCACACAAAAGAACGCTTGAAAAGAGCACACTAAATGGCATGGCGTAATGCTAAGGTCATGAGAGCGCAAGAACGACCGAGAACGAAGCTAATGTTAAAGAGGACGCGACCATCGAGGCATGCATTATAAAAAGAGACAAAAGACTACGGAGTGCGTTTATTTTATTTTAATAAAACAAGATGGTGGACATTTTCGAGAAACATCATGAAGTTCAATTAAGTGAAATTATGGTTCAACAAGAAAAGACAGAATTAAACCTTAGTCATATTTTATTTAATAACTTTTCATAGTATTTAACTTATTTAAATATTCATAATTTAGAAAACATAGAACATGTGTGAGCAACTAATCGAATCTCATATGTTTCGTGTTTAAACTAAACAAGTTATAATTAAGAAACATTTAAGTTGTTATTAATCATGTTCGCATTTATTTATAAAAGGTCAAATTATAAACCTTTGTTGCTTTTAATTCAAAAATACAATAAATAAACATTAATCAAATAAATATTTAAGTTGAAATTCAAAAGTGTAGAACATGGTAAACATCATTGCTAACTCGTAGCTTACGTCGCTTCGAAGCTAACGCGTCAAGAACGGGCTAAATTGGAACTAAAACACACAACATATGACTAAAACTAGGTCCAGGGGCTTAACTACAAAGGAAAACTAAATCTAGGGTCTAACAGACGAAACCAGGGGCTAGATCATAATTAAATGTGACCAGCAAGGGCTAAGTCATAAAATTCGAGGGGCTTGGATGGTGGGTACTATTTCTCTAAAGCATAGGGGCTAAAACAGAAAATGTGAGGGCTTATTTCTAAATACTATTGAACTACAGAGGACCATGGGTTGATATTTCAAAAAATGCGGGGGCGCTTTTGTAAAAGTGCTAGGGCTGACCGGGCTAACCGTGTTGACGCGGTCACCCTTGCGTGGCGCTGATGTGGCGCACACGTAGCATTGACTGGGTAGCCACATGGCAGGTGACTGGGTTCGGTTGACTTCGGTTGACCAGGGCACAGGGCATGGCTCAGATCGTACGGCCGAGAGCGTCCGACAGAAGATGGCTGTCGGGACATAATAGGGCATGGTGGTGCCGCCATGGACAGCAGCGGCAGCTCGCCGGAGTCCGGTGGAATGGCGACTATGATGTTCGGCAGGCTAGGGCGAGGGCATAAGCGAGTGTGGCTTGATGTCGCGGTCCCAGGAGAGGTGGTGTGCCATGGCTGGCCAACGCGATTTTGCGTCGGCGATGCTGAAGGTGGAGAGCGGCTAGAGGCATGGGTACACGCGGCGGGGATGGAACAGCGGCGACGACGTGACAACGGTGATGTCACATGCACGAGAGAGCGAGAGAGAGAGGTCGGGAGAGGTGATGGCGGGTTCCTCACCTCGGGGCGAAGGTCGTGGAGGGGTTATCATCGCCGGTGATGCGGAGACACATGATAACGGCGATAGTGGGCCGCGCTCAAAGGCGCGGCTATAGCGGTGGCGTGGTAGGGCTAGCAAGTTGCACTGGCCGGCTCTGCTAGGGTTCGAAAGGGGTGTGGCGCATGGGGCTCAACCCTTTAAAGCTGGCGGGGAACCTCAGGGCATGCGCGGGCGTGGATTGAATGGCGGCGGCTGCGTGGGACCAGGCTGGTAGCGGCTCAGGGCGTGGTTTGTAGGCGGCACCCGCACGGTAGATGCACGCAGGCCGCTGCTGGCGCTGCTGGCGCTACTGTGCTCGGCTAGGCCGAGGCCCAAGCAGAGGGGCGTGGAGCTAGGGCAGGCCAGGGTGGGTTGCGGGAGCACGGGCGGCTGCTGGGCCGAGCTGGGCAGCAAAGGAGGAGCGGGCCAAAACAAAAGAAAAAGAAAAAGGAAAAGGGAAAGATTTTTCCATTATTGAAATGAGATTTTTTAATGGGGGTTTGAAACCAAATTTTGATTCATAAATTTGAGATAATTTTAGAACATGTTTTTAGTTTATTTTGGAAAGCTAAACATCTTTTCTTCTAAACACATTTGTAAAATGTTTTTCGGACTCAAATTTGAACTAGTTTTCAAATAGGACCTTTGAAGTTTTATTTTCAAAAAACCTAGAGGACCTAATCGTGGCTTGCTCAAATTTTAGAAATTTATTTTCCTCACAACAAAGAAAGAGCAAAGGCACACCAGCAAACAAACAAATCACCCCTTTTCTTTTACTTCGTAAAAGTTTTAAAAAAATCCACATTTTTCTCATTTTGCAACGACATCAACTAATAAAAATCTAGGAATATTTTAGAAAATTTTTAAATCCTTTATTTTATTTAGTGTTTTCTAATAACAATCCAAAATAGGAAATTTGGGGTGTTATAGAGCCCCCGAGTGCTTGTCCATGGCGAAGTCGTTGCGATCTCTGGGTAGCGAGCTGATGAGGATGTTTCTTCGGTGCTTGGAATGGCTGCAGCCGGCGTGGATCGACCTCTCGGACAGCTTTGGGTCGATCTCTGTTGGCCTGACGTCCTCGGTGGGCTCACGAGCCCCAAGGGCAACTTCTTCGGGTTTGGCTCACTGTAGCTTCTGACCAGGGAGGCTCTTGCGTTCTAGTGCTTGAGCCTTCAAGGCGCGATGGCATCACGCTCTTTGTATTCCCGCCTCTAGGTGCAGTTGCTGCTCTTGACGAAGAGCTAGTGTGACCTATCGCCGTGGAAGCGGATTCTGAGGGCCGCATGGTTCGGTCCGCTCGACGTGGCACGTGGTGTGCTTAGGGAGCCCGCTTCCTCAGATGCACGTGCCTCCAAGTGAAGGCTGACAGTTCGTTGAAACGTGGCAGGCTGCTCGTCCACCATGCAGGACCTAGTCTTGACTCCGGGCTTGGCCTTGTGAGGCATGGCATGGGGTAGCCACCTGATCGATAGCGGCGACGCCACATGGCGGCGGATGATTTCATCGTTCACGTGTGCCCTGATGTGCTACGCTCCGCTGGTTGTGGAGGTGTTTCTCGGGGTGTGGCTCTACCGCTGGACCTAGTTTTCCCATGCGGTTGACCTAGACAGGGTTGAAGCTGGTGATGGGCGCTGACCCATTAGTATGGATAACCTCGTGGTTGCTCAAAAGGATGTGGCCAATGAGGTCATTCCCTGGGTGAGTTTGTCATGAGCCATAGACGTTCGGCCTCCTAGACGGAGGACTTGGCCATGACTGGTGATGAGAGAGGTTGCTAGCCCCCCTACGTAGGTGAAGTTAGGGATGCTGCCATCGAGGGCAGTTTTGAGAGTGTGTCCACCGCAGGCCACGGGACCCAGATCTCCGCAGCGGAGGTTTGGGCTATGGCTATAGGTGGACGCGGGCGCTGGCCCTTGGACGTCGGTTAACTCATACTTTCAAGGCAGATGTGACCACCGTGGGTCATTCTGCTAGTGAGTCCACCAACGATGTGAGGAGCCATCGCTTCCTGCTCAACAATCAAGAGTGCGTGACTATCCACTACCTGGCGCGCTAACTGTCAGTGTTTTGTAAACCAGACTAGTAAATTTATATGATTGCCACGTTGCTCTAATAAGATGATGGTAGCATCCAAAAGATATGGGGATTTATACTGGTTCAGGCTAGAGCCCTACGTCCAGTCTCAGAGATGATCGAGTGCGTGTTCCTCACTTAAATGCTCTGAAGTTCTTACAATGGGGGTGCAAGAAAGGTGGAAGAGGTTGGAGAGCTAGAGCTAGGAGATGGACTGCCTGAAGGGAAGCTCTAGGAGCCCTACTACGATGGAGAATGAGTAAAATGGTAGAGGATGTGCCCTGGCTGCCCTTATATAGAGTTTGGGGCTAGGGCATGTATAGAGGAGGTTCTCCTGACCGAAGGGTCGTGAGCCTAATGGAGGTCCTAGCTAACTTGGCTTGCAAGCTACACCGTCTTGTGGTGCACGTCCGGTCATGGTTGTCATCATGGACCTATGGCCACGTCGTGGCATGGTTTGGCGTGGTGCTATGGTGCCGGCCGTGGCGGCACTGTAGGCCTAGTGGAGGTTCGCCAGCTGTCCTGTGCGATGTGGTTTCCACCATGGTCTTCGTCATCGCCTCCTGGTTTCCTGGGGCAGCGTACAGGAGTTGGTAGTCACCGCCAGGTCATCGATCGCCTTGTTGTCCGAAGGAGCTGAGGGCCATGACCCCGATCCTTGGGGTCATGGCTTCCATCGGTCCAGATGGCCTCTTGAAAGGTCCTTGTTTGGTTTTGGTAATTGAGTGACAACTTAGGTGGACTAATTGTGTTTATGTGAGATACACAGGTGATTAGTCCACAGGTATATGTGTGTGAGCAACATATGCCATGAAGGTGAAAATGGCTTGGAGATGTTGCAAAGCTCACACATGTGATGATGAAGGAGCTTAAATGCACATGAGACATGACATTGAGTCATGTGATCAAGGTGGAGAAGATCAAGACAAGACTTGGCTTGATGGACCGGTTGCAAGCGTGAAGGGCAAGTCGAAGGCTTTGGAGTGATGGACCGCGTGGCGGTGAAGCTTGAGTAAGACTTGGCGCCGATGGACGATGGCAATGGTGAAGAGCAAGTAGAGTCAAGATCGATGAACCAATATGATCATGTGATGATATGAAGTGGATCATATCATTGTTGATCATGTTGGTGCATGTGTTGCATCGACGTTGGAGGAGATGGAATGGAATGCGCAAGGCAAAGGTATAAACTAGGGCATTTCATTTCACCGGTCATAGGTGTGTAGAGAAGTTTATGATCGGGTTTAGGATAGATGGCCGTACTATCAAGAGGGGCAAACTTGTTTGCATATTGGTCATCTAGTGCCACTCGAGTGATCTAACTTTGCATTATCGCTAGGATCGAGTGGCGTGGCAAGTTGAGTGGCTAACATCCTTTGGGAAATGATTGTGAAAATGCTAACACACATACACATGATGGTGTACACTTGGTGGTGTTCGCACATTTACAAAGGAGGTGGTGTTTGCAGGGGTGAGATGGGTTTTGGGTCCCTCTCTATTGCGCCGGATGCAAATTTTTGTGGTTAGCACACTTGATCAAGGGTGAAGAGAATGGAGGTGATGCCAGCATCGGTCAAGTGACCAGACGCTGGATCCAAAAGCACCAGACGCTGCCTGCCTGCGTCCGATCGTGCTGACGTGGAGTGTAGCAGTAGCTGGAGAGTGACCGGATGCTGGGGCTACGTCCGATCGCGTTGGACCGGACGCGTCCGGTCATGCTCGGGAGCTTACTGGAAATGACCGGATGCTGAGGGTCCAGCGTCCGGTCAGTTGAAGCTGCTGCGTCCAGTCAAGTCAAGTGACCGTTGGAACTGGGACACGTGGCCGTCTGCGGGCGACCGGACGCTGAGGTCTAGCATCCGGTCAACACGACCGGAGCGTCCGGTCAGCCCGACCGTTGCCCAGTGAAGGGGTAACGGCTAGTTTAGCCCTTGGGGCTATAAATAGAAGTGGCCTTCGGCCATGGCTGGGGCTGAGCACCTTGGGGGACTTTGTGTCCATTCTTGAGAGTGCTTAGGAGCCCTCCATCTCACACATACATGATAGCGATCATCCGATTGTGTGAGTGAGTGATTCTAGTGCGATTGCATCATGAGGTTGCATCGAGTGGCACTAGGTGATCGAGTTGCAAGCCGGTGGTGCTTGTTACTCTTGGAGGTTGCCACCTCCTAGATGGCTTGGTGGTGGTCTCCGTCGAAGCGCGCAAGAAGCTTGTGCGGCGCTCCGGAGAAGTGCTTGTGAGGGGCATTGTGCTCGCCCCGCAGGAGCCGCGAAGAGCAACTCTAGTAAAGCGTGTCATTGAGCTACCCTCACTCAAGGGGTAGGTTCTTGCGGCGCCCGACGTGCGGGCTTAGCGGGTGATGCTAATTAGCCGCCGAGCCACCAAGTGAGCGGTCGACACAACGGGGACTAGCGTGTTGGCAAACACGTGAACCTCGGGAGAAAAATCATCGTGTCAACCTTATTCTTCCTGTTGGTTTGCATCCCCGTTACATAAGCTTGCAATTACTTTTATACATATTAAGCTTGTGTAGTTGCTCTTGTAATTAGATAGCTTGTGTAGCTTGCTAATTACCTTCTTGCTTGTGTAGCATAGAAGTAGCTCCATTGCGTGGCTAATTTGGTTGTAGTAACCTTGTTAGTCACATTGCTTAGTTTGTATAGCTAAGTATTTGCGCTCTCTAATTAGGCATTGGTTGCCTTGTTATTGAGTATTGCTAGTGAGCTTAGTTAGCTTTGTGCTTTTGCTTACTAGCATGTGTAGGAGCTCCCTTGTTGCTCAAAGTACTAGTAGCATAGGTTTGTGTGACCTTGCACCTAGAATTGTTTAGGAGAGCTCTAGCTAGCCCGGCACCTTAGTTGCATAATTAGTATCTTTGCAAGGTGCTAGTGAACATATATAGAGGGGTATAGTCTTGGCTAGACCGATTGTTTTAATTCCGCATTTGTATCGGTTAGCCGACGCAATTAAGTTTTAGAAAAGACTATTCACCCCCCCTCTAGTCCGCCATCTCGACCCTTCACCTCTATGTCAAGGCCTTCGTTGTGGATCCCATCCCGTAGTGGGTGCAATCGTACATGCATTGTGTCGGGCTGTATTTGGCCGGTGGATGTCGTACCAGTCGTCACTGCCTTGGGTGGTGTTGTCTTGTCTGAGCTGCGTGGTGCAAGGATGGCGTCTGACTGGACCGAGGTGACCGCTATCCCCTCGGTCCTTGCGGGGTCAGAGTGGCATGCCTACCCTTGTCAGAGCAGGTGTGCCTGGCGGCGCTTGACCTCTCCCCGTTCTTCCCACGGGTTAGGACGGTAGAGAGGTCGAGCGTCTCTTGTACACATGGCGGCTAAGTCTGATGAAGGGGTCGTGGCCGGCCCCCGCCTTAGCGCTTGGCCTGGTTTTCTTGGATCAATTGGGCCTTGGTCGTTCAGGCTCCCATTGGCTGGCGTATCATGGGCCACTCGGCCTGCTAACTAATCGATGTCTTAAGACACCCTAGGGTTATTACCCCGACAAGTGTCATTTCTTGGTGCTTGTGTTTTTGGAACATTGTTTTTGTGGATACCCAGAATGTCAGTATTTTCAATAGTAGTTCTTTGCTTCATACCACGAGGTCTTGGCCTAGTTACATGTTAAGTGTTTCCTTGATAGGAGTCTTATACTCTTTGTTCGCTTATAAAGCGACTGAATTTGGGACGAATTATGTGGGAAGAATGTAACATTAAAAAAATAGTTAATGTATTTTTTGGTTTATTGGGCCTAGAGGGTTGAGAGACAAAGGCCTAATTAGAGTCCAATTCGAGAAGGCAAGGAGTCAGGGAAAAAAAAAGCCCTAACCCAATCCACGTTGTTTCCTGTTGGCCGCTCGTCTCGTCTCGGAGGAGTTGGAGGCGGCGCTGCAGTCTCGAGATATCCTCACTGTAGGGCTGCTGCTTTGAATCATGCCCTGTGAATCACCGTGTGGCATGCAAAGGAGGCTACGGCTGTCTGCAGCAAGGTCAGAGGGCGGCGGGGTCTGTAGCAGCAAAGGGAGGAGACAGGAGAGAGTAGCAGGTCGGGGCACCACACCAACATTCTGAGATCATGTTAGATAACTGAGTAGATCAGATCAATTTCGTTTTTATCTCCTTTCTGTTTTCTTTAGGTGAACCATAGGTTTGAATCAGAGGTCTGTAGACCACTACTTTATCTACTATATCATAAGTTACTGTTGCAGACTGTTTCAGATCTGAGTGAAAACATTGTGGCCTAGATTAAAAATAGTAGAAGGCCGAATTAAATTATGTGATGGATACCAAAGTTGTAGGAAATTTTATGTAGATAATTTCAGTGCAGTCAATCATAATATTTTCTGCTGTATAACAATAGTTATGAAAATAACAAGTCGACTGCTCAGACATAGTCATGTGGCTGTCTTGCTATGTGTATTCTTAATTTAAGGTTTTCTTTTAAATGTGGGGAGTATGATCGACTAAACATAGGGACGTGTATTTATTCTTTACATGATATGTGTGCTTTATTGAGTAGTTCCATATATTTATCTTTACCAGGAAGTGCACCTTATAACCATTCTTAGATGCGCTCGTCAAGATCATTTTCTTCGGTGAAAACGCAAGTAACGTAGGGGTATGGCTAATGCTATGCTTATATTCATGTCTTGCATTCTTTTTGAATAAAGTACAGCAAGACTAGTAATATGGTTTACCTTCCTTCTTCTTTATGTATACATTGTTTATGGATTTATTTATAATGTCGATGTCGCTTGTTGCTATGAGATGATCACTACCCCAGATTTGGACATCACTGCCGGCCTCATCACTGCCGGATTTGTGACAACAGGTAGTGATGTACCTTCACTGCCGGTTATGAGCTTGAAAATGAGGAAATGATTAGGGCTGGGCTGAAACCGGTAGTGAAGGACCACATCACTGCTGGTTTGTGGCTTGAACCAGCAGTGTTTTGGCGGCCACTCATCACTGCTGGTTTAAGCCAAGAGCCAACAGTGATTTGGTTCTATCACTGTCAGTTCTAGCTAAGAACCGACGGTGATAAGCCTACAGCACAAAAAGGCTGCAGTCATCCTCTTCTTCCTCCTCTCTTCCATCCCGAGAACAGAGGCGCATGTTTGTTCCCTTCCCTCCATTGTTGCATCTGCACTTCACCATGAAGCTAGCGCTTGGATTTTGAGGAATGGCTTGATCTTTTTTCTTTAAGGTTAGTAACAAACATCCACTCATATGATTTTGTTGCTTAATTAGCTTTGTTATGATGGTTACATTGCTTGATTCTCATTCTAGTTCTTTTTCCATTCTAAAGAGCATTCTTCTAATTGGACATTTGTACAAGGCTCAAATTCCGGTGAATCCATCATCCAAAAGATTGGTGTCTATGAACATATTTAAATTTCTAGCTAATTATTCCATGGTGGTCAAGATCATCATTGTTAGTATGTGATGTTATAATTAGTTCTTAGAAGTAGAGTAGAATAGTTGTTCTTCATTATTGTGCAATAATTGTTTTTTACTACGATTTTCAATTTACAGGGCCAGGGCTACCAATTTTAATTTTTCAATAATTAGTGTACAATAATGTTTTCAAAAATAGTACTTTCGAGCTACAATTATTGTTCATGAATCTCGATTTCTTATTAATTCTTTGTAATTACTGTCACATTATTTTTTTGTGCAGAGATGAATCAAGAGTGGATGCATCTGTCCTGAACGGACAAGCGGTACATGCATGGCGTTAGCCAGTTTATCACCGATGCCAAAGCCCATGCTGTGAATGGGAACCCTGTCTTCTGCCCATGCAAAGATTGCAAGAATCAAAGGAACTTTTGTCAAATTGAGTCTATACGATCGCACTTGATTACCAGAGGGTTCATGCCAAACTATACGATATGGACAATGCATGGCAAGGTTGGTGTGAATGCTCTGCAGGAAAACGATGATGATGTGGACATGCCTGACGTAGCCATCCACGATGCTGACGAAGAACCCGGTGTCAACACGGATCCTATGGCCATAGTTAATAATGTGTTTAGGAACACGCTAGCTGATGACACCAATGATAACGATGGCATTTCTCAGCTGCTACGTAATGTAGAGACCGGATGTCTTAGTGAAAGACAGCTGAGAAAGCTAGAGAAAATGAGACA
Source organism: Miscanthus floridulus (assembly GCF_019320115.1). Classification (NCBI taxonomy): domain Eukaryota; kingdom Viridiplantae; phylum Streptophyta; class Magnoliopsida; order Poales; family Poaceae; genus Miscanthus; species Miscanthus floridulus. Next base: position 80,060,382 of record NC_089588.1, read on the forward strand.
AGATGGCAAAACACCATTGTATAGGAATTGTTCAATGAGCAAACTAAAAGCCGACATTATGCTGTTAGAGTTCAAATCGACAAACGGATTGAGCGATAAAGGCTTTGATCAGTTGCTAGGTAAAATACGGAAAAAGCTCCTAGAAAAAAATGAATTGCCAGAAAAGACATACTTGGCCAAGCAAATGATCTGCCCCATCGGCCTCGAGGTTGAAAAAAATCCACACGTGTTCCAATGATTGCATATTGTACCATGGAGAAAAATACAAAGACTTAGACAAGTGCCCCAAGTGTGAAGCTCCACGGTACAAGGAAGGGCCGTCAGATGAGGGTACCAAGACCAGAGGAGGCCGCATGAAGGTTGTTTGGTATGTGCAAAGTTAGCCAAGCTGTTGCTCTGGCATGGCAAAGAGCGTAAGAATGACACAATGATGAGGCACCCCGCCGATGGGCATGACTGGAGGGCTGTTAATACTATGTTCTATAAGGACATCGGTGGAGAGGTAAGACACCTTTGGTTTGCTTTGAGCACAGATGGGATGAATCCTTTTGACCAGGTTAGAAGCAATCATAGCACCTGGCTAGTGATGCTCTGTATATACAACCTTCCACCTTGGGTCTGTATGAAGCAGTCGTACATCCAGATATCACTACTGATACAAGGGCCAAGACAACCTAGGAATGACATCGATGTGTTTCTAGAACTAGTGATCGATGAACTAGTGGAGATGTTTGAAAAGGGTGTACCGAATGTTTAGGACGAGTACAAAAAGGAACATGTCATGATCAAGGGAGTACTTATCGCAACAATCACCGACCTTCCAGGTCAAGGTTCATTGTCCAGAGAGAAGACAAAAGGCTATACTGGATGTGTCGAGTACTTAGACGACATCGATGTGGTAAATCTACCAAATAACTTAAAGATAGTTTATATGGGACACTGTAGGTTCCTACCTAAGGATCACCCTTACTGTAGGAACATAAAAGATTTCAATGGTACTATTGAGAAACGCTTAACTCCAAAATATCGAGATGGGCCTGTGATACTTCAAGAACTCAACAAACTATAGGTTGTCCATCGGAAGGGGGACAATGCAGTAGCAGTGCCTAATGGGAGCGTTTGGAAGAAAAATTGGTTTTCTGGAAACTACCTCATTGGTCATTTCTGAGTGTACGCCAGTATCTTGATCCCATGCACATCACTAAAAACGTGTGCGCTAACACTCTTAACACCTTGATGGACACCGGGGGACATCGAAGGATTCACTAGCCACATGCCTGGACATGCAACACTTGGGAATCAGGAAGGAGTTGCATCCCATGGAGCTAGAGAATGGCCAGTTTGAACTTTCGGTTGCATCATGGACATTGAAGAAGGAAGAAAAGCGTGTGCTTATTTCTTTCTTCAATGAACTCAAAGTCCCGATGGGCTACTATGCGAACCTGAAGAGGCTAGTGAATATGAGAGAACTCAAGTTCAACTATGGCCCTATGAAGGCCCATGACTGTCATGTCATTATGACTCAGCTGCTCCCTATTGCCCTGCGTGGTATCCTCCCCCAAAGGTCCGCGCCCCAATAATAAAGCTTTGCTCGTTCTTCAACGTGGTCTCAAAAAAGGTCATTGATATGTCCACGCTAGAGTAGATGCAGCGGGACATAGCCGAAACTCTCATTAGGCTTGAGATGCATTTCCCGTCGACTTACTTTGATATATCATTGCATCTGCTCATTCATCTTGTTGACCAAATTAGAGCCCTTTGCCCAATGTACCTGCATCAGATGTTCCCTTTCGGAAGATTGATGAAAGTTTTCAGGAAGTATGTTAGGAATAGATTCAGGCCAGAAGGGGGCATGGTTGAAGGATGGTCAATAGAGGAGGCCATTGAGTTCTGCACATATTATCTAGACATTAAAAGGGTCGGAGTTCTAGAATCTCATCATGAGGGAAGACTATGTGGCAAAGGAACGATCAAGGAGAAATCTATTACAGTAGATGACCCTGTTTCTTTTAGATAGGCATAGTTCACTGTTCTCCAGCAAGCCAAGGGTGTGATGCCATACATTGACAAGCATAGGCAATCACTGCAAACTCTGTATCCGAGTAGGTCACAGGCTTGGATGGATAAAAAACATAAGGAGGAATTTGTCAACTGGTTGCGACGCCATTTGCTTGGAATAAAGTTGGGTAATCAACTGGATGCCTTAGCCAAGGGACCTTCGAGTACATATCTTAAGTACCAAGGTTATGAGATCAATGGATTCACGTTTTACACAAAAAAAGCAAGATGGAAAGAGCACATACAAAAATTATGGTGTTCATTTTGATGCTCATGACGAAAATGGCAACGTGCAGGCGACATACTATGGTTTCATAGAGGAGATATGGGAGCTAGCCTATGGTCCGTTGAACGTAGCTCATTTTCACTGCCAGTGGGTCCAGCTCGAGGAAATCAACACTGACAGCGAAGGGTTCACTACCGTTGATCTCACTAAGACCGCATATAGAGACGACCCCTTTGTCCTTGCAAGAGATGTTATGCAAGTCTTCTATGGAAGGAACAACAAGACAAAAGGAAGGCTAAAAGTAGTCTTAGAAGGGAAAAGGAAGATTGTCGATGTTGATGGAGTGATGGATGAAGAAGACTATAGGGGCTATCATGAAATACCTCCATTCGGGGCGAACGTACCCCTACCTATCCTTCAAAAGGGTGACAAACCTGCTTACGTACGGCTTGATCACAAGGAGGCCCTCATTGTTGATGCACCTAAAGATAGTTAGATTATTGTAAACTATGTAATCATTATTCGGACGTTGTTCACCAACTATGCAATCTAATTTATATTTTGTGCGCTTCTCTAAAATTAAATAATTAACTAGTAATCAAATATTAAGATGATGTTCAAAAACACTATTATTTGATAATTATACACCATTAATTAATTATCATGAAATTAAATAATCGAGACACAAATATTTGTATTATTTTACAATAAATTATATGTATTTACATGCACTAAATGGATAAAAGAAAAAACATAACCTAAACTAATGTAATCCTTAATGCTAGCGCAGCAGTTAAGGCCCTATAATCTGGACCTCGAATTAATTAATTCCCATTCAGTGGATAAAACAAAAAAGAAAATATACCTTGATGTACTCTCTATCATAGTGCAGCAGTAAAAGCCAGCTACTGTAAAGCCTGTGCCCTTGGTTCGATTCCTAGGTGTGGCAAACTTTTTTTTATATATTTTTACAGAATTAAATGAACCTCAACTTAAACTATAAAATGATAACAAAACATTTCCTAACATAAATCCTACTTTAACGCAGCGGTTAAGCCACTAATCCCTCTTTCTCGCTCCCTTGGTTCAAAACCCAGGTGGGACAATTTTTTTAATATTTTTATCCAGAGCCCACGGCAGTGGCTCTGATTTCAAAAAAAAAAAAAAGCTAAGCGCCTGTTTGTCAGCGGCACTGTTTGTCCAGAGCCTGTGGCAACGGCACAGTTTGTCAGGCCTATTACTGTCATTTTTTTTTCTTAAAAACCGACAGTGATACATGGAATCACTGCCGGTTCTAAAAAATGGCACTAATGACCCCTATCACTGTCGGTTTTTTATCATAACTGACAGTGATATGAATATTCCCTCATGGGCCAACAGTGATCCCGCTGATCACCACAGTAGGAGCATTGCTCCCACCTATCATGACAACTAGCCTATAAAATGGTTCCCTGCTAGGGAGCCTCTCCATGCATGTTGGTTTCAACCAGGGCTTATCAGCCATGATATAGTGTTTTTCTCTCACAACAAACCACATATATCGTTATGCGTCATAGTCCACAAAAATGGTGGACGCAAGAGGTACTAGAACAATGCTACTGAAGATAGAGGAACGCCAAAGATTGGAGATGCCACGAGGTTCATAGAACCATCCACTATGGTGTGCATCTGGACTGTACCAAGAAAAAGACCATGTACAGCAGAGGCATGGATTCATCGATGCCACCTTATCATCTCCAACCGGTATAGCTCGTAGACCACCTCGGTGCTACTGTTTGACCCTAGTTGGTTCTACAAGAATGCTACTGAGGTGGTTAAATTATAATGTGTTGATGCACATTGATTGTAACATTGACCTGTATTAAAATAGGTCTTTATTATCGTATATGGAATTTTAGTGTAAGGTCTTTGTTATCGTATATGTAATTTATTTCTAATATTTTTGTTATTTTTTGATGTATTTCTGTACTATCTAAATAAATATATCGTTGTTGTTAAAACTTTCCCACTGTACTATATAAATAAATATATCGTCATTGATGTGTCCACGCTAGAGTAGCTGCAGCGGGACATAGCCAAAACTCTCGTTAGGCTTGAGATGCATTTCCCATCGACTTACTTTGATATCTCATTGCATCTGCTCATTCATCTTGTTGACCAAATTAGAGCCCTTTGCCCAATGTACCTGCATCAGATGTTCCCTTTCGAAGATTGATGAAAGTTTTTAGGAGGTATGTTAGGAATAGATTCAGGCCAGAAGGGGGCATGGTTGAAGGATGGTCAATAGAGGAGGCCATTGAGTTCTGCACATATTATCTAGACATTAAAAGGGATAGAGTTCTAGAATCTCATCATGAGGGAAGACTATGTGGCAAAGGAATGATCGAGGAGAAATCTGTTACAGTAGACAACCCTGTTTCTTTTAGACAGGCACAGTTCGCCGTTCTCCAGCAAGCCAAGGGTGTGATGACATACATTGACAAGCATAGGCAATCGCTGCAAACTTCGTATTCGGGCAGGTCACAGGCTTGGATGGATAAAAAACATAAGGAGGAATTTGTCAACTGGTTGCGACGCCATTTGCTTGGAATAAAGTTGGGTAATCAACTGGATGCCTTAGCCAAGAGACCTTCAAGTACATATCTTAAGTACCAAGGTTATGAGATCAATGGATTCACGTTTTACACAAAAAAAGCAAGATGGAAAGAGCACATACCAAAATTGTAGTGTTCGTTTTGATGCTCATGACGAAAATGGCAACGTGCAGGCGACATACTATGGTTTCATAGAGGAGATATGGGAGCTAGCCTATGGTCCGTTGATGGTAGCTCATTTTCGCTGCCAGTGGGTCTGGCTCGAGGAAATCAACACTGACAGTGAAGGGTTCACTACCGTTGATCTCACTAAGACCGCATACAATAACGACCCCTTCATCCTTACAAGAGATGTTATGCAAGTCTTCTATGCAAGGGACAACAAGACAAAAGGAAGGCTAAAAGTAGTCTTAGAAGGGAAAAGGAAGATTATCGGTGTTGATGGAGTGACGGATGAAGAAGACTATAGGGGCTATCATGAAATACCTCCATTCGGGGTGAACATACCCCTACCTATCCTTTAAAAGGGTGACAAACCTGCTTACATATGGCTTGATCACAATGAGGCCCTCATTGTTGATGCACCTAAAGATAGTTAGATTATTGTTTAACTATGTAATCATTATTTGGACATGTTCACCAACTATGTAATCTAATTTATATTTTGCGCGCTTCTCTAAAATTAAATAATTAACTATGTAATCAAATATTAAGATGATGTTCAAAAACACTATTATTTGATAATTATACACCATTAATTAATTATCATGAAATTAAATAATCGAGACACAAATATCTGTATTATTTTACAATAAATTATATGTATTTACATGCACTAAATGGATAAAAGAAAAAACATAACCTAAACTAACGTAATCCTTAATTCTAGCGCAACTGTTAAGGCCCTATAATCTGGACCTCCAATTAATTAATTCCGTTCAGTGGATAAAACAAAAAAGAAAACATACCTTGATGTACTCTCTGTCATAGTGCAGCAGTAAAAGCCAGCTACTGTGAAGCCCGTGCCCTTGGTTCGAATTCATGGTGTGGCAAACTTTTTTTTATATAGTTTTATAGAATTAAATGAACCTCAACTTAAACTATAAAATGATAACAAAACGTTTCCTAACATAAATCCTACTTTAACACAACGGTTAAGCCACTAATCCCTCTTTCTCGCTCCCTTGGTTCAAAACCCAGGTGGGACAATTTTTTTTAATTTTTTTATCTAGAGCCCGCGACAGTGGCTCTGATTTCAAAAAAAATAAAAGCTAAGCGCCTGTTTGTCAGCGGCACTGTTTGTCCAAAGCCTGTGGCAGCGGCACTGTTTGTCAAGCCTATCACTGTTGTTTTTTTCTTAAAAACCGACAGTGATACATGGAATCACTGCTAGTTCAAAAAAATGGCACTAATGACCCCTATCACTATTGGTTTTTTATCATAACCGACAGTGATATGAATATTCCCTCATGGGCCAGCAGTGATCCCACTGATCACCACAGTAGGAGCATTTCTCCCACCTATCACGACAACTAGCCTATAAAATGGTGCCCTGCTAGGGAGCCTCTCCATGCATGTTGGTTTCAACCAGGGCTTATCAGCCATGATACAGTGTTTTCCTCTCACAACAAACCACATATATCGTTATGCGTCATAGTCTACCAAAATGGTGGACACAAGAGGTACTGGAACAATGCTACTAAAGATAGAGCAACGCCAAAGATTGGAGATGCCACGAGGTTCATAGAACCATCCACTGCGGTGTGCATCTGGACTGTACCAAGAAAAAGACCATGTACAGCAGAGGCATGGATTCATCGATGCCACCTTATTGTCTCCAACCGGTATAGCTCGTAGACCACCTCGGTGCTACTGTTTGACCCTAGTTGGTTCTACAAGAATGCTACTAAGGTGGTTAAATTATAATGTGTTGATGCACATTGATTGTAACATTGACCTGTATGCAAATAGGTCTTTATTATCGTATATGAAATTTTAGTGTAAGGTCTTTGTTATTGTATATGTAATTTATTTCTAATATTTTTGTTATTTTTTTTGTATTTCTGTACTATCTAAATAAATATATCATTGTTGTTAAAACTTTCCCACTATACTATATAAATAAATATATCGTTGTTGTTAAAACTTTCCCACTGTACTATCTAAATAAATATATCGTTGTTGTTAAAACTTTCCCACTGTATTATCTAAATAAATATATCCTTTACATATATGCACCTTCACTGTCGGTTCTAATTACAAACCGGTAGTGATATTCACTTTCACTGTCGGTTCTATTTAAAAACCGACAATAATGTCCATGCCCCCCTATATAAAACAAACCGCTAGCCACATACATCGATCCCACCCTCCCACGAAATCTGACAGTCTCATTTCTTACGTTTCACTCTCACTTCTCAAGAAATCCACTCTCTCTCTATGTGATTTGGTCATGGCTCCTGCATTTTTCAATGGTATTGATATGTTGTCTTCTCCAATATTCTATCTATATTCATTTGATCTATATGTATATTCATGTTTCTTTGTATTCTACATTTATATATATTCTTATTCCTTGCATTCGATCTATATTTAATTATGTTGCCACATTTTACTTGGAAGAATTTTTTGTGCATATATTTTATGTTCATATTTTGTTTTTGTATTTTATTGATCAGGTGGTATGAACAACTTACCTCCCCCATCACAAGAACCAGGTTTCCACCTTAGCGATGAGCCATTCACTCCTAACGTGGCCATTCCATGATTCCCTGTTCTAGCTATTGTATGAAATATTTTCCAACATCTTTTGTTTTTATGCTAACAAATAAGTGTAATTAGTTTAATATCATTGTTGCATACATATATGCCGCATACTATATCCCCAATAGATTGACTATGAATAGCACTTAGCTGGTTCTTTATCTCGGACATCATCGAGAACACAACATCTAATGCAAGTGGTCGGTTATGGACGTATGAACTCAGTTTTTCCATCCCTTTGAGGGGTAAAAAGCATTGGAACCATATCCACGAGACGGGAAGACAGAGCCCGGACGTGATAAGTGCCCAATTCAGTGTCGTGCGATTCTATTTAGAGGCACTTCAACGTGTTTGCTATGATGTGCCTGATTTCACACACTTCAAGGCACTTGCTTTGAATGTTGGTGATATCCCCTGTCCCGCAAGCAAGCGAATGGTTTGTGAGTACAACCGTGCAGATGTGGTAAAGTGGTCACTTATACCTGAGTCATGGTTATTTGTTGTTTATTATTGTAATAACATTCTCTAATTTTTTTTCTTTTTCTCCGCATGCAGATTGCGCTCCACGACCTTACCTATGCTGCATGTGACTTGTGGGCCGTTCTAGACCAAGCTACGGAGCAACTCGGGTATGATTGGGACTTCTGCAATGGAAACCTCGGCTAGCTCACTATAGAAGGACGCTAGTACTGCATAAGGATTACTAACAGGGGCAGTGGTCATTCAGTAGGTTACATCTATGGCCGACCATTCTTTTGGTATTGTGAGACACAAGAGAGTGCACTCATACGAGCATTGACCTTCATCGATACAAGCGGATAAATAATCCATGACATCAATTACCATATATGGCTACAGAGGCATGTTAGTGTGCATGGCCCGATCGATCCCGACAGTGATTCTGATAGTAATTCATGTTTATTTAGCTAGGTTTGCAAGGTTGTAGTTTAATTGGGTTCTAATTTTAATTTGTATGGCTTGTGTGTTTAATTATTGTCGTACATGTAATTTGTGTAACATTTGATGTGCAACTAGAAATATACATTCAGGTGTTGTATTGGTCTCAAAATTATTCTTAGGCTTGCACGTGACACAGGTGAAGGAAACACCAAATTTGGGATTTTCCGAAGATGGTGCCAAACTTTTACATAGGCTCTAATGTGCCCTAGGGATAAGAATTTTGTGGAGGTCGGTGAAAAAATCTATTGGGTCCAAGATGTAATTCACCCTCTTCTGTCTCATTCAGCATAGAGAAAAATATATTAATAAAAAAATGATCAGGAAAACCTCAGATCTTGTTTGAGGCCTTAATTTGGGTATACATGCTTGCCAAAAATATTTCAAGCTATTTTGACATAGGCGGAGTATACATCCTTCACAGAGGTACATGAGCCCTTTCATCGAACCATGACTATACACATATGTTATCAAGGTTTCTGTTGTTCATACGTATTCCGGTGTCGCATTGGTCTCAAACTTTTTCTTAGGCTTGCATGTGCCACGTGTGAAGTAAACACCTAGTTTGGGATTTTCTGGAGATGGTTTGCTACTTTCTGAGGTTTAATTAAATTTCTGCGCGATGACACTGATTAATTATAGGTTGAACTAAGTCTACCCATGAAAAGATCTGGAATAGTGCCAAACTTTTACACAGGCTCTAATGTGCCCTAGGGATAAGAATTTTGTGGAGGTCGATAAAAAAATCTATTGGGTCCAAGATGGAATTCACCCTCTTTTGTCTCATTCAGCACAGAGAAAAATATATTAATAAAAAATGATCAGAAAAACCTCAGATCTTGTTTGGGGCCTTAAATTGGGTATACATGCTTGCCAAAAAAATTTCAAGCCATTTTGACATAGGCTGCATATACATGCTTCACAGAGGTACATGAGCCCTTTCATCGAACTATGACTATACACATAGGTTATCAAGGTTTCTATAGATCATACGCATTCCGGTGTCGTATTAGTCTCAAACTTTTTCTTAGGCTTGCATGTGTCACATGTGAACGAAACACCTAGTTTGGATTTTCCATAGATGGTTTGCTACTTTCTGAGGTTTAATTGAATTTCCATACGACGACACCGATTAATTATAGGTTGAATTGAGTCTACCCACGAAAAGATCTGAAATGGTGCCAAACTTTTACACATGCTCTAATGTGCCCTAGGGATAAGAATTTTGTGGAGGTCGATGAAAAAATCTATTGGGTCCAAGATGAAATTCACCCTCTTTTGTCTCATTCAGCACATAGAAAAATATAATAAATAAAAAAACTGATCAGAAAAACCTAAGATCTTGTGTGGAGTCTTAATTTGGGTGTACATGCTTGCCAAAAAATTTTTAAGCCATTTCAACATTGTAATACACATGCTTCTATTTATTCAGTATATAAAAGATATTTTTTAATATATATATAAACATCACTATCGGTTTCAAAAAATTGGAAGTGATGAGACGAAACCGACGATGATGTTGGTTATCACTGTCGGTTATTTTGAAAACCGGCAGTGATTTATAAAAAAATTAAAAAAAATTGTGCCAGCCCTCGGGTTCGAGCTCGGGTCTCGAGAAGTAGAGTTCTGAGTCTTAACCGTTGCGCTAGTATAGGAGGTGTGTTAAGGCTAATTTATTTTTTCTTTTTGACATTTTAGAGTGCTTAATAAATTATAAAATTAAACCAAAAAATTTGGGCCGCCTGGGACTTGAACACGGGTCTTGGGGCCTAAATTGCGGGGTCTTAACCGTTGAGCTAGTCGTAGGAATTTAAAAGAAAGAGAAAAGATATCCTACTTAACCCGTAACCGCTACATCGCCATCACTGCCGGTTCAAAGAATGATCCAGCAGTGATGTTGCCTTATCACTGTCAGTTTAGACTTACAACCGGCAGTGATGAACCATTGGGATAACAACAAGGCGTGGGGTGAAATTTTCCAAAGTCATTTAATAATTTATAAAATTAAACCAAAAAATTTGGGCCGTCTAGGACTCGAACATGGGTCTCAGGGGCTAAATTGCGGGGTCTTAACCGTTGAGCCAGTCGGAGGAATTCGAAAGAAAGGGAAAAGATATCCTACTTAACCTAGAATTGCTACACCCCCATCACTGCTGGTTCGAGGTATGGCCCGGCAGTGATGTTTCCTCATCACTGTTAGTTTAGAACTTACAATCGGCAGTGATGAATCATTGGTATAAAAGCAAGGCGTGGGTTGAAATTTTTCAAAGTCATTTCATTCCCACGCCAACCCCTCCCCAACACCACTGGAGTACCACCCCGCGCCGACGGGCACCACCATTCCCCGCGCACCCATCCACCACCCCCTGCATCGCCATTGCCAGCCCCACGCTCCTCTTCTTCGATGCTGACCCCCATGCGTCCCCTCGATGCATCCCTGTTAGTCCCGCACTAGTGCACGCGATGCCGTCCACCGTCCCACGCCAGAGCATCATGCCGTCCGTGCCCTCGTTCCTCATCCATGACGCCGGCCATGCCCCTCCTCCTCCATGCATGCACTCCCACCGCCGAGGCCTTTAGGAGCACGTGGACAGCTGCCTTCCCACCCCCCACGGTGAGTGCATGGCTCACTGCCCGCTATGTGTTTGATGAAATGCCCCATGGTGAGTGCCAGTGTGATCTAGTTATTTGTACCGCTGACCTATGAGAAGAACTGCATAGTATAAAATTATCTGGAAGCTTGATCAATACCTTTACACCTGCTTTGCTAGTATTAAATTTTTTTGAGAGCCAACTTATGAGAAGAATTGCAGTTACTTAACGGGGAAAAATGTTAGGCCAATCCATTCCAGGAGTACTAGCAAAAGTACCTAATGTGGTTAAACTCTGTACATTCACTGTCATATACTTATAATCCTGTTGTATAATTTATCATTCAGATATGAGCGTTCAATAAGATGGCATAATTACTTTGCACATAAACATCGTTCTTATTGTGGTATTGCAATGTTTAAGAGTGGCAGTTTTTGCTTGGCAACTTAACTTGATGGCATGATCTAGCCTTTAGGAAGCAACTATTTAAATTGGCCATGTTGAGTGGTATGTGCTTGGTATTTGGTAACTCCACTTTTAGTGTGATATTTGCAGGAACTATGGTAGCATGGTCCACTCCATGGTTCCTATATAATTTTTATATTATGCATCAGTATACAGCCTATAAAGGCTTGCAATTAGAATAAGCTTAACCAGATGTTGGTCCACTCCATGGTTCCTATATAATTTTGGTTCTGTGTTGAATGTTGGTATTTTAAATAGTCGTTTTAACTTTTTAGACGAGAAAGTCTTTGTTACAACAACAAAAACAACAATAAAGTTGTTTTCCAAGAACTCGTATCTAAGGCTAAGTCTCTGGGTATATTCCAGCCTTACATGTCTCCTTTTATTGCCTCTACCCAAGTAAACTTTGGTCTTCCTCTACCTCTCTTCACGTTACTATCCTAGCCTAGGATTCCACTACGCACCGATGCCTCTAGAGGTCTTCGTTGGACATGTCCAAACCATCTCAACTGGTGTTGGACAAGCTTTTTCATGCTAAAATCATGAAGAACAATTTAATTTGTTAGATGCTGCAAGTACCTCCTCTCACAATGTAGCTTGCTCCATGCCTCTTTATTTAGATAATATTTATTCATTAGATGTATATGAAGTTAATATTCTGATACATCATGTTTGAATGACAACCTAATTTACTTAAATGTATAGGCAACCATGGCATGGTATGTAGTGCATGTTGGTCATGTGCCTGGGATTTATCAAACCTAGGAAGATTGCTATGCTCATGTCAATCGCTACACTAGTAATTTGCACAAAAAATACAACACAGAAGCTGAAGCTTTGAGGGCCTACTATAGTCATCCAGCCTACCTTGCCAACCATGGGCAACTGGCCTACTATGGTCCAATGAATGCAAACCATGGCCATCCGCTAGCACTGGAGATTGAAGAGAAGCCACCCGTCGGAGATGTGAAGATTAGGAGAATTGCTCCTTTGTCTTGGAAAGATGTCATGCTTTTATTTATGGCTATGGTCATTGTTTTTCTTATTTGGAAGTTGATGTAGGCTTAGTTTCGTAGAATAGTAGGTGGACTTTGTTGTATGTGGTCAATCAAACAATGAATTTGTTCTAGATGAACATATACTATTATTTGACATTGTTGTATGTGGACTTATTATTAGACTTTGCATTAAACATATTATATATATATAATATGAACATATGCTATTAGTAGTTGTCCGCAGCCAAAACTAACCACGATCGTATCACAGCCATGACTCATCGTCGCCTATTATCCCGTCGCCAAAGAACAAATCAGCAACAAGAAGCCGATGATATTGCTAGGATGTGAGAGCCGCATGATCTGACAAACGGTGATGGTGTTAATCAGGACGGTGAGAACGAGCAGCCATGGACCCTGTCCGGCCTGCTTGAGCTGGGTCAAAATGACCAAGATGGCTAGGTAACTTTGGTATCATGTGACTATGTAGCCACACACACTAATCAATTGAGAGGGTCATAGCTTACTTGGTGTCTCCAGCAGGAGCCTTCGCCGCCCGAGGAGCCAGAGGGTTCGGGTAGTAGGAAGGTCAGATCCAAGTGAGGCATGTCAAAGATTCCTATTGGTAGGAATGCACACTGGCACATCACTGAGTTCGATGAATTCGGGGATCCACTCTCACCGCTTATAGCTTTGACCAAATACAAGACTATCCTCAGGTTACTTATAAGGGACTTCATCCTAATTAGGTACAGGAAGTGGAATGGGAAAGATAATGACCCTTTGAGGGTTCCCGAAAGTGAGAAGGATTACGTATGGGACATCAAGATCATAGAGTATTTTACTTTCCCAATAGAGTATGACAAGGAGGTAGTCCAGAAAAAATCAAAAGAAATCATGGGGACATGTTTCAAGAATTTCAAGGGGACATTGTATAAGAATTTTGTCCTCCAAAATAAAGAGCCAGATTTCGATGGTGGATAGTTTAGCAAGCAAAAGGACTTCTGGTAGGATTTCAAGGAATATAGGTTATCCGAGGAGTACTTAGAACTGAGCAGGAAGAATAAGGAGAACTCATAGAAAGCGACGAATCCTCATCATCTCGGCTCTTGTGGCTATGCCAAAAAGATGCCATAATTTGAAGCATAACTTGAAAAGATGGATTGCCTTGCTGAGGAAGGCATTCAGGTTGAGACCGCCCATTGGGAGCTAAGATCGGTATTATACTCTATGGGGAGGAATGTACACCACACCGAGGACAGGAGCTTTAGCTCCACAAATCCACCCATGAGCGAACTCATCCCGAGGATCTCCTAGGTAACTGAGGAGGTAAGGCAAGGGACTCGCACTTCTAATAGGGAGAAAGACGTGCTCACCCAAGCACTTGGAACCAAGGAGCACCCTGGTCGCACTAGAGGAACCGGTGTTGTTCCTTGGAAACTAGCATTCCCCAAAGAATCTCACACTTATCGAAGCCGCTCGAGGGGTAGAGCGAATCAGGAGGCAGGGTGTTTGAGGTGACTACAAGAGATGGAAGACAGAATGGACGCATGGATTGAGGTGACTATTGAGGCACAAGTCTAGCAAATTTTGTTGTCCAAGCGGTTCGGAGTACCACAAAACCCTACTCCTATTGCCTTTAGCCCACAGTTTAGGGGTCGCAGCAGCTGTGGATTGACCCCGCTCGACATAGAAGATGCGAATGTGCCTCATCCGATGGACGGCATCATTGAACCCGTCAATGTCAAGTTGTACATCCATCAGGAATGGACAAAGGACAAGGTGGCGCTTGGCCAGGCCTGGCCTATAGGAGATGAGACCATTAATGGCCGCCCAATTCTATAGGGGTACGCTCGCCTCACCATTGATAGAATACTTGATAAGAAGTATAACAAGATACACATTGAGTACCCCACAGCGGAAGACAGGCCAAAACTTGGTCATAACAAGGGCTCTCAAGTGGCCTGGCACAAGCGCTTTATTAAGCTTGACCACCAATTGTCCTCTAATGATGAGGACGACTACGAGTCTTCGCCCACCCACGATGATGACTCACCATCTCCCAACAACGATCACTCCCCTCATCATCCCTTGCCATCACTACCAAGAAGGTAGAGGTCTCCTTCTATTTCTCCTCTTCCTCCTTTATCTTCATCAGCCCCAAGAAAAGAGAAGACTCCTCCTCCTCCATCTTCATCAGCCCCGGGAAAACAGAACTCTCGTCATCATCCTCCTCCTACACCACCACCTTAGCCCAAAAAAGATCAAAGGCATCCTCGCAGTCGCAGAAAAGGTCCTTGGATTCGATCGCTAATGCTCCCAAAGTTGATTGAAGAAAAATTTAGTGGCAGTGTTACAAACTTGATTGAAGAAAAATTTACAGCACACATCTCGAAGGAAGATTGTGTTAGTTTCTTCAATCTCTGTGCCTCACTGCCTCCGTGTTTGTTGAAGTCCGAATTCGAAAGGCAAGCACAGAATCAGTACGCTACAATAAGAGCCGATGAAATACACAATGAAGATTTAACGAAGATATAGAAGTACATCGAAGACAACCTCGAATTAACCATTAAAGAGGCTGCAAACATCTATTGTGATGTACAAGGGACGGGAACACCAGCAATGAAGTATGAAAGGGCAATCTTTTGGTTCCCGATGACGAGTATAAAAATTTGACACCATATATGCGCCAATTGCATGAATATTCCATGGCTCAAGCAACAGAGATAGAGGACTTTAGTTTTGAGGTTATTATCCATTCGCCATATGTTTTTCATTATCCTGAAGAAGAGAAGTTCGATGTCGAGTGGGAGTGCTTGTTCCAGCTATACTAGAAACGCTCTCTCGATTCACAAATGTTGACGTTGTGGACTATGTAAGTAACCTACACGCACGATATTATAATTAACTACTCTCTTGAGACACAAATTGTTAACTTTTGAGCAATTCCCATGATTTTATGTAGGTGTATAGCAAAATTTTGCATACTAAAAAGCAAATGGGATAACATAGGTGAAAGCATCTAGGCCCCTAGTTGGGTTTTGGTGATTAATGACAATACAAGATTACTATGACTAACATGTGTTTTGCAGATGCAATTAAGTTAGGTTATGGTAATGGAGATCACTCATCCAACCAAAGCTTTCATGTCAACCACAAGAGTGCAATGTGAAGAATGGGGGAGGAGCAAAGAAGAAGGAGAAAAAGCAAACAAGCAAGCTCTCCAACACCTACACCAACAAGGTGGACAAGAAGGCCTCCACACCTTATCTCTTGAAGAAGAAAAATGACAAGGTGGTGGCCATTAAGGTGAACAAGCAAGCAAACAATGGGATCAAACACTTTTGGGTGCCAAAGGAAATCATTTCCAACATGAAGAGCACCAAGAAGGTTTGGATCCCGAAAGGGAAGTGAGAAGTCCATCGGACTGCGGGGAATTTGGAGACTTGGCAAAGTTTGAGTGCATTTCATGGGGTGCATCATGATGGACAAAGTCATTGCCAAGTAGGTTAGTGAATACTATGGACCCAAATTCCCCTTCCCATGTTAGGTAACTAGATGTCATTACTTTCAAATTAGTATTCATTTCAATTGGTTTCGCTTTTCAATTGATATACTCTTAAAAACATCTAGTTATATTTCATGCCTATGATTGCACTTACATGCTTAATCTTTTGTCATACATTCAATTGGTATATCATATGGTAGGCTTGCTCGGTTTCATTATCAACCCTTGGAGCAAACCTATATGGTTTAAAATTGTTTACAAGCACGACACATAGCTTGCTTTACAATTATTTATCAAATATGTGCCAAAGTCCAAATTGTAGATAATCTCTCCCAAATATCATCTTTCAAGTGGTATTTTGATTCATAAATCAATGTGCACAGATGGTACAAGTATTCAACACTTGTATGCACATATTTAGGGGGAGTAATTTTACAACTTGGATGCTTTGAGACTATCACTTGTTCAAATGGCATCAATTTTTCAAACCTATCACATGTGTAGTAGTCTCATTGTAAGGAAATTGGAGTCCCCGGAGTTAAGCATCATTCTTCAATTGGCATCATCATGTTGATTTCATTTCATATTTATATGCTTTCTCCATGCATTATATAGATTAAACTCTCTTGTAAAATAATTTGCTAATTATGCATATGCCTTGCTTTCTACCATATGTATGCATATATTGAGGGGGAGCTTAGTCTATATAATGTGAGAGTCAAATTTTGTGATCCATTCACTCTTTATACAAAGGACCACGAAATTTGACCCTCCCTTGTGCTACTAATGTCTTCCTTTTCGGTGTTTGATGCCAAAGGGGGAGAATTTGAAGGACCAAAGGCAAGCATCAAGTTGATGTATACAAGTGGTAATGGTCCGAGAAAGGGAGGAAAGTGAATTATGGATTAGTCTAAGTAATGGGAGATTTTTTTTAGAAAGCTAGGTCTTAATCCATAATATCATATGGGAACATTCGTAAGGGCAAGATGGTCTTCAATTGGTATCTAAGTAGTATCTTCTAGCATAATATAACCTTGCCCTTTGCATTGCATCCTAGCAAGTAGGTAGTTTTTAAATTTTCAAAATTTTATTATTTGCTTGCTTTGGTCGTGTTGTCATCAATCACCAAAAAGGGGGAGATTGTAAGGAAAATGGACCCTAGGCGCATTTACTTTGGATTTTGGTGTTTGATGACCAACACAACCAAATTGGACTAATGAATTTGTGAGTGTTTGTTTTGTAGTCCAACAGGGTGTAAGACGTGACTTGGACGAAGGTGACGTGATGATCCGATGATCAACATCTTAAGCAAGACCTTAGGAGCACAAGAAAAGACCCAAGATATCAAGCAAAGTCCAAGCATAAGATAGGAACCAAGCCGTACGCAAGATCACGAAGAAACGAGCTCGCAGAGGCGACCGGACGCTGGACTGGACGCTGGAAGCATGACCGGACGCTGGACCGGTGGCTCGGCAGACAGGCGACCGGACGCAAGGACCGGACGTTGGCGGCAACCGACCGGACGCAGGAACGCAGCGTCCGATCGATTATAGTAAGGTTCCAGAGCGGCAAATCTGCGATCGGACGCGTCCGGTGGCAGGCGACCGGACGTTGGCCAGCGTCCGATCAGCATTTTGCCGGCTCAACGGTCGGGACGACAGGACGCGTCCGGTCAGGACGATTCAGCGTCCGGTCAGTAGCAGTTTCGCGGGAATTCGACCCCAATGGCTACTTTCTCAGTGGGGCTTATAAATACAACCCCCAACTGGCCATTTGAGGAGTGTGGAGCTGAGGAAACATACCAAGAGTGTTGATACACCATTTGAGTGTTCTCTACATGCATAGTGCTTAGTGTTTTATTAGGTGATTAGCATAAGTGCTTTGCGAAGTGCTTAGGTTGATTAGACCACCGCTTATGCGCTTGCTCTAGGTGTTTGCCTAGTGTTTAAGTGAGGTTTGCATACCTCTTGCCACCCCGTGTTTGCGAGCACAAGTGTTGTACATCGGAGGGGCTTGAAGTCTTGCGAGATCACACCAACCGCGTTTGTGGTGTGGCCGCCACCGTGTACCGGAGGGAACAAGGCCCGCGGCGTTTCGGCCGAAAGCTTGATAGTGAAGACGGCGGGGAACATCTGGGAGAGGCTTGCCGGAAGGCACGTCGGAGACCCACTTGCGTGCGGGGAAGGCCCTAGGCTATCCACGGAGTTACCCGACTAGGAGCTTGGCCCTTGCGAGGGATTCCTTGCGAGGGGCTCCAACGAGGACTAGAGGGAAGCTTGCGCGCTTCTCGATACCTCGGTAAAAATACCGGAGTCGTCGACGGGAGTTTGCATATCTCTACCTTGCTCTTTAGCTTCCGCATTTACATTGATTACTTTACTACGTTTGCGATAGAGATAGCAACACACTAGCAAAACCATAGTTGCACATCTAGATAGCTTATCTATTGCATAGGTTTTGCTAGGGTTAGAAAAAGAGGCCATAGTTTAGAGTTAGAATTTAAAGTTGCCTAATTCACCCCCCCCTTCTTAGGCGTCACGGTCCCTTCAATAGGCTTCTTGGACCCCTTGTGAGTCAATGAGAAGACATGTTTAGGCCTCCATGGATGTGACGTGGAAGACCTGAAAGAGAGATTGATTGTTGTTTTTGATGAATTCAAGATGTAGAACAAAACCCACATACTTCTAGCCTACAACTACGAGTATGTGTTCTCGGACTTTAATTTTATGCTTCTTTTTTCGTTAAGATTATTCGATAATTAGGATTCTATGATTGCAGCAACCATTTCGTCTTCATTTGTGTCAATCTTGCTAAAAATTTGATCGAGGTGTGGGACTCGAAGAGAAAAACCATTTCATCATCTGGATGCACTGGTGGCAGTGCTGAATTAGTAAGCAATCCTAATAACATATTATTTTCTAGTCACACATACCGTTTTCTAATGTTTCTCCTTTTAATGTTGCATAGTGTCCGAAGAAGACATATCGGTGGGACGCAGGTCCCATTCAAGGTTGTCGAAATGGAGGGGAAGTACCTAAAACAGCCAGTAGGAAACAATGAATGTGGTTTTTATGTAATGTGGGCAATGCTTCGCTACATCAGCGGGAAATCAGAAGAAGCAGATAAGTTGGTGTGTATAATCCCTATTTCATTTATGTTTGTTAATAATTCAACAAAATGATTTACTGATTCCTCTTTGAATATCATCTTTTTTGAACGACGGCTCAAGAAATATAACCACGAAAGGCTGTTAGACATGGAGATCGTCGCACTTCAATCGGAGCTGGCAAAATTCATCTTAGCCGAGGTATTGAAAAAAGATGGAGTATTTTCTATTTCACAATCTATGAAGTTCAAGGTCCAGTATGGCTCAAAACGGCTCGCTAGATTATTGTAAGAAGTCTGAGAAGCATGCTTCATCTTATCGAATAATTTGTTTTTTATTTTGAGGGATCAAGATCTTGATAAGAACATTTGAACTATAACCGTAACATTTGTAATGTTTAATATTGATGAAACCCGATTCCACGAAAAAATATAAATTAAAATAAATTATAGAACAATAAAATGCGAACGGGCCATCACTGCCGGTTAGCAACAAACCGGCAGTGTTGTCGTAACCATCACTGCCGGTTATCAACAAACTGGCAGTGTTATCATAACCATCACTGCCGGTTAGCAACAAACCGACAGTGTTGGCTTGCTCAACACTGCCGGCTTGAGCCATGAACCGACACTGTTGGCTTGCTCAACACTGCCGACTTGAGCTATGAACCGACAGTGTAGGCTTGCTCAACACTGCTGGCTTGAGCCAAGAACCGACACTTTTGAAGCAACCATTACTGTCGGTTGGGACTACAAACTACCAGTGTTGTTCAACTGGACACTGTCGGGTGGAGCCAGGAACCAACACTGTTGCCTGTGGATCAGTGTCGGATTTTAAGAACCGACAGTGATGTCAACCCCCATCACTGCTGGTATGCCACTGTCGGTTCAAAATCCGGCAGTGAAGGGGTTTTTTGAACCGACAGTGATGTCCAGATCTGGGGTAGTGGATGGTTGCAGATTATCATATAATAATTGTTGCACTATGGAGTTATGCACACATGATCATTCATATGCATATATATGCATTTCATATGGAGTTAATGGCCGGTCATCGCCATCGCGCAGTGTCTAGTACCGGTACATGGAGTTGCATGAGAAGTTGGCACCGCCCAACGTAAAACTCTCAATGGAGTTGCATCATAGCATGCATACATCATTACTTGTTGTTTTGGAGAATATCAGTATATTGATAATTGTGATACTCTAGTCCCGTGATAATGTTTGGAAGTCGCTACATTGTGGAGCTGCACAATTTATTTGTTTGATTACTTTTCTTATCATTATAGATGTTCATTTGGCTTTCAAATCTAATAACTCAACATGTGTGAGATGTGTCTATATTCATAGCCGTAGCTTGCTGAGTTTATCTCACCCTTTTATTCTATTCCAAGTTATTAGTGATGAATGCTGGCACGAAGGGGATGGGATTAGCAACACCTCTTGCACTATTGTATCGTCACATAATAATTGTAGAATTATGAAATAACAAAGATAATAGATGTTATCTTTTTATTTATAGATAATAATCAGGTGTATCTCTTCCCCTTGTATAGTTTGCTTGTTGTACCACGTATATCTACTTATTTATATGTTTTTTCTTCTGTTTTGCCTTCGTCTTTTGTGTAGGAGTTGCCAAAGTTAATAGTTTGGCAACTTTGTAATGTTGTATGGTAACATCTTAGGGTCGCGTGGTACCTGGGGTGTTACACACCCCATCGCCTTTCTCAGTAAGGCTCTGAGGCCTCAGAACCAAGGACTTTCAGTGTACGAGAAGGAGTATTTAGCTATCCTCATGGCCGTAGATCATTGGCGTCATTACTTGCTGCAAGCCGAATTCATCATTCATACAGACCACCACAGTTTAGTTCACCTAAACGAGCAGCGGCTGCACATAGCCTGGCAATAGAAGGTGTTCGCTCATTTTCTCGGATTGCAGTACAAGGTCATCTACAAGAAAGGCTCTGACAATGTTGCAGCTGATGCCATGTCTTGGTGTAGTCATTCTGATGTGCTCGCTGTGGTCTTGTCCGTTCAGCATAGTTGGCTTTCAGATGAGGTTACCGGCTATGATTCGGATCTTCTTGCTGCTCTTGCTCTTCTGTCTCAGTTGGCCCTCCAGCCTGATTCATGGCCTCCATATACCTTTGTGCAGGGAATCATTCGATATAAGGGATGAATTTGGCTGGGCACAAACAAGCAGGTGCAGGCTCAAGTTCTCCAGGCTCTCCACGCTAGCCCGATCGAAGGCCACTCAGGGGCGCTGGTCACTTATACACGAATCAAGCAGCTATTCTTCTAGCCTGGAATGAAGTCCGATATCTAGGAGTCCGTTCAGAATTGTGCAACCTGCCTACAAGCCAAACTAGACCGTGCACGCTACCTAGGTTTGCATTGATGGTCTTCCTCCATCTAGTTCTTTTAATGTTCTCTGGGTTGTGGTGGACAAATTTTCCAAGTTCTCTCACTTTGTGCCCCTAAAGCATCCGTTCACAGCTGCCACAGTGGCCAAGTTGTTCATTGATCAGGTCTATCATCTGCGTGGTATGCCCAAAGTCATCATATCAGACCGGGACCGGATTTTTACATGAAAATTGTGGCAGTTGCTCTTCAAGTCTGCTGGGTCTGAGTTGAGATTCAGTTGTTCCTATCACCCGCAGACCGATGGGCAAACCGAGCGGGTTAACCAGTGCATTGAGACGTTCTTTTGTTGCTTTGTGCATACTTGCCCATCATCTTGGAGCCACTGGATATCTGTGGCGGAGTATTGGGTTAACACGTCCACCCATTCTGCTCTCGGGTGGTCGCCATTTGAAGTTTTGTATGGCTTTCCACCTCGCCATCTGGGTTATGATCTGGCGGATGCTGCTCTAGTGCCTTAACTGCATCAGTGGTTGGAGGATCGTGAACTTATGCACACTCTGATCAAACAACACTTGGCTCATGCTCAGTCCCGGATGAAATGTCAGGCAGATAAGGGCCGTTCTGAGTGCTCCTTTGCAGTGGGTGATATGGTGTTTCTTAAACTTCAACCCTACGTGCAATTGTCACTGGCTCGTCGTGCAAACAACAAATTGTCCTTCAAGTTCTTTGGCCCGCTCAAGATTTTGCAGAAGGTTGGGCAAGTGGCTTACAAACTGGAGATTCCAGCATCTCAGGCAGCCATCCACCCTGTATTCCATGTGTCCCAACTGAAGAGCTCAGCCAGGAGTCAACAAATTTCACCTCTCATGGTTTCTGACTTACAGGCGTGTCAGGTGCCCGTGAAGGTGCTGCAGCGGCACTGGACTGATGGCCTTCATCCAGCTGAACTGGGCCTCATCCAATGGTCTCATATGCTGCCGGAGCTCGCAACCTGGAGCCGCTCATCTTTTATGGAGCCTTTGTGGAGAAAGATAAAAAATTTCCATAGAGTTTTTATTTAGTGGATGGATGGATAGAACTTTACGCTATCTTCCACTGTGGAAGGTTAGCTTGGGTAGTGAGCTTTTTCTAAGGGTAGATATCTTAAGCAGAGTTAACTTTGACATTATAGACTTACTTCGGGCACCGGTGTACACCTAGTCTTCCAAGCGATACCGGCCTGTAGCTCTACGCCGAACCTGGACGTGGGGGATTACATGGGATAGACAGGGCTGTCACCACCTGCCGCCTACCCCTCAACCATGGGGAACGAAGCAAACAAAGATAGCTTCTAGCCTAGACACCATGTCTACACTACCGATTATTACTCTAGCGCGCATGCAAGAGTTATCTGTCTCTATCAGGGCCTTTCTACTAGAGTACCCGCCATAAGGACGAACGACGAACCCACAAGTTTATAATGCACAAAGGTGCCTTTCTTCAGAAATCAATGCCGAAGTTAAACATGAACTTCTTACTCCAAGTAGTAAGATGATCGTAGAGGTACAAGTGGAGAAGTTGCTAGCTCCGACACTCTCCCGCTAAGTGTAGCGAGAGCACACTAAGGGCGGTTGCCGACAGCCCTGACACTTCTCCAACTCTTTGCCCACTCACTCCCACTCTTATTCTTGCTAAAGATAAAGTAGAATGAAGCTCTTCCTCTCTATTTTGCTCTCTTCATATGTGTTGTATAGGGGAGCTCTACCCCTCTATTTATACAGGGAGTAAGGTGGTGCATGGAGCTATTCTTGGCATGAGGACCGAGTTGCACCGCCTCAGCATGGAGGCATGGCACCGCCAGAGCAAGGAGAGGCAGGGAGGCGCTGATAGGGGGTTGCCAGCCCCTAGGGGTCGGCCAACCCCTGACCATGTCCCCCCACCACCGCCTTCACGTGGTGGGCTGTGGACTGGACATACATCACTCCTCGTTGGTGCTTTGCCCCGGTTAAGTCGAGTTGATGGGCGTCTTTGTTATTCCTTTGCACAAATCAGCGTCGGAAAGCGCCTTTCAGTGAATTTCTCCATGTATTTGTGTGTGTGTCCTGCAAAACACGCTTATACCAAAACTCATGGAAAGTGTGAATTAAAATCCCTAATTCTAAGTTTTGGCGTCTACATTTGTTTATTTTGTTTAAATGTTGGCGGTAGGATCATGAGTTGAGCACCTCCAACAAACTCCCCCACACTTAGTCCTTTGCTCGTCCTTGAGTAAAGTTTAAGGACTAAGCGGGTTCATCTCCTTGATTTGAAATCTGTATGCAGGTTATTCCAAGCTTCACTATAAATTTGTGAACTTCTAAGTGTCTACCAAAATATCTTGAGTAATTGGAAAGTGGAACAGCTGGATTCAAATCTTTTACTCAACTCATGTTCAAAAACTTGGGTTTTTGTATTGTTTTGAAAATAAAGATAGCTTATGTTCCTTGAGTAATTCTCTCAAGTCACTCAAATTTGTGGGTGCTTCCTCACCAAGGCATATTTTGGTGATTTGCCTTGTTTGAATAATCCTACTTCTAAGGCTTATATGGAGCGTAGGTGGGGATGAAGTATGTGACACACTTACCTTGTATATGTTGTAAGGTCAAATCCCGGATCTTCTAGAGAGAAACGTCATACTCTTAGATCAAAACAGTGCAAGTGTGTGGAAATATGATGGACTTATACTCCTCTTTTTGATATGATCTTTTCTCCTAGCTTTTATTTTGAGACATGGCTAGCATTATATTTTATGAGCCTTCATTGTGCTCATCTCTCTTTTTTTCAACGTGTTGGAATCTTCATGTGTTTCAAGGATTTTTTGGAGACCTTCATGTGTCTCTTATATTTTTTCTTCAATATGTTGCATAGCCCTTCTGTCTCTTTACTATGCTGGGGAGATCATATTTTTAGAACATGGAGTATTTATGTCATGGTGATGAGAGCATGCTTTAGTGTATTCCTAGTGTAGGAATAGCTGTTATATGTGGCGTGTACGTGAGTTTTGATCTTGGGAGCATGAAAAATCTCTCAACAGTGATCACAAAACTTGACAAAACGCAACACAAGATAAGTTGCATATGTAGAAGGTTCATGCCATCCATAGATATGGCTTTGGTGGGACATTTAATTTTCACTCAAGGAACATGCTATTTGTATTTTAATTTTTAAAGATAAATCCCAAGTACTTTACATAAGTGAGCAAATTTTATTTCATCCTACTATATCTCATATCCCAATTACTTAGATAAAGAGCGGTCCCTAATCTTAGTGTCCACAAATCTTAGGAATTTTTAGCAATGAATAAACAGTATACAAACTTTTAATCATAGGAAGATATGGAGATGGCGCATCACTTTTTATTTTAATTTGTTTGATTTCAGTTTTAGAATTCTTATCATTAAGATAGAGCGAGAGAGAATTGCACAGACCGCAATTTTTGCGTGTGTTGTTTATCTGTGCAAATTGGAGGTGACTGTGGCGCCTCCCCCACACTTGTACCTGTCTTTATTTTACATTTGACAACACAGAGTCCAAAAGACAAGTGTAGACAAATAATTCTAAAAGAAATCTTTATTCAATCATCAAGATGAGAGGCGCATTACATGATAGGAATTTAAAGAAAAAATGTTCGGAACTAAAAAAGTAAATCTTGCGCCTAATTATTTTGGGTAAGATGAATTTATAGGTCAAGAGCGTGCTCTACCCTTGCAGCTCTTGCCACCATAGCCAGCCTACACCCAAAGCTAAAGATGCATACGTTCAATTGGTGCTCAAGGCTAGTAATCTAAAACTTGCTATCATCTACTTGGCCCCTAAGGAATCCAACGTCCTCGCGTAGGGATGTGATCTTGTTCTTCAGCAAGGTGATTTCAGGATCTTGGGGAGGTAAAGGCTCTTCGTCCTCCTCAAAGATAGCGCATGATTTTAAGATCGGAGGCTTATTGGCCTTCTTAATCCTAAGGGGTTTAGAAGATGAGCTGGCTGTCTCCTTTGAGACAGATTTTTGAACGGGGATTGCTGGCCCTTTCCCTTTTCCCGGTTTGAGCATAAGCCCCTTCCCACACGCGCCGTTAGGCTTTTGGATGCCCACTACAGTGTAGCTGCAACTATAAATGGTGTTGCCCGAAGGTGTTACATGAACACCTTTTGTTGCACCCTCTGGAGTTTTTCTCTTCGGCCCCGAAGCCAACCCTGTCATGGGCGCCCGCCTAGGCTGGTGCCGTCTTGCGGCACCTTGGTCCTAGCAGTGGACCACACACTCGTACCTCCACTTGCCTCGCTAAGGAGTGGAGGCATGACGAAAAGTGGAGCCATCGTGATAGGTCTCGCTTCTTCTCTCACAAAGGTGTTTTCTGAGACTGGGTTTATGGCTTGTGGAACTCCCTCTAAGTTGAAGGTGGAGCTGGAGCCGGTGTACAGAGCAAGTGCCTTGTTGGCCATGGCTCAACTAGGATGGCTTGGGATCAATACTTTTTGAGGGGGAGAGGAATGCTTTGGTGTGGAATTAAGGGAGGCTTAAGGTGCTTTATATAGGCTCAGCTAGTGCGCGATGGAGTGATATCTCTGCGCCAAACCCTAAAGGATCACGATGCACTCGGTCATAAGAGGTTATCCCCATGGACAGAGTTCGAGAGGAGCCAGGAGGGGGGGGGGGGGCGGTCACCCCCTGAGGGATGCTGCCCTGACCGAGGCTCCTTCTAGAAGCACTTCCATGCATGAAATATCCATTCCTCTCGGTTTTCTAATTTTATCCTTTGAATTTTGAAATCAGGTTGGTAATTTTTGTATGTTATTTACATGAGCAAGGTATTGTTTTTACATAGTCTATGATCATGAATGAAGAATACATGTCAGTAGCATTTTTTGAATGCAAGAATTTGTTAGAAATATTTTAATTTTCATAGATTTGCAATGAATTCATTAAAAGAGATTAAATCTATTTCATTAGTTTCTTGATTAATATCATGAGAAGGTTCTAGAAAAAAATTTCAATCTATGACCATTAACTTTAAAAGTGTTACCGTCATTGTCTTGGATGCTGATTAATTGCACCATGTGTTGATGAGTTGACAATGGTGAATGGTCCTTCCCATTTGTTGTGTAACTTTCCCTTAACGAAGAGCTTGACTCGGGAGTTGAAAAGTAAGACTTTGTCTCCCTCCTTGAATTCTTTTTGTTGGATTCGGTGGTCGTGCCATCTCTTGGTCCTTTCTTTGTAGAGTCTGGCACTGTGATATGCTTTCTCACGCCATTCTTCTAGCTCAAAGATTTGTTTCTGTTGGTTCTTGCCGGCTAGCTTTACATCCATATTCCAGTTCTTGATTGCCCAGTGTGCTCGGTGTTCAAGCTCAACTGGTAGGTGACATCATTTTCCATAGATGAGCTGGAATGGCGACATGCCAATGGGGGATTTGTAAGCTGTCTTGTATGCCCAGAGTGCTTTAGGAAGCTTGTTCTTCCATCCTTTCCTTATTTCATTGACCGTCTTCTACAGGATATTTTAATTTGCTTGTTCGAAGTTTTCGCCTAGCCACTGGTTTGCGGATGATATGGGGTGCGACGTTGTGCTTGGGCCCAATTTCCCTTAAGAAGGCTCTGAAGGTTTTGTTGATGAATTGAGACCCCCATCGCTTATCACCATTCTTGGTGTTCCAAAGCGAGGGAAGATCACTTTGTGGAACATCTTCCTGGCGTGCTTGGCGTCGGCAGCTCTGCATGACAATGCTTCTAGCCACTTTGACACATAGTCAACGACGACAAGGATGTACTCGTAGTCCTAAGACTTTTGGAATGGTCCCATGAAGTCAATGCCCCACACATCAAATATTTCTATTTGGAGATTGTAGTGGAGCGACATTGCGTTGTGAGAGGTGATGCCTCCTTCCAGCTGGAATTTCTGACACCATCAAACGAATTCTTTGGTATCTTCGTACATCATCGGCTAGAAGAATCCGCACTACCAGATTTTGGCTTGAGTGCAGAATGCTCCATAGTGACATCTGTACCGGGCCGCATGGCACTTTTCAATGATTTGTATACCCTCTGCCATGGGCACGCACCTTCTTAACAAGCCATCGAAACACATCCTGTAGAGGTTTGGGTCATCCCAAAGGTGACGTCTACTTTTGGCTTGTAGCTTCTTCTTGTTCTGGCCCGATGGTATGTATCCTGAAACCATGAAATTCACAATATTCGTGTACCACGGGTTTGAATCCGTCACCCTTAGCGGCATGTCATCGCGTAGGAAGTCATTAATTGGAAGTTCCTACATGTCAGTGACTTGCATACGCGATAGATGATCTGCAACGACATTCTCTACTCCCTTTTTATCTTTTATTTCTAAGTCAAATTCTTGAAGTAGGAGAATCCATCTTATTAGGCATGGTTTTGCATCTTTCTTAGTGAGCAACTATTTAAGTGCAGCATGATTGGTATAAACAATTACTTTTGCTCCCACTAAGTAAGATCTAAATTTTTCAATAGCCAAAACAACTGCAAGGAGTTCTTTTTTAGTAGTAGCATAATTGAGTTGTGCTCCCGTCAGCATTTTGCTAGCATAGGCAATTGCATATGCTTTATATCTTTGGTTTGGCCAAGGACCGCACCAATGGTATAATCACTAGCATCACACATTATTTCAAAGGGTAGCGCCCAATCGGGTGATTGGATGATTGGTGCTGAGATGAGTGCTTTCTTGAGTGTATAAAAAGCATTTAAGCACTCATCAGTGAACTCAAAGGGTACATTCTTAGCTAGCAGGTTTGTTAATGGTCTAGAGATTTGCGAGAAGTCTTTAATGAAACATCTATAAAAACCTACATGTCCTAAAAAGCTGTGGATTCCTTTTATGTTCACAGGGGGTGGTAGTTGTTCTATAACCTCAATTTTAGCTTTGTCAACCTTAATCGCCCTCTCAGACACTAAGTGTCCAAGAACGATGCCTTCTCAAACCATGAAATGGTATTATTCCCAATTGAGCACTAAATCTTTTTGCTAACATCATTGCAAGACTTTGTCTAAGTTCTCTAGACAGTGGTCAAAGGTTTTTCCATAGACTAAAAAATCATCCATAATTTCTTCTATCATGTCTGAAAAATTGACATCATGCACAATTGGAAAGAGGCGGGTACATTGCACAATCCGAAAGACATTCGTCTATATGCATATGTTATGTAAGGGCATGTAAAAGTAGTCCTGCTTTGATCATCAGGGTGGATAGGGATTTGATGATACCCTGAATACCCATCGAGAAAACAAAAGAAAGAGTGTTTCGCCAACTGCTCTAACATTTCACGAATGAAGGTAGTGGGAAGTGTTCTTTCTTTGTGGCCGGGTTGAGTTTTCGGTAGTCTATACATATTATCCACCATGTAATGGTTCATTGTGGCATCAATTAGTTCTTATTGTTTTCTACGGCCATCATGCCCCTTTCCTGGGCACCACTTAGATGGGGCTGACCCAGTCGCTGTGTGGTACTGGGTAGATAATCCCGGCGTGAAGAAGTTTTAGGAGTTCCTTCTTCATGACTTCCCGCATCGTATTATTGAGCCTGTGTTGGGGTTCGCATGATGGTGTGCTTGCAGGGTCAATTGGGATATGATGGGTGCAGAGCGTTGGACTTATCCCCTTAAGATCTTGGAGTGAATACCCAAAAACTGACCTATGTTTTTCTAAGATGGCGATGAGTTTGGATGTCTCCTCATCGGTAAGCTTGTCACTTATGATTACAAGAGCTTCTTTGTCGCCATTCAAGAAAGCATAATGCAGGCCAGCGGGTAGAAGTTTAAGTTCAACGGGAGGTCATGCCGGTGCTTCCTCTTGAGGAAGGTCAATGGTTTCGCCTAGGTTGTCCTCCTCTTCTATAAAGAGTTTGGCATCTTTGTCTAAGAACAACTCAGGAGATTCGAATGGTGAGGCTGACATGACTTCCTTGGGAAGTTCATGGTAGGGAAGAGTGTCTACCAATGCGTTTGTAGCTCTAGTGATACGAATTGAAAAAGGTGTCGCTCCCCAACTTTATGTCAAAATCCCCTATTTTTAGTGGTTTAGTAAGAAAATGTTCTAGGGGATGCCCTATCATAACATCAAAGTCCTTGATGTCTAAGACATGGAAGTCTAGGGAAAATTTTGTTTGTCCATGGTATATGGATACATCATGAAGAATTCCTAGAACTTCTAGCTTAGAACAGGGTGCAATTCTATAGGTTTTGTTAGTTGGAGCAAGAGGTCCATTATCAAAGTAAGTGGATGCGAAGGTTGCACACAAGATGTTTTCTCCAACCGTGGGATTGTAAAGCACTTCCACCATTATTCCATGAATTTTCTAGTGGATGGTGGAGGGAGGGACGTGAATCTGAATTTCTTCAGAAGAACGCTCTACTTCTTCTACCCACTCACTGCTCATGATAGCAGTCAACTCCTTGATGGATTCCCTAAGGAACTCTTCATCTAATGGGTCTAATGGTGTGATAGGAATTGGTGGTCTCCTTTGACATAGATAATTCGAGGTATTTCCAAAGTCTTTGAAAAGGTCATCCTTGAAAGGTGGAAGGTCCGAAGGTTGAAAAACTTCCTTCGGATCTTTTGGTTTGGGTCAGGGCTCTTGAATGGAAAGTGTAGGTCCGGCCTTGGCCAAAGAGACTTCCTCATGACTTAACATAGGTTCTACATGGAGGGGTTCCAAGGGAGGAGTGTTCTCTAAAATGCGGTCTAGGAGCACTGCTCCTTTCTCAGTGGTTTTGTGTGTGAATGAACCTCCAGTAGTTATGTCAAGTTGTAGGGTAGATTCCTTGCTAAACGCTAGCAAAAAATGCTATAACAACACATGGTTTGGTATAGACAAGTCTAGGCCGGACCTTGATAGGATTGAAAAATGGTCCCAGGCTACACCTATGGTTTCCTTCTCTTTTTGTTGGAAGTTGAGGATCTCTTGTCGTAGGGAAGCAATTCGGGATATAGGGAAGAATGCAAGAAAGAATCTGTTCCTTAGCTCTTCCCAATCGCTAGCTACCTTCCCTATGTTATGGGAGTACCATTATTTCTCCCTCTCATCAAGTGAGAAAGGAAACAACTTCCATCGAAGTGTGTCTTGTGACATGACTAAAATGGTCAGGCAAGCACAGAGCTGCTCAAATTCCCTTAGGTGATGGTAAGGGTTTTCATAATCGAACCCTGAGAAGGTTTGTTCCCAAACCATGGCTATGAAGCCAGGGCAGAGTTCATAACTAGAAGCTGAGATTTGCTTCGATGATTTTGGTTGTTCAACGAACCCGCCCTTAGGAGCAGAAAGGTTCTAGATAGTTGGCTGCTCCATTTGGAAAAAGAATAAAATAAAAGAAAGGTGAAATACAAGATTCACAGGTGAACTAGGTTCGGAGACTAAAACAACAACTACTCCCCGGTAATGGCACCAGAAATGCTTGTTAGTGTCTCTTAGCGTAAGCAGAAGAATCCGCAAGCACACGGATACACTATTGTAGCACTTCACTCGAAAGTATTCAGGGTATCATATTTTGTCAAAGGAATAGGTGTGCAAGTCTCTTAGCTAGTTTACCTAAAGAAAATTAGTGAAAGGTAGCTTGGGTAACGAGGTTTTCTAAGGGTAGATATCTTAAGTGGAGTTAACTTTGAAACTATAGACTTGCTTCAGGCACCGGCGTACACCTAGTCTACCAAGCGAAACCCGCCTGTAGCTCTACGTTGAACCCAGACATGGGGGATTACAAGGGATAGACAGGGCTGTCACCACGTGCCGCCTAGCCCTCAACCATGGGGAACGAAGCAAACAAAGATAGCTTCTAGCCTAGACACCACGTCTATGCTATCAACTATACTCTAGCGCGTATGCAAGAGTTATCCGTCTCTATCAGGGCCCTTCTATTAGAGTACAAGCAACAAGGATGGACAATGAACCCACAAGTTCATAATGCACAAAGGTAGCTTTCTTAAGAAATCAGTGCTGAAGTTAAACACAAACTTCTTTCTCCAAGTAGTAAGACGATCGTGGAGGTACAAGTGGAGAAGTTGCTAGCTCTGACACTCTTCCGCTAAGTGAAGCACACTACGGGAGGTTGCCGATAGCCCCGGTACTTCTCCAACTCTTTCCTCAGTCACTCCCACTCTTATTCTAGAAAAAGCTAAAGTAGAATGAAGCTCTTCCTCTCTATTTTGCTCTCTTCATGTGTGTTGTAGAGGGTAGCTCTACCCCTCTATTTATACAGGGAGTAAGGTGGTGCTTGGAGCTATTCTTGGTGCGAGGACTGACCTGCACCGCCACAGCATGGAGGCATGCCACCGCCTAAGCAAGGAGAGGTAGGGAGGCGCTGATAGGGGGTTGCCCGCCCCCTAGGGATTGACCGCCCTCTGACCATGCCCCCCGCCACCGCCTTCGCGTGGTGGGCTATGGACTAGACATGGATCACTCCACGATGGTGCTTTGCCCCGGTTAAGTCGAGTTGATGGGCATCTTTGTTATTCCTTTGCACAAACAAGCATCGGAAAGCACCTTTTGGTGAATTTCTCCATGATTTGTGTTTGTGTCCTGCAAAACACACTTGTACCAAAACTCATGGAAAGTATGAGTTAAAATCCCTAATTCTATGTTTTGGGGTCCACATTTGTTTATTTTGTTTAAATGTTGGCGGTAGGATCATGAGTTAAGCACCACCAACAACTCCCAAGGAAAATATCAATCTTTTTATGTTAAAATTAAAAAGAACAAAGATTTTTTTCCTTGTGACTGACCAAAGTCAGATATTTTCACATCCATTTGACGAGCAAAGATTTGTTGACACAACTAGAACCGGAGTCAGCAAACGACTCGCCAAGAAAAACAAGGTGTTGAAAACTCCCCAACCTAAACTGTGAATACATGCACCGTATGATCAAGCCACGTTCCCTGACCTTATTCATGGCTCTATACACATACATTCCCATGTTATACTTCAATTCGTTGCATAGTTCTTTCTGGGCTTCCTCTCTCTCTTGCGGGTTCAAGTTTGCTCGCCTTTCATGATCATCTGGTACATCATAACCCATGATGACCATTTGGGTAATATTCATCGGGGAGAGGTAAATAATGTTTTTGCCCATTTCATTGCATACATAGGATTGCATCATACAAGGACAAGTTGTCATGGCATTATTGGTTTATACCTAAAGTACCTACAATGATGTAGAGGTGTGAAAGTCGTAATTAACTTATAGGGCAAACATGTGAGTTGAGCAATGTCGAGGTCTTGCATGATTCTTTGTTTTCCCTTCTCTTCTTGTCCATATAAGGTTGAGCCTCTTGCAACATCTCAAATAGTTCCTCCTTAGAGGGCTCCTCATCATCCTCACTCTCACTATCACTCTCATCATCAGATTGTACCTTAGTGGCCTTAGCCATGAAGCATGTTGATGTAGTGTCAAATAGTGAAGGCTTGTTGTTGATAGCAATGCTTGCAAGTGCCTTCTTCTTGGTGATCTTCATCTCATCATCACTAGAAGAATCATCACTATCCCAAGTAACACAATATGAGTGACCCTTCTTCTTCTTCTTCTTCTTGAAAGTCATATTCTTCTCTTTCGTGTCCTTGTTCTTGTCCTTATGATTCTTCTCATCATCACTATGATGAAGTCTTGATCCCAATCTTCAAGACTTAGGTAACATCGGCTTTGATACCAAATGATGAATTCTTGGTCCCAATTTTCACAACATAGGTTCACGATCTTGATAACTATCTGTAGAACAGCTGGATAACTTGCTACAAGCAGCGATAACTAGTGCAACCTAGCAAATAAAACTCGAAGCCAACCACCATCCTTAACCAACAACCTGAATCAAGGATTCACCCAACCACACTCTCAAATAACCAACCGACACAACCAATCAAGGAGAACCTTGAAGGGAATATGAGCACCAATTGGGAGTAGATGAAGCCGCCACATCTATAAATGCCACGAAGAAAATCACAAGAGCAAAGGGGTAGAGATCACTCTCTGAGTTTTGTTAGCACATAGCTAAACAAAAGGTTTCTGGTTTTTCCATTATCAAAAGTCATCCTTTGCTTGGGAGCATAGGGATATTTATACTAGGAACAACCCTCCTAGATAGGTATGAACACGAAATAGAAATGAAAAGACTGAATATGTGAAAAGGCTTCCACGAAATGGATTTCCATGAGTCTTCATGCGGTGTTATCCTCCTGAGCAGTCACCAATAATAGAGTTGTAAGTCCCTAGTGCAAATTCGAAATGACAAGCCATTTGTTGGGTTTGAAAGTAGACTCAATAAGCTTTCCGTCCATGTGCAGCATGCATCACAAAACATTGTAGAATGATACAATTTTGCATAGAAAGTTGTACCAACATTCTGTCCTGGGTAGACTGTTGATCCTCATGGACCTTCATAACTTTTGGGAATTAAAAGTTATGGTTGTTTCTTTCTGGGTCCAGTCATCCATCCGTGTTACTTTTTCCTAGCTCTGGTCATCTGTCCATGCAACTTTTCTGATGGAGCCGTTTTGTAGCACCGTGTCTTGATCCTTAGGCCACATGTCTTCTATGTTTTTATGTGCATACCTAAGCAACATCAATATAGAACATTTAGGTAGTACAACATTCTTAGAAGTATTGAAATTATAATCAGTCAGGAATGAATTCACCTGTACTTATAGTTTCTTGGCGCAGCTTCTTGTTAGTGGCCTTTAATTTGTATCTTTTATGTTGTATGTTGGATGATTGATACTTGAGCTAGCATGTACGGTTGGGATGTCCTCATCAGTATCACTATTGTAAGGACATTCTGCAACAAGATGGTCTTCACTCTTGCACTTGAAGCATCTTCTTGGTTCTTCCTTGTTCCTAGATGATATGCCTTTCTTCTTCTTGCACCATACACAAGGTAGTGAGAGCAAGTGTTGGCAAGTGACACAAGCGCAGGGGATGGTTGCTCGAGGCATGGAGCTATGTAGGCACATTGTGTAGACATTGGTGGCATGTGTGTCCCACAAGTGATCTCCTAGCTCATAGGCGCAAGCATGTTAGCGAGGGGCTGGTTTGCCCAAGGGAGCACTCACTAGCTACAATGGATGGGACTATGAGCTTCACCTCCCACCCACGCACCTAGACAGTGCTTTTAATATGTCAAGTGGAACCCAATAGAAAGTTGGCAATGAGCATCCTCGTCCAGCTATCCATGATGGGCCGAAAGTAGAAGATGACAACAAAAATGGTGGTCTGACATAGACTCATTGAAGCAGTGATGGACAACATAGGAATGATGGGACCGCGGTGGCCTCAACCACACACTCATTGAAGTAGTGATGGCCTACAATGATGAAAATGGCGGTGCACATGGGTTGAAAGCTCGACCATGGCAACTGCAGTATGACGAGTTGGAAGCTCTGACCTAGTTTCTTGTGTCCAATGAGCGCAAAGGGTATAGGAGGAAGAGATAGACTTAATAGAGGATATTTATAGGATAGAGGTGAAGCTCAAGGCAAGGAACAGTGGTGACACACTACTATAGATCTGGACATCACTATCGGATTAGGGTGAATCGGCAGTGATGTACCTTCACTGTCAGTTCTGAGCTTGAAAATCAGAAAATGATTGGGGCTGGGCCAAAATCAGCAGTGAAGGTCCACATCATTGCCAGTTTGTGGCTTGCACTGGTAGTGGCTTGATGTCTACTTATCACTATCGGTTCTAGCTAAGAACCATAAGTGATGTTGGGCTATCACTGTCGATTCTAGACAAGAACCGACGGTGATAACATCACAGTACAAAAAGCTAGCGCCATCCTCTCCTTCCGCCTCTCTTCCATCCCGAGCACAGAGGCACGCATTTGGGTTGCTCCCTCCATTGTTGAGGCTGCTCTTCACCATGAAGCTAGCTCTTGGATTTGGAAGAATGGCTTGATCTTTGATTTTGTTGCTTAATTAGTGTTGTTTTGATGGCTACATTGCTTGATTCTCATTCTAGTTCTTTCTCCATTCTAGAGAGCACTTTTCCAATTGGACTTTGTGCAAGGCTTGCAAGCAAATTGTGGTGAATCCATCATCCAAAAGGTTGGTGTCTTTGAACACATTTAATTTCCTAGCTAATTACATGGTGGTCAAGATCATTGTTAGTTTGTGATGTTATAATTAGTTCTTGATAGGAGTAGAGTAGATCCTTTTACAATTTTGGTGAGCAAATTAATCCATGTGCCACCTACCAACACATTGTTTGGAGCTACATTGTTGTTCATGATCATATCTCTAATTTTAGTGTTTTTTAATTAGTGTCTCCATTTTTATGTAGCATGGAGTAGAATAATTGTTCTTTATTATTATGAAATAATTGTTTTTGAATGGTGCTACTGTTTTTAATTTATATGGCTGAGGCTGCCAATTTCAATATTCCAATAATTAGTGTACAATAATGTTTTCCAAAAATGGGGTGACTAAATTAAATAAGTGTAGAATAAATTGTTCTTTCGAGCAACGATTGTTGTTCATGAAGCTCCACTTGTTATTAATTTCTCTATAATTACTGTCTCAATATTTTGTTGTGCAGAGATGGATCGAGAGTGGATGTATGGGTCCCGAACGGACAAGTGGTACATGGTTGGCGTCATCAAGTTTCTCACCGATGCCAAAGCCCAAGCTGGGAATGGAAACCTTGTCTTCTGCCCATGTAAAGATTGCATGAATCAAAGAAATGGGCTCAAATTGAGTCTATACGAATGCACTTGATTACCAGAGGGTTCATGCCAAACTATATGATATGGACTATGCATGACGAGGTTGGTGTGACTGTTCTGTAGGAAAATGATGATGATGTGGCCATGCCTGATGTGGCCATTCTTGATGTAGCCATCCACGATGCAGATGAGGAACCTGGTGTCAACACGAAACCTATGGCCATAGTTAATGATATGTTTAGGAACACACAACTGACAACACCGAGGATAATGATGGCATTTCACAGCTGCTACGTAATATAGAGACCGGATGTCTTAGTGAAAGACAGCTGAGAAAGCTAGAGAAAATGAGACAAGACGGCAAAACACCATTGTATAAGAATTGTCCAATAAGCAAATTGGAAGCCAACATCATGTTGTTAGAGTTCAAATCGACAAACAGATTGAGCGATAAGGGCTTTGATCAGTTGTTAGGTATAATAAGGAAAATGCTCCCAAAGAAAAAAAATGAGTTGCTAGAAAAGATATACCTGGCCAAGCAAATGATTTGCCCCATCAGCCTCGAGGTTGGAAAAATCCACGCGTGTTCCAATGATTGCATATTGTACCATGGAGATGAATACAAAGACATGGATGCGTGCCCCAAGTGTGAAGCTCCACAGTACAAGCAAGGGCCATTAGATAAGGGTACCAAAACTAGAGGAGGTCCCGTGAAGGTCGTTTGCTATTTCCCTATAGCTCCCTGGGTGCATAGGTTGTTTGCATGTGCAAAGTCAGCCAAGCTATTGTGCTAGCATGGCAAAGAGCATAAGAAAGATACAATGATGAGGCACCCTACCGATGGGAAGGACAGGAGGATAGTCAATACTATGTTCTAAAAGAACATTGGTGGAGAGGTAAGGCACCTTTGGTTTGGTTTGAGCACAGATGGGAAAAATCCTTTCGACCAGGTTACAAGCAATCATACCACCTGGCCAGTGACGCTATGTATATACAACCTTCCACCTTGGCTTTGTATGAAGTGGTAGTACATCCAAATGCTATGTATGAAGCATTTTTGGGGTGGACGATAGTGTTTTTGTGCCCATATATGAAATTATGCCATTGATATAAAATTTTTGGACATTATTTGAGCATTAAATAAAGATCATAGGATTACTATTTTTTTGTAAGTAATGACCTTTATTGCAGCATGCAAATTGTTGCAGGCATGCATGCATAGAAGTACGTGCTGTCAGCCACATCACTATCGGTTTTCATACAAAACCGACAGTGATAGCGATGCATCGCTGTCGGTTTCATTACAAAACCGACAATGATGGACACCACCTGTGTCGGTTTTGTTTTAAAACCGACAGTGATGTGTCTGCCCCCAATAAAAAGGAACCATGAACATACACACGCACGCACCCTCACTTGACTCTCATTTCTCAGTTTTACGTACTCTCACTTCTCACTCTTTTCACTCTATGTGGTCATGGCTCCTAGATATTTCATTGTAGGTATATATATGTTCTCCTCTCCCACATTGTAGCTATGTATATATGCATCGTCGATCTATATTTATTTAGTTTGCGACATTTTACTTGGCATATTTTATAAAATGCAACACATATTTTTCTATTCATATTTCTTGAATTTTATTAGGTACAATGCAATACATATATTCTCCTCTTCCATATTCTAGCTATGTATATATATGCATCAATCTATATTTATTTAGTTTGCTACATTTTACTTGGCACATTTTATATAATGAAATATATATTTATAGTCATATCTCAAGAATTTTATTAGGTGGGATGAACGGACCCCCACACCATAAGAACCAGGTTTCCACCCTGGCAATGATCTATTCGATCCTGATGTGGCCATTCCGAACCACCCTATTCCAGCTATCGTATGAAATATTTTCCAACACCTTATTTTAGGATGCTAATTAATTAATAATTGTAGTTGAAATTCCATAATAAGTGTTGTTTCATAATATGTATGGACTCATTCAAATAATATCATTGTTGCATATGTTGCAGACGATAGCCCCGATACAGTGGCTGCAAGTAGCAGTTAGCTTGCTCATGGTGTTGAACATCATTGAGAACTTGGCATCTGCTGATGATGGTCAAACTTGGACGTGTGAACTAAGCTTCTACATCCTTTCGAGGCTACCATCAGGGAATCAAGAATTTATCCGGCGGACAAGATCATGGATGCCTAGCAGGAGAAGCGCCTAGTTCTCTGCCGTGCGCAACTATTTGGTGGCACTTCAGCACATTTGCTATCAGGTGCCGGATTTCTCGCACTTCAAGATAGAAGCTTTGCGTGCTGGTGATGTCCCTGTTCCACAAGTAAGCGAATATCGGTGAGCTACAACCAAATGGATGCGGTAAAGTCAACGCCACTGATACCTGAGTTATGGTTATTTATTGTATTGTTATTGTAATAATGATCTCTCATTTTTTGCCCACTTGCAAGTGGTGCTCCATGATATTACCTATGATGCATTGGGCTTGTCGGCCATTCTAGACCAAGCTATGGAGAGACTCAGGTATGACTGGGTGTACTATATTGGGAACCTCGGCCAACACACTACTATAGGACGCCAGTTCTACATAAGATTTACTAATGGGGCCAATGGTCATTCAGTAGGTTACATCTATGAATGACCATGTAACCGGTATTTTGAGGCATGAGAGAGTGCAATTGTATGGGCATTGGCCTTCATCGATGGCTGTGGTTACAGAATTCATGACATCAATTACCATGCTTGGATGCAAATGTATGGCGTTGCGCATCCACCCCCGAATTAGTGTTTCTTTAGGTTTAATTTGCAAGGTTTAAGTTTAATTCGGCTTGTGTTTGTCATGTAATTCATGTATTGTGGAACAAGAACTCTAAATTCTAGTGCCGTATTGGTCTCAAACTTTTTCTCAGGGTTGCATGTGCCACAGGTGAATGAAACACCAAGTTTGGGATTTTTCTGAGATGGTTGGTACTTTCTCTAATTTAATTAAATTTCCACGCGATGTCACCGATTAATTAGAGGTTGAACTGAGCCTACCCCAAAATGATCTGGAATGATGCCAAACTTTTCCACAGGGTCTTATGTGCCCTAGGGACCAATTTTTGGTCGAGGTGGATGCAAAATTCTAGTGTGCCCAACATGTAATTGGGCCTCTTTTGTACCAGTTAGCACAAAGAAAAATATAATAACAAATAAAATGATAAGAAAAACCTAAGATCTCGTGTGGGGCCATAATTTGGGTGTACATACTTGCAAAAAAATTGAAGCCATTTGGATATAGGCGGTACATACCTGCTTCACAAACCTATAGAAGTCGTCTCATGTTATAATGACTAAACACCTATGTTCCCAAGGTTTATGTGGTTCACATGCATTCTAGTGTCGTATTGGTCTCAAACTTTTCTCTGGCTTGCACGTGCCATGGGTGAAGGAACAACCAAGTTTGGGATTGTTCTGAGATGGTTTGGTACTTTCTGCTGCTTAATTAAATTTCCACGCAACACCACTCGTTAATTAGAGGTTGAACTGAGCCTACATCCAAAACGATCCGGAATGGTGCCAAACTTTCCACATGGTCTTATGTGCCGTAAGGACCAATTTTTGGTTGAGGTGGATGCAAAATTCTTGTGTGCCCAACATGTAATTGGGCCTCTTTTGTCCCATTTAGCACAAAGAAAAATATAATAATAAAGAAAATAATCAAAAAAGCCTAAGATCTTGTGTGGGGCCATAATTTGTGTGTACATGCTTCAAAAAAAATTTCAAGCCATTTGAACATAGGAGGTACATACCTGCTTCACAAATCTACAGATGCCGTCTCATGTTACAATAACTAATCACCTAGGTTCCCAAGGTTTCTGTGGTCTATATGCATTCCAGTGTCGTATTGGTCTCAAACTTTTTGTTAGGCTTGCACGTGCCATGGGTGAAGGAACCACCAAGTTTAGGATTTTTCTAAGATGGTTTGGTACTTTCTACTGTTTAATTGAATTTCGGCGTGACGTCACCGATTAATTAGAGGTTGACTGAGCCTACCCCCAAAATGATCTGGAATGGTGCCAAATTTTTCCACAGGGTATGATGTGCCCTAGGGACCAATTTTTGGTCGAGGTGGATGTAAAATTCTAGTGTGCCCAACATGTAATTGGGCCTCTTTTGTCCCATCTAGCATAAAGAAAAATATAATAATAAAGAAAATGATCAGAAAAACCTAAGATCTTGTGTGGGGCCATAATTTGGGTGTACATGCTAGGAAAAAAAATTCAAGCCATTTGGACATAGGTGCAATAGGAATATAAATGTGTGATTTTATTCAGTTTAAAAAAGTAAAAAATATATATATAATCAT
Organism: Miscanthus floridulus; assembly: GCF_019320115.1. NCBI lineage: Eukaryota > Viridiplantae > Streptophyta > Magnoliopsida > Poales > Poaceae > Miscanthus > Miscanthus floridulus. Next base: position 80,101,074 of record NC_089588.1, read on the forward strand.
CACTGTCGGTTTAAAAAATCCGTCAGTGATGATCAGAAACCGATAGTGATGACATCTGAAAACGATAGTGATACGTATATTTTAAATAAATTAAAAAAAAAGTACCCAGCCTCGGGTTCGAGCGTGGGTCTCGAGGTCTAGAGTAGTGGGCCTTAACCACTGCACTATGATAGTGCTTGCGTTAATAGTAGTTTTTATTATTTAAATATAGTGTAGTAAATTTATATTCAAACCCTGGTCTTAGGCTCCAAAGTGTATAGACTTAACCGCTGCGTTAGGATAGTAACTGTGTTAGGGTTTGTTTTTTATTTTCTTTTATTTATTTAGAGTGTAGTTAGGTGATTGCAAAATCAATCAAAAAGTTTGGCCCGCCTATGCTACACAGGGTTGGAACCCAGGCCTCGGGGTATAGAGTGTGGTGCCTTAACCGCTGCGCTAGAAGTATGAGTTTGTAAGGAACTCGATACTAACACTACATAAAGGCTACGCAGAACCGGCAGTGCTATAGCTCATCACTGCCAGTTTCTAGGCTACAACCGGCAGTGATGACGCTCATCATTGTCGGTTTGTCTTGGCCACCGGCAGTAATGCGCCATCCTAGATGTAACCAGAGTGCGCGCTGGCGAAATTTTTCGCCCTCTTTCGAATGCCCACGCCGCTATCTTCCTCCACACCAGTGAAGCACCGCCTCCACCCGCCCCACCAACCGCTACGCTCGTGCCCTCCTTTTCTCTCCACGCCGGTGGTTGTTCTTCATAGTGCGCCCGGTGGTCCCTAGCGAGGAAGCCGCCCGACGTCGTGCATGCCTCGCGGTCCTCCACACCGCGTTGCTCCATGCCACCATGCCGCCTCCACGCCACCATCCAACGCTCGACGCAGTCCATGCCACGCTGGTGCCCTCATCTTCCTCGACCCGCCGGAGCACCGCTGGACCACCACCATCGCCCGCGCCCTCGTCTGGTCATCCACGCCGGCCGTGCCCTCGTCCATGCCTACATCTACCAAAGCCAGCCATGAACTGAGGCCCTCAAGAGAGCGCGGAGAGCTGCTATCATGCCCTCCCATGGTGAGTGCCTTCAGCCATGCCACTTAGGTGTTCGCTGAAATGCCCATGAGGATGACAAAATCATGTAGAATCATTTCAACTTTCCTTAGTTCATGTTTGGTTGGACTACATTTGTTTATTGTTGTTTTAAGTGAATTAGTTGGTTTGTTTGAAAATTATTCTCATCAAACAATCACTTTGAAGTAGCTTTATTATTTCCACTTTTGCTAGAGTGCAGTAGTTTATAAGGAATGTAGCATGCCATGTAACTTGAATTTATACTAGGAACTGGGATTGGGCTTTGGTACTTTTGTGACAATTTAGTCATTTCAGTTTGCATTTGTAAGCACTAGCTGCAGAACATGGTTGTTTAGGATTGAAGCAAGTGCAATGAAAGGTACTATATACCTAATTACTGACCATATCTAAATGAATGCACATGCCAGAAAAGGATACAGATGTAAGTATGCAACCTATGTCTGAAAAAAAAAATCTTGATATTGCAAACAACCTATTTTTATGTATGGTCATTTATACTTGTGCACCTAGTGTGACTGTATCATATTGTTAGGCATTGTTTGTGTATGGAGAATAAGGAGAACTCGCTTAAAGCGACAAATCCCCATAAACTCGGCTCCCGTGGTTACGTTAGTAAGATGGATGCATTTGAAAGGGAACATGAGTAGGTGGAACACCTTGGCATTGAGCCTGAGACTGCCAATTGGGAGCCCAGATCGATATATTTCTATATGGCGAGGGGGGTACACCGTGGCTCGAACGGGAGCTTTAGCTCCATAAATCCTGCCATGAGCAGCCTCGTCCAGTACTAATAGGGAGAATGACATGCTCACCCAAGCACTCGGAAACAAGGAGCACCCTGGTCACACTAGAGGAGCCGGTCTTGTTCATTGGAAAATAGCATTCGAGGAAAAGTCTTCCACTTATCGGATCCGCTCGAGGGGTAGAGCGGCACAAGAGGCAGAGTATATGAGGGTTCTGAAAGAGATGAAAGAAAAATTCAAAAATAGATTGATGAGATGGTTCAAGAAAAAGTCAATGCACTTATGGCGTGCATGGGATCAGGAGTAGTACCAAAAGAACCTCCTCCAACTAGTTTTAGCCACAGTTCAAGGGTCGCAGCAGCTGCGTATCGACCCTGCTCGACGATGAAGAGGCGAATGCGCCTCATCCAGTGGATAGCATCACCGAACCCATCAATATCAAGTTGTACATCTGTCAGCAATGGACAACTAACAACGTGGCGGTCGGCCAGGCCTGGCCTGCAGGAGACAGGACCATTAATGGCTACCCAATTCCAACACGTTATGCCCACGTCAGCATTGATACTATACTTGATAAGAAGTATAACTAGATGCACATTGATTACCCCACACAGGAAGACAGGCAACACCTTGTTCGGAACAAGGGCACTCATGTGGCCTGGTGCAAGCGCTTCATTAAGCTTGATCACCAGTTATCTTCGGATAATGATGAGGGCGACGACGAATCTTCGCCGCCCAGAGATGATCACTCACCATCTCCCAACAAAGGAGATCACACCACCTTCCCTGGTTCCTTGCCATCACTCCCGAGAAGATAGAAGTCTCCTTCTCTTCCTCCTCGTCCTCCATCTTCATCAGCCCCGAGAAAAGAGAAGACTACTCCTCCTCCTCCGCCCTCTTCATCACCCCTGAGAAAACATAATTCTCGTCCTCCTCCTCCACAACAGCCCAAAACAAGATCTAAGGCATCCTCATAGTCATAGAAAAGGTCATCGGATTTGGTCGCTAATGCTCCCAAAGTGGAGCAACAAAAAGAAAAAAGGACAATGAGTGGCAGCGTTACAAACTTGATGAACCAACAAAAGCCAGAAGTAGACTCCAAGGAAGACAAAGTTAGATTATGGAATCTATTTGCCTCATTGCCTAAGTGGAGTGTGCAGTTCAAATTCAATAGGCAGAGAGTAAGCACAATCAATTAAGAGTTGAAGAAATATACCAAGAAGATCAAAGGAAGATAAACAAGATTGTGGAACACAACCCCGGATTAAGCAGGGATGATGCCGTGAACATCTATTATTATTCACTAGCATATCAGATGGCAAGACCGGTAATGCAGTTTCAAAGAGGCAATTTCTTGGTGGACGAGGAGTATAAAAATTTGACAACATATATGCATGACTTGCATGATTATTACATGTCCCAAGCACTTGAGACGGGGCAGGCGGGTTTGAATATATTATCCGTCCACTGCATGTTTTCCATTATCCTAATGAAGAGAAGCACTTTGTTGGTTGGGATCACTTGTTTCAACTATTCTAGAGATGCGATCTCGATACACAAATGTTGACGCTATGGACTATGTAAGTACCCTACTCGCACAGTATTATAATTAACTACTCTATCGATACACAAATAGTTAACGACTGCACATTCCCCATGAATTATGCAGGTGTGTAGCAAAACATTGCTTCAAAACAAAGTACGCTCATATGTCTTTCCTGGACCCCGAGCTAATCCACAAGAGAACATACGGAGGCATGCATGGAAATAAAGTGGAAGATCTGACGGAGACACTGACTGCCATTTTCAAAAATTTCAAGATGAGTAATAAAACCAAAATACTTCTAGCCTACAATTATGAGTATGTGTTCTCTGCTCTTATTTTTATGCTTGTTTTTTGTAGTTATGATTATTCGTTAACTAGGGTTTTGTGATTGCAGCAACCATTTCATCTTCATTGTTGTCGATATTAAAAGAAATCATATTAAGGTGTGGGACTCGAAGAAAAAGCCACTTTCTTTGCTCGATCCCCTAGTGGAAGTGCATAATGCGTAAGTGAACCTAATAACATATTATTTTCTAATCGCAAATAGCATATTCTAATGTTGCCCCTTTTTTAACACTTTATAATGTGGCACAGTGTATAGGCAAGAATGGTTGGTGGGACGAAGGTCCCATTCCAGGTTGCACCAATGCAATTGGAGACCCTAGACCAGCCGGCGGGAAACAATGAATGCGGGTTCTACGAAATGTGGGCAATGCTTCACTATCTCGGCGTAAAATCGGAGGCAGTAGATGCTTTGGTGTGTAGAATCCCCATTTCATTTATATCTGTTAATTCAACAAAATGATCTACTTATTTCTCTAACATTTTTGCGTTTTGAAACTGGTTTTCTTGAATGATAGCGCAAGAAATATAAACACAATAGGCTGTTAGAAATGAAGGTCATAGCACTGTCATCGGAGCTAGTAGCCTTTATCGTATCGGAGTGCTTGGAAAAAAGGAACATTCTCCATTTCACAGTCCGTGAAGTACAAGGCGTAGTACGGGCCAGAGCGGCTTGCTAGACTATTGTAATTTTTTTATTTCAAGGGATCGAGAGCTTTATAAGTACATTTGAACTGTAGTCATAAAAATTGTAAAGTTTAATGTTGATGGACCTGTTGTCTATTTAGCCAATATAAAGCGATACCTGATTCCACAAAAAAATAAAATAAAATAAATTAAATTATAAAACAGTAAAATATGAAAAAGAGATCACTACCGGTTAGCACAAAACCAGCAGTGATGGTAAAGAGGGCACTGCCGGTTCATAGCATGAGCCGATAGTGTTGGTTGAGCCATCACTGTCGGCTTAAAATCCAAACCGGCAGTGTTGCTAAAGACAATACTATTGGTTTGAGCCACCAACCGGCAGTGATGGCTCAACCAACATAGCCGACTTAAGCCATGAACCGAAAGTGATGGCTTGCTCAACACTGCCGGCTTGGGACATAAGTCGACAGTGTAGGCTTGCTTAACACTGCTGGCTTGAGCTAAGAACCGACACTCTTGAAGCAACCATCACTATCGGTTGTGTCTATAAACTGGCAGTGTTGTTCAATTAGACACTGCCAGGTGGATATAGGAACCGACACTGTTGCCTATAGATCAGTGTCGGTTCTTAGGAGCCGGTGGTGATGTCAACCCCTATCACTGCCGGTATGTCATTGTTGGTTCAAAATCCAGTAGTGAAGGGGCTTTTTGAACCGACAGTGATTTCCTGATCTGGGGTAGTGACAATAGCAGCTCGATGACCGGTAATGGGGGCGCGGAGCATGTACTGGAGCGGAGATAGATCAGAGGCTAAGCTTGACGGAGTAAGGAGGGTAAGGCATAAGTTGATTGACCTAACTGAAACTCCTGCATATGCTAAAGGACCTCTAGTGCATTTAACTCTTAGAATATATAAAAAAATAAAAATAAGAAAACATTAGCATGAACAAAAGTCAGGTCAGGTTAAATTTGGGTCAAGTTAGAAAAATGTGGGGTCAAAATCTTCAGCTTTAGCATGACCATGCACTACCGGGTAGGGCTATTGCTTGGGCTTTTATGTTTTTGTACCATGGGTCATTTTTGGAGTTGGGTGGGATCATGGGTCAAAAATCATAATTCATAACCAGCACCCGATCTAATGAAAGTTTGTTTTGTTTTTTCGGTGGGGTCACGTTGGGTGGCCAATATTAGGTCAAGGCTTGGTCCGTCTCAAAATTATTGCATATTCTCTCTCCTTGACTTAAGTATTCTAAGCCAAAGTATGGAAGCTCCATGTTGCGGCCCTCTTAATTTTGACTTATCAAATTAAGCTACATCGTATATAATTTTTTATTTTTCATGTTACAACATATGGGCAATCATCTAGTTTATATACAAAATTAGAGGTTATTTTATGTATTTTTCATAACCATGGAGATGGCTATTTTTTATAAAACAAAACAGATCCAATGGCTATTGTTGGCGATGATGATTAGAGTGTACCAGATTAAAGTCTAGATGTTTTTTATTATTGTGAAAAATTTTAGAATTTTAATCTTTTTTTCTCACGCATCTGATGAGAATACGTTGTAGCTTGTGTAATAGTACATTTTTGGTGCAAGAAACATAACTTTTAAAGCTAGGATGAATTTACTGTAATTTTTTAGTGATGTAACATTATTTACGCATATATATATGGATGTGCTAGTTCAACATACTTGCTATTATCGCGTACATGCAAGTTCACGTATATACACGAACTAATGCAGAAAACTTAACTGAGGCGGGCAAAATCGATTAACCGAGGCGGACAAGCCAACCACCTCCTTCAAAAAATCACGGTTAATCAAGCCTTAACGGAGGTGCTGTTAATTGATTAACCGAGGTGGTGCCCGCCTCCATTAATCCCATTAACCGAGGCGGTTGTGTTAGGATGCCCGCCTCCATTAAAGCTCTCTAGAAAATAAAAAAAAACTTGCAACTTTGGAGAATTGAACCCACCACCTAACCCTCAACACTACCACATCTCTACCACTTCACCAAACACTCTTTTATGTCTATTAATATTTCGTAATCTTGTATTGGATATTTTAGATACTAAATGAACTCAACTGAAAAAACTTTTAACTACAAAGTTTTAAATCTTGTGAAGTACTACAACTTTGGTATAGGATGTATTGCCATCAGAGATAATTTGGAAAAATTCAAAAAATTGAGTCTTAGAACATATGAATTTCGAACACATATTTAAGACTCTACGTGACTTTAAATCAAAAACTTGTCAATATCAAACATGTAGACCAGGTCGGCCACTAGAACTTTGGTATTAACTATGTGAACATTTGAGAATGTTTAGGAATTCAAAATTTTAAATTTCAAAATCTATAACCTTCGAACACATATTTGGGACTCTAAACATCTTTAAATTAAAAACTTTTCAACTACAAAGTTGTAGATTCTATTGAGAACTATAACTTTTGTATAGACCATGTGAACATCCACAATTGTTTGATATTTTTAAATTTCAAATTTGAAAATCTATGCACTTACATCAATATTTTGGGACCCTAAGCATTTCCAAATCTAAAACTTTTCAACTACAAAGTTGTAGATCTCGCCGAGAGCTACAATTTTGATTTAAAGTTTGTCTTCATCCGAGTTCATATAAAAAAGTTATGAATTATTTTTTGTTGCAATCATTAAACGAGGCGGACGTCCGCCTTCGTAAATCGATTTACAGAGGCACTTGCCTTAAGCGCCTGCCATCTATTAACCGAGGCGGTTGCGTTAGAATGCCCGCCTCCATTAATGATTAACCGAGGCGGTTGCGTTATAATGCTCGCCTCGGTATTAACCGAGGCGGTCGTATTTGGTTGCTCGCCTCGGTTAAGCAATAATCAAGGCGGTTGCTAGGCCGGCTGCCGGCCACCGAATAACGGAGGCGGGCAACCGGCCAACCGCCTCGAGGCTATTTTGGAAACGCCTTGCAAAATATTTTATGTAGTAGTGACGTTTGTGCTTAGGGTGCATTGATTGAGTTATGGCCTGTGTAAACTATGGGTATTCAGCTGTCTCCTATCGAACATGGAGAAGAGTAGACGTTGTTTATGAAGTAGGACCATATGACATCAACGACGATGTTTACTAATTACTAAGTCCAAGCGAGCAGACTGCATGCATTGTTATGGTCGAAAACTCTGGCTATTGGCAGGAAACGGACAATATGATGGTGTTTTCTAATTAACGGTGGACAAAACACTTACATTGTTTGCAACGAGAAGAGCCAAGCTACTAATTTTATATGGGCAATCACCTAAATTTATACACAAATTTTTGGGGTTATTTTTTGTATTTTTCATAACAACATACGTTTGTGTTTTGTTTTACAAAAAAAAATATACGTTTGTGCATAAATGAAGTCACGACTTACGTGAATATCCAATTAACACCACCGCTGTCGATAATCTCAATACTAAATGATGATATGATGATGACGTTCACTAAGTTGGACCACCTGATGATGTTTACATTGTTTTCACCGAGGAGAGCCGAACTACAATACAAATGTCGGTGTGTGTATATACACACATATACAAAGGGCACGTATCATCGCCGTAGGCTACTGCGTCTTCTTCTTTTCCGGAGGTTTTCATGTATTTCTATGGTAGTTATTGCTTTCAAAAAATTTCCTTTTAACATTTTATTAGTAGACTGTTTGCTGCTTGGTATATGGTCCTTTTAACATTTCGTCGTTGTCGTACTATATAATAACACGTACACCTCCTTTTAACATTATAACAGAATCTCCCCTCGTAGAAGGAGCTGTACGTGTTATTATCTACTATGACTACGACGATGAAGATGTAGCTTACATTGTTGCCCCGGCTCCGTATATTGGCTAGATTGCACAGCAAAGGCTAGCTTTATACATTTTTATGCCTTATATATGAAAGGCAAGCATGAATTGAATAATGTGAGCGAGTGTGATATCTGAACTTCCTTTCATGGTTGATTTTGTATATGTACGTGTCTGTGATGAATCTATTGAGTAGTGTCTTACTCAATATATGCAATAATAAACAATGAGATTTCTTGTGTTGATGAGCAACGTATGTCCCGTGAAGCATTTATATATAGTCCATTTAGGCGCAATTATGTCATCAGAAATTGGCAAGCAATACTTCACTATTCTAGAATTGACACTCATCACTGTCGGTTCGTATTATAATTTGGAATGGAGGGAGTACTAATTATCTTGTTTTTTGACAGTATGGAGAGACTCTACATATGGCAGTGAAGAACTGTTCTTGCGGATCAACAAATCTACTACTTGAACATGGTGCACACATAGAAACCAAAGCCAATGTATGATCTACCTGTTTTTGGTTCTTCTCTGGATCTACATCTCTGCGATTAACTTGTTATGTCTTATGTCATTCGATCATTGAATATCATGACTTGCAGCAATCTTCGGATTTTTTGTTCATCGCCTTTATGTTAGGTTATCAAGTTGTGAGAATCATGTTTTTCAGGGTTTGGATGCACTGACGCCTACCTTGATAGTAGGCAATGGTATGAAGGTGGTAAGTCATGTTCTGGTAATGTTTTCTGTACTCTGTACCGTGTCTTTGGGTTGTTGCCTGTGGGTTGTAGCAGTGCTTTTTTACTAGCTGCAAAGACTGTTTCTTTTTTTTCATTCTCATGAATACACAATCTATTTTTTACATACCACCAGTCTGCTTCTATTGCCACTCTTCAAGATCAAATGAATTACTTGTTTGAGTTTAATTGTCGGTGATTATCGAGTACATATTCGTAAAAAATTCTTAATCGTACCTTGCGCCTTTGAAAACTTAAGCAGGACAAGATGGAAAGATGTATATGGCACCCATAAGTGCTTATATCATTTAACATATTTCCGGTAATTGGCTTACGTTTACATGAAGAAAGCATAAGAATTCAAAACTGACGGTTGCCTATCCATCGATACCTTCATGTGTCCGATGAAATATAAGAAGCTAGGTAGTATAGGAGTACGAAGTAGTCTTCTTACTTGTAGTAGATTTGTATGCATTTCCCATGTACTCATATTCTTAGTAGATATATGGTTTCCCATATTCGCTTGAACTTATCAGCCATGAAACAGTGTTTTTCTCTCACAACAAATCAGCTTCAGCCGGCTTATCAGCCATAGAAACCATCAGCCGACAAGCCGGTTAATGTTCAAATAACAATGTTGACTGGTTCAGCGTGATCATACATCATTCTCCCCCATTGCAAGAAAAATATTGTCAGTTTGGTTACTTTCATTTGGTTGTTTTCACGTGCATCTCTAAAATGAAGCCGTGACGTTAGCATGGGCACTATATACTATTAAAATTTTAGTAGACTGTTTGATGCTCGGTTAGTGTATGGTGCTTTTAACATTTTGTCGTTGTCGTGCTATATAATAACGGGTATAGCTCCTTTTAACATTTTAACATAATCTCCCCTCGTAGAAGGAGCTCTACATGTTATTATCAACTATGACTAGGATGACCAAGATGTAGCTTACGTTGTTGCCCCAGCTCTGTATATTGGCTAGATTGCACAGCAAAGGCTAGCTTTATACTTTTGTATGCCTTATATGAAAGACAAGCATCAATTGAATACTGTGAGCGAGTGTGATATCTGAACTTCCTTTCATGGTTGATTTCGTATATGTACATGTCCATGAAGAATCTATTGAGTAGTGTCCTACTCAATATATGTAATAATAAACAAAATATAACAGATGCATGTGAACTACTTAAGGGCACGGAAATGTCATCACTAAAATGTACAGAAGTATCTAAACCTAAAGGCTCGCCATTACATGTTATTATAAACTGTGAAGTCGACTGCACAGGTGGTAAATACGTTGCTGACGAACCGGTTCCGTATATTGAAGAGTGTTTGTATTTCTTAGATACTCTTGCAAATATGAATTATTAAATATATTATAAAGAATTCTGCAAGCGCACAGATATACCATTGTAACACTTCACCCAAGAGTATTTCAGATATCGTTATTTATATTTATATTTTTATCTCAGGAAAAGACTGATAAAGGAAATATATTGATAACTTATATTTATGATGGATAAACAAACCAACCAACCTTCTACTCTAAACAGGGGTAAATCAAAAGATAGGATATATATGATAAATGATAAATGAATACTCAGAGTACTCCTTAAGATAGCAATAGCAAGACTAAGTAGATACAATAGAGAAACTAACTCCTAAGTTATTTCTTAATTGCAAGTCAAAGCATACATTGATTATGCAATTATACTTAGTAATCATAGCTAAAGATTAACTTCATATCTACACATAAGGGACATTACTAAGGAAGATCAAGAACAAAGCCTAAATTACATCGCAACCGCGTCCTACTTGGCCTACAAAATGGGAGGTGGACTACAAAGGACTAAAAGAGACTGTCACTGTCACTGTCACGATCTACCACACGATCCAGAATGTAGGGAGCAGGTAAACAACATACAAAGCACCACGCTTACACAATGTTGACCACTCACATCGTACGCACATAAGAGCGAGCGCTTTGTGAACTTATGCATAAACATAATGATAATTCTAGCTATACTAAGCATATAATCAAAGCAAACGATGAACATAATAACTAAGAACATGAATAATATTAAGAACAATGTCATAGCAATTGTAGCAAACATATAAATAATGAAAGATACAAGAGAAGATACAAAAGGCTTTACCAAGCCACGCTCTCAACAAGATCAGGAATTCAAGCAAGGAGCGTGCCTCTCTCTAGATCTAACTTAGCTAGCTATGCCTATAAAATATTCATGGAGCTCTAAGGTTCTTCTCTTCTCTTCTAATGACGATGATGGAGGATGTAGGACGATGCCCTCTAGGCGGGGTATGGGGGATATTTACAGGGGAACCAGGGGTCCTGTGTGCCCATGAATCCATGGCAACATCAAATCTGAGCCCTCGATTGGAACCGACCTTGAGCAACGGCGTAGATTGAACCTAGGAGGCAGTGGAGAACCAACATAAAAAAGAGGGGCTACTAGATGGGCCCCGTAGGCTGGACGGCTTGCAGGTGGGTCCGGCCGGCCCCATACCTTGACGAAAGGGGTCGGGTCACGATGTGTTGTCTTCTAGATGCTCCAGAGCCTTCCTAAGTCGGTTTCGTCGTAGATAAATGTGATTTGATCTGACGATTGGGTCCACCTTGCTCATTTTCTAAATAAATCCTACTGAAAACATAGATTCACCAAAACTCATGGAATTTATTAGTTTAAACGCCTAGAGCTATGTTGGTGCTCCTATTCCTGCATTTATACAAGTTATATTGACGGTTTATGATGAGTGTTAACTGCCATCAACAAACTCCCCCAAGCTTAACCTTTGCTCGACCCTGAGCAATGCCGAACTCAGCAATGGATCAAGAGTTGCTACAATGTTGTCACTCCTCAAAAGTGCACATACGTTCAATCAAAAATTCTCCTCCGGGTTAGAATAAACTGATATGACTTTCAAACTTACCCATATTACCTTCAACCATGGGGCTTCTTAGACTTCACTTGGGTCTTGAGCAATTGAAGGACAGAACGATCAAGTCAAGCACTATGTCTATAGTTCTTTGCTCTACTATTGTTCTGGAGTTTTTATAGGTTTTCAAAATAAAACTCAGAGATTCCATTGTATGACACTCTCAAGTCTCTTAATATATGTGGTATTTTTGGATCCTTACCAAGGCAAAAATAATGTTATGCCTTTTCTCTTCCTACAACTAAGGTTTATATGGAGCTTACACTACTACACATGGACCTTTCATAGCCACATCGTAACCCCCATCTCAGCCGCATTTTGCCCTCAGTAGTAAGCTATCGGTAGTGATGGTCATAGCCATCACCGTCGGAATCTGAGACCGACTGCGGTGTATACTACACCGCCGTATTAGCTTATGATCCGTCCGTGATAAGGTCCTTACTTCTGTCGCATCGGAGCATGACCTATCTGTGGGTATACACTAGCACCGCCACATTGGCAAACGATCCACCTGTGTGGAGGCTATCATCACCATTGTGTGGGCACATTGACCGCTGGTGTAGTGGTCACTAGCACCGTCGCTTTGTACTTCAACCCGACTATCTATGATGTAGCTTCGCTGTCGCTTCGGTGGCTGAGACGTCTATAGAGGTAAACATCACCGTCGCTTCACCGTATGAACCATCAGTACAAAGGTCATGGTCACCGTTGCCTTGCACCATGATCCGCCTTTGATGATCATTTAGTCGGTGTCTGGTTACTAAATGATTCGGCGGTGATACACTTTTATCCCTGCCATATAATATGTATAGCGACGGTGTTGGATGTTTGCACCACCAACGACAGTGGCGATAACAAAATAATAAATGTCCCTTAATAGCTTACTGAACACAAAGCATACAGATATAATCATTGCATCCATAAACCATGTTTTTACAATAACAATGGACGCTTACCATAAATCTTTCCCAACTGATGTCCTAACAGAAGCAGTACATAGATTGCAAACTAAAGGTACTAATCTCTATAGACTTACATAACAAAACAACATAGTTGTGCTCCTCCAATGTGGCACTCCTACTTGCTAAGAAAAAATGAATATAATTAGCGCATCCTTTGAATTGGTAGGCAATGCACCATGGAACCCCTGTTCTTCCTCCTAGCCAATTGTTGGCAGTCATTAATGATCAAATCCGACCGCCAACTAAGGTACAAAAAGACAAGAAATTGACAATCTTAGACACATAAGCATTTACTATTAACCAAGTTCCGCATGGATTTGAAGAAGGTTATTTTGCAGGTCACAAACACAAATACATGGAGACATTCACTGAAAGGCGCCTTCCGACGTTGATTTGTGCAAAGAAACAAGGGAGATGCCCAACAACTCAATCCAAAATAGGCAAAGCACCACCAGGGGCTGATCTAGGCCCAGCCCAGAGTCTGCCACGCAGAGGCGGTGGCGACGTGGCACAGTCAAGGGGCCCTGCCGGCACTCCTCAACCACCCCATGATCTAGTGGTGTCATGCCTCCATGCTGAGGCAGTGTAGCCTAGGGTTTCATGCCTAGAATAGACGAAGCACCGCCTCTCACCCTTGCACAAATAGAGGGGTACCCCCCTCTCTCAACACACTCCACTTGAGCAACACCTCACTCCCTCACTCTATAGTAGTAGCTTTACTTTCTTTTAGTAGTTTAGAGTAAGGCAAAGCTACCTTGGAGAGCTTGGCTCCTTGGAAGAAGAGACCTTTGGGTATGAATAGAAATATGAGTTCTTCCAAAGTTATGCTCTCATATGATATTTATAGTCATACTTATGAACTAGAGTATAGTTGTTATGTTATAATCTTCATATATAAACTAGTGTATAGTTTGTGTGTCATGAGAATAGCATACATAGACCTAAGGTGACTGTTGATCTAGTCTGCCTGGGTTTGTGTTAGGAATAAATTCTTAGCTGGTTGTAAATGATTTGAATCGCCGTCTCTCTCGGATAGTGAGAAACTTGGCTAGTACCAACATCATAGTAACTATGATATGGAACATGATGGTTCGGATGAACATGGAATTACTACACCGGCTATGGTTACTATTCTATGCTACTAAATGATATACTACATGTTTGGCACAAGTTAGTTGCTAATCTAGAGATGAATAGTTATAATTAACTTGATGACCAAATTATAATTGTACAACTGAGTTAGTCGCTTTTTATGCACAATGTTGTCAAGCTACCTCCACTTATAAAGCCTTGCATAATCCTTGGAGTCACTTTATTTTTGGTTTATGACGGGTAAGTCTAGCTAAATTCCTTCTTGTACTTAGGGTTTTATTCCTATTGTTGCAGATGGTACAATTTATCACGGCTATTGCAAGAACTGCTTCTGTCTCACCGTGGATGAGGAGTGAGCCCTAGGTAGGCATCTCTTATTAATCCTTCTTATATGCTTTTGTAGGATTATGATCATGAACTGGCACTATGTATTTGAACTATGATGGCAGATGTTAGTTTCAAACTTCAATTTGTTGCCACTACTATTTACTGAACTTGGTCTATAATAATCTTAATTCATACTCTGATGAATGAACTGTATTTGTGAACCTTATGTATCATGTGACATGCATGTTAAATCATGTACGATCTTGGTTTTATGTTGATGGTTAATAGAGACCCGTCGTGGTACTCGAGGGACTACCGGATTTATATGGGTTCAAGTATGATAGTGCGACTGCTTGTGGGCTACCATTGTACTTGTGCTCTTATAAATTGGTCGGTTCTGCTACAGCTGGCATCAGAGCAAGATTCAACATTAATTGCCACATGTGTATTTAAAACAAAGGTTTTTGTTTTCCAAAACCAGTTTTTATCAACTTATAGCTATATATATATATATGTGTTTTAAAATCTAGAGTTTGAATCTAAAGTGTGCCAGTGATCACTTCCTTTATGTCTAGTTAAGGACTTCATGTGGCTAATTAAGTACTAACTTGGGGGTTTTTATTTTCGTCATCCATACGACGTGCTATTGTATGGATGCCATTCACTTGAGTGATAAAGTATGGGTCAAATACCTCTACGCTCAAGATAAGATGCTAATCATCATCATAGTGGCATGACCACAAGATGTGAGCATGCGGTCTATGGGGAGAGTTAGCTTTGATACTAAAGTATATATATGTCTCATATATATGCGGAGGTATTTAATTGTGGGTTAGCTTTGATACGACTGTGTATGCATAATTATATATAGGACGTATTTGCTTTAGGGTAGTTTTGATACGGAAGTATATATATATATATATATATATATATATATATATATATATATATATATATATATATATATATATATATATATATATATATATATATATAAGTATTTAGCTTACAACCTAGAGCCCAGATTTACATTCTGCATATATACTTTTGGGGTTAGGCTGAAATAAAATTCTTGTGTAGGTACACTAACAGCAAAACGTGTAGCCCGACTAGTTATGTTATATATGAGAGAACGTATGTATGCCACTGTGTATGCCATTGAAGTTTTAATTTTTCCTAAATTTGTGAGGACGTATGGAACGTGCATGCATCATGATAAATCATTATTTCATACTTGCTTTGTTCCTCCCCTTATAAATATCTTACTCGATTATGTGATTCCTATCCATTATGACTTTGTCTCATGAGAGTTGCACCATGTTGTTGGAACAGATGGCAGCACCGGCTGGAAGTGAGAATTTCCTGTTGATGTTTGGTACTCCTACCCTACTTTGAAGAGTCTTGTGTTATGCTGGGTATTACGAACTGCCCCTCTATTACTAGAATGAAGTATACCTGGAGGGACAACCATGGTATGAAGTACAACTGACCATACTAGCTCGTAACCAAGCATCGTTCTGGCAGGAATGGAGGGCGAAATTTGAAGGAAGAACTCCTTGGGAAGCTACCCAAGTAGTGGCTTTTGAGGTGCTGAGTCAAATTTGTCAGCACCACGGGGATGTGCTTACCGGCAGTGCCGCTGGTATTTTTCCTTGAGGGGATCTGTCCATAATAGTATGGGCACAGCGCAACAGCAGTGCGTTGATCGGAGACCGAGATGAGCGGGCAAATAGTTCTAGTCCCGCTATGAGCGCAATGTTTGCAGTGATAAAGATGTTCTATACTCGTCAGGATACCAGGGACTTCTAGTACGAGTCCTATACCACTTGCATGGATAAGCTCATTAGAGTCGAAGCTGCACAGCGTAAGCTAAAGAAGCATGTGCGCAAGCACAAAAAGGCAGCAAGTGAGTCTCGATGGGAGACTGATCAAGCTTATGTTGCCGTGGGAAATCTCCACACCCAAATGGAGCAAGTTGATCAGAAGAGAGCTACCGCCCAAGAGGCAAGAGTGGATGATCAGGCATTGTTAGTAGGACTGCGGGAGCAGCTAGAGGCCACCCGTGCCGAGGCGTTCATAGCTACGCGCCAGCGGATCCTAGCAAACAACTGTGTAACTATGGTAGAAGTAGAACGAGATAGGACCCAAGCCTTGAGCATACAACAGGACCATGTTGAGAGGGACTTGCACTTGCAGCTTGCAGAGACCCAGAACATGGTGGTTGATCTTCAGCATGAGGTGCATTTCCTGAACAACCAACTACACCCAATCCTTAATGAGGAAGAAGAAGATCCAAAGATGTTGATCGAGGATGACGGTTGGGAGGAAAAGGAAGTAGAGCTAGAGGGTGAGGATGATCCTATCTCTGACCTCAACAGCAAGCACACAAAAGATTAGCATCGCCTAGTGACTAGTTAGAGCACTAGATGTATCCCTATTAATTATGTAATGGACTTGTAGCTTGAAGTTTGGTATTTGTGATTTGACTTCTGTGTAATATTGGCACTCTGCATGTTGTTTCATGATGGGTTGAACTTTAATGAAATTCTAGTTTTGTTTTATTGGTGATTATGACATGCATGTTAACGTGCTGCGAGCCTAATAAGTGATCAAATTGGTGATGTCATGTTGCGAGAATGGATTATTATGCCTCTATTTTATTGTATGAATTTAAGATTCTCTCCAGTAATTTTAGTTTGGCATGATTATAAAATTCATCTACAATCTCCTGACATCATCCAATAATCACTTATTGTTGCAACTTTGCAGATGACTCATACTCGCGCTAGAGCAGGCAACAACCTAGATGACTCACACTTTGCAGATGACTTACCACCACCATCTGCGAATGAATTCTTCGCACAGTTCTTGTGTAGTTAGAGAACAATGGAGGAAACACTATGCCTGATCACGCAGAACACTGCTTATGCTCGTCAGCAACAACAGGGGTCTGAGCCAAATCAATACAGCTCTTTTAAGGATTTCCTTGACACCAAGCCTCCTATCTTCAAGGTGGCCGAAGAACCACTTCAGGCAGATGAATGGCTTAACACAATTGAGCAAAAGTTCCGTCTATTGAGGGTTATGGAGCATTAGAAGGTAGAATATGTGTCCCATCAGCTATAGGGCCCGGCCGAGATATGGTGGACCCATTTCCTGTCCTCCCTACCTGCCAACTCATAGGTCACATGGGACCAATTTAAGTTAGCCTTTAGGGGACATCACATTCTTCTGGGGCTAATGCACATGAAAGCAGCTGAGTTCATGCGACTCACACAAGGGACCAAGACCCTTACAGAGTACATGCATGCATTCAATAATTTGTCCCGTTATGCCCTAGGGTTCGTCGATATAGAGGAAAAGAAGATTGAAAGCTTCAAGAGAGGCCTTAGCACTAAGCTAATGAAAACCATGGCCAACTCGAGGTGCACCACATACAACGAGTTCATTAGTGATGCCTTCACTTAGGAGAACCAGAACAATCTGCACGCAGTAGCGAAGGGCCGCAAGAGAGCAGCTAAGGCAGGCACCTCAGGGTCTTCCTAGTCCAGAGCTCCAGTGGTGGCTAGGACATAGTTTCGATAGCCAGCGCCCAAGTTCAGGCCTCCTTTGCCCAAAGCCTAGGCCAACCGACCTCAAAAGGTGTTTCGTAAGGCGTTCACCATTGCCCTACCCAAGGGAAACAGAGGGCAAGGAAGCTCAGCAGGACCCAGTAGCAATTAGCCATGCTTCAACTATAATCAATTGGGTCATTGGGCCAAGGAATGCCCCCATCCTAAGAAGAACAGCAATCAAAACCAGAGCAATTAGAGATAGGCTAATCCTAAAGAATGTCCTGGATACGTGTATTACACTGCTGTTGAAGAAGTTCCTATAGGAGAGGTTGTCACAGCTGGTATGTTTCTTGTTAACAAACATCCCGCCATTATTTTATTTGATTCTAGAGCTTCTCAATCATTTATGAGCCAAGCATTTGCATCTAAGTATGATCAGAAAGTCATTGAGGTAAACAAGAGTGGTTATAATATAAGTTTGGCTGGGGCTACTGTGGGGGTATTAACCCCTATACCCTTACGGCTAGGCTTGGGCCGGCCCGGATCAGGGGGTCCGGTCCAATAAAAGATGACGCGTGGCCCGACCAACCTGTTCGGAGTCCCCGCAAGGAGTCAAGACAGATTTGGAGATCAAGCAAGATCCTGGTCATTTAGAATAGGAATCCTTATCCGGCCACCTATGGCAATTGTAACTGGCTAGGATTAGTTTCTAGATCTGTAACCCTGTCCCCTAGACTATATAAGGTGGGCAGGGGACCCCTCTAAAAAACATCTCTCATTGACATACAACAATACAATCAGACGCAGGATGTAGGTATTATGCCTTCGCGGCGGCCGAACCTAGATAAAACCTCGTGTTTGTCTTGCGTCACCGTCTTGTTTGTGGCTTGCGCATCTGTCTGTCGACAATCTACTACCTTGGGCATACCCCTAGGTAGACTACCGACCATATTTCATCGATAGTGGCGCGCTAGGTAGGGGGTGTGCATACTGCTCTCCAAGCAAACAAGATGGTCATCATCTCCGGCTCCGTGGCTACGCCGAATGGCCTCACATTCACCGTCGGCTAGATCACCTGGACCACTGGCTCCGACGACTTCATCACCATGATCATGGAGGAGGCGTGGACTCAATCCGCATCGACCACTGCTTCACCTGCATCGACTATGGCTCCGACCACGTCCACATCGCCTTCAGCCACGCCGACAACCCGTCGTCCGCTTCCCCGCTACAAAGGGAAGCAGATTGACAACACCGACTTGCTCGACTCTATCGATCGGGTCGGCACCAAACTCGCTAAAACCCTAGCTCTGGTAAGTTCAATTCAAAGTCAACCTAATGAGTAGGTAACCGCTCCCCATAACAGATCTACCCGACCAGCTCAGGCTAGTCGTCCTGCATGACTTGGTACATATCTCGTGGTCATATCTACTCCTGAAGGGCGCTTCGCTCGTCGCTGGCTAGCCTCCGCGATGGGTCTCCAGCTCTCTGAGTACGAAGCCTTGATAGAGAACTACCAGGCCTAGCCCTACGGCCTGCGAAATGCTGCCTCCAACTACGCTTACAATATACAATGCTGCTTGGATCTGTGTTTTATACTTCGACCTCGGCCAAAGCCACGCAACTTCGTCTTCATCAACATGGTCCGGATTGGGGATTGTCAAGAAGGGTTGGTCCACACAGTTCAAGAGGGTGGCTCAAGCTCTTCGTCCGGCACCGCATCTAATGCCTCTGTTCGCACCGAGCTCCAGAATCACGACGATGAAGGCGTCGAATATGATCTGGATATCCCAGACCATGCCCTGGGATACCTGCGATTCCCGTCCTTCCCACCAAGGCAGGGAGACTTGATCAATGTTGTCAGTAATGACGAACCACCAGCAGTCGGTGAGACAGAACAAGAAAGGCTGGCACGCGAAGCATGCAATATTGATCGGTTTAATCGCCGACAAATCGAAGCCGAGGCAGAAGAGGAGGCCCGATGCATAAGGGTCCAGCCACACGATCTTAACAACGCCTTTGATAGGGTGGGGGACAAGTAGGTCTTTAGGACTCCAAGCGCCAATGTAGCCATTGCTATGGCGACAATGCAACGACTACCCAACACCCTAGAAACTCAGGCAGTTCGTGATGGTATACAAGCTTACCTGACGGCTGCCATGGCCCAGACCGCAAAAATTGTAAATCAAGCCCGGGCTCCATCCGTATCAGTTGAATCAAGCCACAGTCGCTAGTACTCAAGTCGCTCACAGCCACCCAACCAACGTGGCTCGCGCAACAACGACCCATCCGACAACCGTCAAGGCGGAAACGGTGGCCATGATGGTGGTCGGGATGACAACCGCCATCGGGATGACAACCGTCGCGACTTCTGGGATGACAACCGCCGAGACAACCGCGATAATCACCGCGATAACCATAGTCATAGGGATAATCGGGGGGGGGCAATTGAGATCACCATGATGGCAATAACGATCTCTACCATTACCTCGGAGAACGCGATCTGTGCGATCGCATCAACCAAAGAGCTAATGATCGTGCATCCCACGAAAGCTATCGCCATATGGAATATGATACTGCCCATGACCCTCTGGGTTTGAAGCAGTTTACTCCGCATCTTCGCCAAGTCATATGGCCCAAGAACTTCAAGCTCGAAAAACTTCAGAAGTACGACGGAAAGGAGAACCCTGAATTATGGGTCATGCTCTATGAAACCGCGTGCAGATCAGCCATGGCTGACGAGCACATCATGTCTAACTACTTCCTAGTCGCTGTTGGTCATGCAGGTCACCAATGGTTGGTCAACTTGCTAGCGAACTACTTCGATTCCTGGCAAGAACTCAAGCAAGCTTTCATCGACAACTTCATTGCCACTTGTGAGAAACCCAGCAACAAATATGATCTGCAGCGGATTCGAGACCAGAAAGATGAGCCACTACACAAGTACGTCCGATGTTTCTCAGAGATGTGCATCAAGGTCCTGTCAATCTCCGACAATGAGGCAATCAAGGCTTTCATCACTGGTCTCCGCTTCCACGATGCCCTACGGGACAAGCTCCTCCGCAAGAGACCCAAATTAGTCACAGCGCTCCTGGCCACTGCCAAGAAATATGCGGATGCCGACGACGCTAAAAAGATAATCATCGAAGAAGTAGCAAGGGTTCCATGCTCTGACCACCCCCCACACCGTGATGACTACCGTGGCAACCGTGGTCGGAACGACAATTTTGATCACCGCAACCAGCGCAACGACCCCCGCGACCACCGCAACCAGCGTAATCAGCGGCGCAATCGCCGTGATGATTACAGGGTCAAGCATGCTCGGGAAGACGATGGCGAGGTCAACACCGTTAAGAAAGGTGGCGGGCGTCGCAACTATGAAGAAGACTATGCCAAAGCATTGAAAGGACCCTGCCAGCTCCACCCCAAGTCAAACCATACCATGGAGAATTGCCGTGTTCTCAAGTCTATCTACACGCATCAACAGGCTCCGAATACGTCCGACAAGCCTAACGACGCAGGGGAACAGTGCAACGAGGACAACGATGATGAAGACGCAGATCCCCGTCATAAGTACGTCAAGCCAACCAATCGCGTCCACACCATCATTGGAGGCAAAGTGTCCATCGAGACCAAACAAGAACGCAAACTGCTCGCCCGTGCTTGCCTGAACGTGGCCAACACCGACAACCTCATCGCCGATTCACGGCTCCCTCCTTGGTCTCACCGTGAGATTTCCTTCAGCAGAAAGGACCAATAGGCCGCAATACCTGAGCCAGGACGTTTTCCTCTGGTCCTTGATCCTTGTATCAACAGGGTCCAGTTTGATAGAGTGCTGATTGACGGTGGCAGCTCCATCGATATACTGTTCAAGAACAGTTTGCCAGCTCTAAGATAACCCCGGCTGATCTCAAGCCATACGAGGCACAGTTCTGGGGTGTTCTCCCCGGACAGAGCTCTACTCCTCTTGGGCAGATCATGCTACCTGTGCAATTTGGTACCCCAGACCACTTCCGCACCGACTACAGTCAACTTTGTGGTCGCCGACTTCGAAGGCACCTACCATGCTATCCTTGGTCGACCAGCGCTCACCAAGTTTATGGCCATACCTCACTACAGGTATTTGGTGCTCAAGATGCCTACTGAGAAGGGGGTTCTAACTCTCAAGGGCAACGTGTACGTAGCTTACACCTGCAAGGATGATAGCTTCAAAATAGCAGAGGCTCATGACCTCTCTATTCGCATGGCCGAGACCATGCTCGACGCCAAGAAGACCCCAGCCGACCACTTGGAGATACCAGACCTCGAGGCCCCCCGCAAGAACGTCAAGTCCAAAGAGCACAAAACGATCCAGCTGGTCGATGGTGATCCCAGCAAAACAGCCCTTATCGGGGCCAACCTGGATCCTAAATAGGAAGACGTGCTCGTCAGGTTCTTGAGGCAGCAATGTGAGCGTGTTCATGTGGAAACCTGCTGACATGCCCGGTGTACCTCGAAACTTGATCGAGCACTCCTTAAATGTCGACGGCAAGGCCAAACCTATCAAGCAGAAGCTACGACGGTTCGCTCGCAACAAAAAGGAGGCGATTAGGGTAGAAGCTACGTGGCTCTTGGCAGCCGGATTTATTAAAGAAGTGTATCATCTGGAGTGGTTAGCCAACCCGGTTCTTGTACGCAAAAAGAATAATGAATGGAGAATGTGCGTTGATTACACTGATCTCAACAAACACTGCCCTAAAGACCCCTTCGGCTTACCTCGCATAGACAAGGTCGTAGATTCAATGACCAGTTGCGAGCTGCTTTCCTTTCTCGATTGCTACTCTAGTTATCACTAGATCGCTCTCAAAAAGGACGACCAGATCAAGACATCTTTTATCACGCCTTTCGGCGCCTACTGCTACACGACCATGTCGTTTGGGCTCAAGAACGCCGGGGCTACCTACCAACGTGCTATACAGGCCTGCCTCAAAGACGAGATAAAAGATGACCTCGTCGAGGCTTATGTTGATGATGTAGTTGTCAAAACCAAGGAAGCACATACCCTTGTTGACAACCTGGAACGCACCTTTGCAGCCCTTAACACATTCCAATGGAAATTAAACCCAAAGAAGTGCATCTTTGGTGTTCCTTCTGGCATACTACTTGGCAACATCGTCAGTCACGACGGCATACGCCCTAACCCTAGAGAAAGTCAAAGCTGTCTTGGACATGAAGCCACCCAAAAAGGTGAAGGATGTTCAGAAGCTTACCGGATGCATGGCCGCTCTCAGCCAGTTTCATATCAAGATTAGGCGAAAAAGGATTACCAGTTCTTTAAACTGCTCAAAGCATCCGAGAAGTTTGAGTGGTCGGAGGAAGCAGACGCTGCCTTCACATAGCTGAAACAATACCTTACGTCACCTCCGGTCCTCACTGCTCCCAGAGAAGACGAAACACTCCTGCTTTACATTGCGGTGACTAATCGAGTGGTCTCCACTGCCATGGTGGTCGAGCGCGACTGAGCCCGACCACGTCTACAAGGTACAGCGACCAATCTATTTCATCAGTGAGGTACTCAATGAATCCAAGACCAGGTACCCACAGATTCAGAAATTGATCTATGCCATACTGATAACATCCCAAAAGTTGAAACATTACTTCGATGGATATCGTGTGGTGGTCATGACTGAGTACCCTCTATGAGACATCATTAGCAACAAGGATGCGAACGGGCGCATTGTCAAATGGGCAATGGAGCTATGCCCTTTCTCATTGGAATTTGCAAGCCGAAATACAATCAAGTCTCAGGCACTTGTCGATTTCATCGTCGAGTGGACAGACTTAAGCACACCTGCCTCTCAGGGGCCCGATGAGTATTGGAAGATGTACTTCGACGGCTCTCTCAACATCGACGGTGCAGGAGCAGGAGTCCTTTTCGTGTCACCATCCAAGGAGCAGCTCCGGTACGTCCTCAGGATTCATTTCCCAGCATCTAATAACGCCGCTGAGTACGAAGCATGCCTACATGGTTTGTGCATTGCAGTCGAGCTCGGTGTCAAATATCTCTATGTCTATGAAGACTTAGCTCTGGTCATCAACTAGCTCAACAAGGACTGGGACACTGACCAGCGAAAAGATGGATGCATACTGCAAATCGATCAGAAAGCTAGAAGGCAAGTTCTACGGCATCGAGTACACACATGTGGTCCTGGGACAAAAATCAAGCAGCAGATGCATTGTCAAAGTTAGGATCATCCCGAGCTAAAGTCCCACATGGCGTATTTGTTCAAGACTTGCTCGCGCCTTCCATCGAAGAGGTAAGATCCCATAGTCGACTAAGCCTCTAGACCAGCTTTTGGTGGCTACGGTTCTGGCATCAAACACCATCGAACCACCTCCGATCACTAACAAGCCTGATTGGAGAGTACCTTTCATCAAGTACCTGATAGATGGTAGCGGATTACACCGATCGGATAGAAAAGAACGCTTGATGTGGCGCAGTAAGCAGTATCTGCTCAGTCGATGGCAAATTGTGGCGCAAGAACGCAAAGGAAGAAATCTTGATGAAGTGTATAACCTAGGAGGATGGCGAACATCTCCTGGACCAAATCCACTCTGGTTCCTGCGGCAACCATGCGGCCTCCAGAACACTGGTTGGCAAGGCCTTCCGAGCAGGGTTTTATTGGCCGTCAGCTGTAGCTGATGCAGAGAAGCTAGTCCGCCATTGTGAAGGGTTGTCAGTTCTTCGCCAAAAGAGTCCACGTACCAGCACACGAGATTCAGACAATACTAGCCTCTTGGCCTTTCGCATGCTAGGGACTTGATATGATTGGGCCCTTCAAGGCGGCTCCTGGGAAATTTACATGTGTCTTTGTGCTGATCGACAAATTTTCTAAGTGGATAGAGTACATGCCTCTGGTATAGGCATCTTCAGAAAAAGCCATCATGTTCATCGACCAGGTCATCCACCGCTTCGGCATACCCAACAGCATCATCACTGATTTGGGTACTCAGTTCACCGGGAACGCTTTTTGGGACTTCTACGATGAAAGGAGCATAGTGGTAAAATACGTCTCGGTGGCACACCCTAGAGCTAATGGACAGGTCGAGCGGGCAAACGGTATGATCTTGGACTGCACTTAAGAAGAGGATGTACAGAGAAAATGACAAAGCTCCCGGAAGATGGCTCAAAGAGTTACCAGCCGTGGTCTGGGGCCTCAGAACCCAGCCCAGTCGCAATACCGGCAGTATCACCATACTTCATGGTTTATGGTGCTGAGGCAGTGCTCTCAGCAGATATAGCCTTTAGATCAGCACGGGTAGAGAACTTCGATGAGGACAAGGCCAATGAAGCGAGGGAGCTAGAAGTGAATAGTGTAGAAGAGAAGCGGCTCGATTCTTGTGTACGTACAGCCAAATACCTTGCTGTTTTGCGTAGGTACTACAACAAGAACGTTAAGGAGCGGTCCTTCATGGTCGAGGACCTGGTCCTGAAGTGGAAGACGAATCAGGCTGGTGTCCACAAACTCGCAACTCCATGGGAAGGGCCCTTCATGATCAAGGAAGTTACACGACCTATGTCTTATAGGTTAGCTCACCTAGATGGTACGGACGTACCCAATTCATGGCACATCGACAAGCTTAGGTGTTTCTATGCTTAACTACTAAGATATGTACTCCTCTTGTACTTCTGATTTAATTCAATAAAGCTACTATGATTTCTCCAACCACTCTAATGTGTTACTTCGAAGTCTACTATTATTCTAACTCAACCAGTCAAAACCGACCACCATTCCTTCCTAGGTTTTCAGAGTAGGCCCTGTCTCTGGTTCTTCCCAACGCATGCATGGGATCTGCTCTCTACGCTACGGGTGATCGGCAGGTCTCCTCTGGTTTGACTTGTCTACGTCTATGTGTGCACAGGCTACGCACCTCACACTCCGACCACATGGCAAACCAGGGCCGTACAAACCTTTCAGAATGATGTGTCGACTAAACTGGTACAACTAAACAGAACGCTAACATGTTCTCACTTAGTTACACCAACACAAGTTCCAAGCTTAAATACGTTTTCCAAAAAAAAACAAGCTTATGCTGATATACAGTTACGTTATTACAAGCTTGCCTGAAAAGGTACAAGTTTACAATAACACAACTACATCCTTCTTCTATAGCTCTAGCCTATCCTGTTGGTTGGTCGGGGCACGCGGCACCTGCTGCTCGCTGCTTCCGACATCCTGCTCGAGTCTCGGGGACTCTTGTACTAGTCGAGCTGAAGAGGATGGCCCCACCGATGCCTGGCTGGTCAAGACCGCAGGCTTCGCCGGTTGGCTCACAACTGATGGCGTTTCCAGCTGACTTGTTGATGGCGTACCCTGTACAGGTGCTGTCCCACCTCCACACAGGTTAATGTCACCAATTATCTTTGAAGACAAGTCCAGCTGGGTCATTCCGAAGCTCCTCAGCCTTGTCTAGATCTACCTCCTTTGGGTATCCAGCCTCTAGGCATTTGAGATCGATCAAGGGGTAGTGAGCATGCACCATGCTTAGCACATGTGCACCCGTGTACTCACCTGCCTCCTTCACGAACTCTTGGAACCATCCCCATGCCTTTCGGCACCTATCGACCAGACCGAGATGCGGCGTCCTTAGGCACTTCCTCTGTAAGCGCTGGGTCGATAAGGTTGAGGACTGGCAAGATGCCCGTTGCCACCTCCTGGCATCGGTCTTTCCATGTGTTCCGATCCTCGGTGATCTCTTGGCACCGCGCCTTCCAGCCATCATGATCTTTCATCACGGCTTCCAGATGCATCTTGGCATTGACTTTTAAAACTGCAAACCGCACAAGCAATTAAACAATCATATCACTACAAGATAAGGCGGGCAACAAAAGTGAGCAAGGTGGTCTGGAACACTTACTTTTCAGTTCCTCCTTCATCTTGGTTGTGTGGTCCCGAGTTATGACTGGTCGTGCGCCAGTTTCTTATTGTCCTCCTTCAGGCGACCACACTCTATGACCACACGGCTATTCTCCTCTTGGAGACGGACTACTTTGGCTTCTAAGCCTACACTACAGCTGTGACTACCAACAATGCAACAACACGTGTCATGCACTCGTTGTGATAAAGTGACAACTTACTTGTTTTTTCCTGCTCTTTGTTACTGAGCTGGACGACCAGGTTCTGTTTCTACGCCTCTTGCTCGTCCTCTCATGGTTGGCGGCTTCAAGTTGGTGGCGCAAGCATTCCACCTCGGCCGCCAGTTCTTTATTGCTTGCTGTGATCCCCTCAATCTGGTCGAAGCACTTCTTTCGGTACCTTGCGGTCTTCATTAAGTCCTGCATGTAAAAAGCTAAGTCAGACAGTTTGACTAGGATAGCAGGATCAAGTGGTCAAGCAAAACATACCTAGGACTTCCGTCACCAGACGTTTCGCTGCTCGTTCAACTTTCATGGTCTCTTCGACCTCTGGGATTTCCTCATGCACAACCCATTGGTCGTTCTGCCAGCGCGACACATATACATGTTGTCGTTTGTCCTAGGGATAGCCCTAGGACCTCCTCTACTTCATCCTCTTTGGCCTCTTCTTCGGGTAGCAGGTGCTGGTCTGGAGTTTGCAGCTTCTGCGATCACTATGGCCTTCCCATGGGCCGTAGCATCGGCAAACGTGCTCTGTGCCACCTCCGACTACTGCTCCTCGGTTTGGTCTATTACCCTTGGTGCTGAAGTGTCCCCCTCAGTAGGGTTAGTGCTCGAGCACCTGTACTTGGCTCGGCTCTCCCCTCGACCACCTGCTCGGGGACTGTTGTCTGGCCGCTCGTCTGCTGGGGCTCCGGCGGACTTTCTACTATAGGTCCCTCCATAGCCGGCTGCTGGGACAGTTTTCTCTGACACTACTGGTGGAGCCACGCCGCTCCTGGCTAGTTGGTCAGGATTTTCGGTGGATGCCGACCTAATATATCCGAGATAAGTTCAGAAGACAACAGTATTCAATATAAATTATAAGCTTACATCAAGGTTACAAATACTTACAGCTTGGAAGCGTGGAATGATGTGGCGAAGGCGCGTCTCTTCGGCCGCGCTTGCTCCACATGCTCTATGGGTGCCACCTGGTCTCCCTCTACGACCAGCGCCGGCGCCGGGGCTCGATGCTCGACCCCTTTGCCGCTTGTCCTCCGCACTGCAGTGGTCGACGATGTGGGTTTATTTGGCACAGAGGAGCCACCTTGCTCCATCGACTCAAGTTGCCTCCTCCTCTTTCGAGGGACGAGTCAAAAGATGTCTGCATCCTATGTTTCATCGTCTGACAATGTAAAGATCGCCTGACGACGCTTGCTGGCCACTGGCCGTTTACCAACAGCTCTGGTCGCTATCTCCTCCCCAACTTCGAGCATGGCCCAGTCGACGTCTTCGATCCTGGTGCTGGTCTGGGTGGTTGGGCCGGCAACTTGCGGCCAATCTACACCAGGGGGTGGAGACACGAACACCGTTGTTCTATCACGACCATTAATCTAGGAAACACAAAGGAGATAACACAATAAGTTTCTATTATAACATAAAACTATGGGTACAAGGCAGAATGATTTACCTTTGGGGGAGGTAGGGCGAGCTTGAAAGCATGCTCGATGTCGCTCAATCTGACATAATTTGGATCAGCTAAGTTAAATAGCTCTCCAATTCTGGCTTTGACTTCGATCTTGTCAAGCGCCTCTTGCCTGGTCCTCGTTGGGTCTACGCTACCCTGGTACTCGTAGCCAGGATGTACCCTCCTCTAGCAGGGCTGGATCCTTCGGCTGATGAAGTTTCCGACCACGCTCGGACCAGTCCAGTTTCCTCCATGGGATCATCCCAAGTAGTTCTTGGATCTGTTCCAGGTGCTCGAGCTTTTCTGACCAGCTGTTCTTCTTCTCTGGAATGAACCCCACATCGCACAGTGTGATTGTGTTCGGCTCTTCGCGGATGTAGAACCACTTCTTGTACCAGTCGTCCAGCGATGTGTTCCAAGGGCAGTGCAAGTACTGGGCCTTCATCCCAGTCATGCAGATTGAGGTACACACCTCCGGCTATCTTCGAGCCGCCGCTTCCTTTCTTCGTAGACAGAAAAGATGGCGAAAGAAGTCGAAATGGGGCTGGAAGCCACCATATGCTTCGCAAAGATGAATGAAGGTGGAGACAAGAAGAATCGAGTTGGGATGCAGATTGCAAATCCCAATCTCATAATACAAATAGAGCCCCTGAAGGAAAGGGTGCACTTGGAACCCTGAAAACCCCGCTTGAAGAAATCTTTGAAAACCACAATCTCACATGGTTGTGGATCGGGGTACCCTTCGCCTTCCGGCGCGCCCATCCTGCGAGTTCCTTAGTTGTGGAGTACTCCCATGATGACGAGGTCTTCGATGGTCTGCTCGTTGCTTCTTGACTTCCACCACTCCTTCGCCATGACTCTGGCTTTCTTCTAGGCGTCACTCTTCGCCATGAATCCACCCTTGCTGATGAAGGTGGATACGGTGGAGGGGTGATTGGTGATGATTTTGGAGGTATTAGGGTTGGCAAGAGGAAGAAGAAGGCTGCGGTGGTGAATGGTAATAGGGTTCAGGTAAAAAGTAACTTACCAATTCTATATTATAAATAACCAAGAGTTCCACCGTTTCGTCTGCCCTAGATTCTTGGGAGACAGTGCGCACGCGCCGTAGACGGTTGTTTTCACAACCTCGAGATCTATGCCAATATATGCGCCTCTTCGTTATCAGTGTATGTGCCTCTTCGTTGCCAGTGTGAGAGGGCCCATACTAACGCACCTCATATAGGTGCCAAGTGACTGTTTGCTTGAAAGGACAAGAGGGCAGTATGACGTGCTATACCCGTCTACTTTTTTGACCCGACGTGTCAGATTGGACTTGACAGAGTAAGAAGATAAATAAATACACCAAATAATAGTACAAGTGGCATTCATTTCTTCGTCGCATGTCTCGTGCTCAGGGATGGTCCAGACCACGGTTGTGCTCGGGACTGCCCAGACCACTATCGTGCTCGGGGACTGCCCAGACCACTACCGTGCTCGGGACTGCATAGACCACTACCGTGCTCGGAGACTGTCTAGACCACTATCAGTGCTCGGGGACTAGCTCCGACCACTATCATGCTCGGGGACTAGTTCTGAACAATGCTCGGCGACTGCTCTCCTTGGCTACATGTGATCGTGTACTCACATACAGTTGAGAGGCATTTATTTGGACCTTGCTACAAGGCTTATACTTCGCCTTCCAGCAAGCTCGGGGACTACATCGGTACGATGCACCTGCCGGTGCATCTCGTATTGATTGTACGATGATTGGATTCTTAACTTCAGTAGAAATTCTTTTTAGACCCTGGCACCACAGTGCCTGCGTCACCTACTACCAAGGCTCGGGGACTAAGTGGGCACACTTCACCTTGCGGTGAATGTGTTTATTTAATTGACCCCTACGCTTTGACTGATTGTCAGGATTACTACTGTCCAAGGGTCACTTACATTTCTTATCAGAAATACAAGTGGGCACACTTGATAAGGAAAGAAATCTTTTTCTTTTTTTCTTTAAGAGCACCATGCATTCTTCAGACAACTGGAATCTTTGGCTATAATCGTGGTCTACTGCTCTCTGTACTGATCAGAATGCTGGCGTATTTGATTGGTCAATGTTTCAATCAGTTGAAGATGACATGAAGACGGATTGCATTAGTCGAAGGAGATCAAACGGCGTGTCGTAGCATAATACATGGTGCTCGGGGACTAGCTGTGGGGGTATTAACCCCCTATACCCTTATGGCGAGGCTTGGGTCGGCCCGAATCAGGGGGTCCGGTCCAATAAAAGACGACGCATGGCTCGACCAACCTGTTCGGAGTCCCGCGCAAGGAGTCAAGACAGATTTGGAGATCAAGCAAGATCCTGGTCGGTTAGAATAGGAATCCTTATCCGGCCACCTATGGCAATTGTAACTGACTAGGATTAGTTTCCAGATCTGTAACCCTGTCCCCCGGACTATATAAGGCAGGCAGGGGACCCCTCTAAAAAACATCTCTCATTGACATACAGCAATACAATCAGACGCAGGACGTAGGTATTACGCCTTCGCGGTGGCTGAACCTGGATAAAACCTCGTGTTTGTCTTGCGTCACTGTCTTGTTTGTAGCTTGCGCATCTGTCTGCCGACAATCTACTACCTTGGGCATACCCCTAGGTAGACTGCCGACCATATTTCGTCGATAGTTACTATCTCTACAAACCAAATAGTGAGAGATGTGCTCATCTCTATACAAGAGAGGGAGTACATGATGGATCTAATAGTATTGCCCGGATTAGCCATAGATGTGATCTTAGGCATGAGTTGGATGAGTGACCATGGTGTTCTCATTGACACATCCACTTGGACAATTATGTTGATAGAACCAAAGGGAGGTAATGCTTTTCTAGTATCGCTTCCCCAAAGTTTTGATCTCCAAAACTTGTCTTGCGCTATCCAAGCCACTACCCTTTGTGATATTCCAGTGGTTTGTGAGTTTCCTGATGTATTTCTAGATGAGTTGCTAGGTTTACCACCTGATAGGGATGTGGAATTTAAGATTGAGTTAGTGCCATGTATGGCACCTATCTCAAGAAGACCCTATAGGATGCCACCAAATGAGTTAGCTGAACTTAAAATTTAGTTACAAGAAATGTTGGACAAAGGTCTCATTCAACCTAGTTCGTCTCCATGTGGATGTCTAGCTTTGTTTGTAAAGAAGAACGACAAGTCTTTGAGAATGTGTGCGGATTATAGGCCACTTAATGCTATGACCATTAAGAACAAGTATCCTTTGCCTCGTATCAATATCTTGTTCGATCAGTTGGCGAAAGAAAAGGTATTCTCCAAGATTGACTTGAGGTCAGGCTATCATCAGATTAAGATTAGGCCAAAGGATATACCTAAAACAACTTTCTCCACTAGGTACGGCTTGTACGAGTATTTGGTCATGTCTTTTGGACTAACGAATGCTCCTACCTACTTCATGTACTTGATGAATTCGGTATTCATGCCTGAGCTCGATAAGTTCATGGTTGTGTTTATCGATGATATCTTGATTTACTCAGAGAATGAGGTAGACTATGCAGAGCATCTGAGAATTGTTTTGTCCAGATTGAGGGAACATAAGTTATATGCCAAGTTTAGCAAGTGTGAATTCTGGTTGAGCAAAGTACCTTTCTTTGGTCACATTTTATCTAAAGATGGAATTTCTGTAGACCCATCTAAAGTACAAGAGGTCATGTATTGGAAGGCCCCGACGTCGGTTCATGAAGTTTGGAGTTTTCTAGGGTTAGCAGGTTACTATTATTGTTTCATTCCTGATTTCTCTAAGATAGCTAAGCCCATGACTAGACTACTTCAGAAGGATGAAAAGTCTAGTTGGATGCCAGAGTGTGAAGCAACTTTTCACACCCTAAGGACCTTGTTGACTACAGCTCCTGTTCTAGCACAACCCGACATTGAAAAGCCTTTCGATGTGTTCTATGATGCATCAGGTATAAGTTTGGGGTGTGTGCTCATGCAAGAAGGTCGAGCTATTGCCTATGCTTCTCGGCAGTTGAGAAAGCATCAAGTCAATTACCGTATGCACAATTTAGAGCTTGCAGCAGTTGTTCATGCGTTGAAGATGTAGAAACATTATTTGTTATGAAACATATGTCATATATATACTAACCACAAAAGTCTCAAATATATCTTCACTCAACCTGAGCTACACATGAGACAATGAAGATGGTTAGAGCTAATCAAGGACTATAATTTGGAAGTGCACTACCATTCGGGAAGGGCCAATGTTCTAGCAGATGCACTTAGTCAGAAATCTCATTGCAACACTTTGGAAGCCTTGTTGGAAGATGGATTTAATTTATTACATCCTATTGTGCTGCATAATATCACTATCAGTTGCTCACTTGAGAGCAAAATCACAGAACTACAGAAGATAGATATAGGTGTATTTCACATCAAGAGAAAGATGAAAGAACAAGAAACCAAGCATTTCAGATTAGATGAAAGAGGTGTGCTATGGTTTGAGGACCGACTTGTGGTACTGAAAGATAGTGAGCTTAGAAATTAAATTTTAGATGAAGCTCATTCATCCAAGTTGTCTATCCATCCGGGTAGTAGCAAAATTTATCAAGATTTGAAAGCCCATTTTTGGTGGACCAAAATGAAGAAAGAGATCGCCGCCTATGTCGCTAGGTGTGATAATTGTTGTAGAGTAAAGGTTGTTCATTTGAAATCTGCTGGATTACTTCAGCCTTTGCCTATTCTAGGCTAGAAATGGGAGGAAATAAGTATGGACTTTATTACAGGCCTTCTAATGACTCAACAAGGTCATGATTCCATATGGGTCATTGTAGATCATCTCACCAAGTCAGCACATTTTGTACCAGTTAACACAACATATCTAGCCAGGAAGTATGCCGAACTATATGTTTCTCAAATCATGAGACTACATGGAGTACCAAGGACCATAGTCTTAGATCGGGGACCATAGTTTATAGATCGTTTCTTGGAACACTTGCACCAAGCTTTGGGAACTAAACTAATTAGAAGTTCAGCATATCATCCACAAACTTCTAGATAGACCGAGCGAGTAAACTAGATCTTAGAAGATAAGTTGAGAGCTTGTGTTATATCTTCCAAGGGTTCATGGGAGAAATGGCTACCTTTAGCCGAGTTCTCCTACAACAACAGTTATCAAGCAAGCATCAAGATGGCTCCTTTTGAAGCCTTGTATGGTCGGAAATGTAGAACTCCTTTGAATTGGATTGAGCCTGGCGAAAGAAGATACTTTGGCATTGACTTTGTCACTGAAGCTGAAGAGCAGGTATGCATTATCCAACAACATATGAAAGCAGCTCAGTCAAGACAAAAGAGTTATGCTGATAAAAGAAGACCACTAAATTTTAAAGTGGGAGATTATATATATTTAAAAGTGTCACCTATGAAGGGAGTGTAGAGATTTGGAGTAAAAAGAAAGCTTGCTCCTAGATATGTAGGGCCATACAAGATTATTGAACTGAAAGGAAATGTCGCTTAGAAGTTACAACTTCCTCTAGAAATGAGTGCAATATTTGATGTCTCCCATGTTTCTCAGTTGAAAAGATGTCTTCGTATACCTAAGGAAGCCATTGCACCCACCAACATTAAGCTCCAATCAGATTTGACATATGAAGAGAAACCAATCCGAGTGTTAGAAGAGATGAAAAGAGTAATATGGAGCAAGGTCATTAAGTTATACAAAGTGGTGCGGAATAACCACAGTGAACAAGATGCCACGTGGGAACAGGAGGATTATTTATGTTAGGTTTATCCTGCCTTTTATGAGGAATAGTAGGTCTTTCAAATCTCGGGATAAGATTCCTATAAGGGATGTAACACCCTAGTGTTAAGCATTGCATTTGACACATGCATTTCATGAGCACAAGCATCATCCAAGAATTGATGAACATGAGCATATGAAATTTCATATCATTCCTATACCTTGTCACATGAAATGATGATTTATATATATATGTTTATGCTTGCAATCATGTATGTCCAATGTATGAGATGGTTGTGAGGTCATGAAAACACCTTAGACACATCTAGGATGATCAATGGAACAATGTTTGTATTCATGACCTAGGTCAATTTTGCTTTTAAGTGTTGGTTTCATTTGAAATGCCATTTTTCTTGATACTAGTTTGACAAAGTTGAATAGTAGCTTAGATTGTATGCATGGCTGTGTGACCTAAACAAAAGTTGTAGTACTTGACTAGGGTAACAACTTTTATTTTTGGGTCAAGGTCTAATTCAATGCATAGCATGCTAAAAAAATAGCTCACAAGTATCAACAAAATGTTGTTTTGAGACTTGCAAAATTTTCT
Source organism: Miscanthus floridulus (assembly GCF_019320115.1). NCBI lineage: Eukaryota > Viridiplantae > Streptophyta > Magnoliopsida > Poales > Poaceae > Miscanthus > Miscanthus floridulus. Next base: position 80,135,801 of record NC_089588.1, read on the forward strand.
AAGTGTGGAAACAGTTTTCAGTTTCAAAGTACCTCACTTTGGAGCAATGTAGTTTGTTAACTAGTAAGCACCATGCACCCACCACTCCATCCACTCACCCGCTCTAACTCCCTCTTGCTCGCTCTGCCTCTCCACAGTGCCATGCCGAGCACCGCTGTAGCCCCGCCACAACCGCTCACCGTCGACGCAGCCTTGTTGGCAGATTCATCTCAGCCATAGTAACTATGCCATCACCTCCACCTCCTTGAGCCACCAGCACCACCTACTGAACCTAGGTAGAGCGGTATTTTGCCTTGCCGCAACCACCATCATTACCAGAGCACCGCTGCACTCGCGGCTCACCATGGCCTCCCGTTCCACTGCACCGCATGCCTTCATTTTCTTTGGTCCAGCACCGCGATAGAGTCTAGAAGCTTATGCTAGAGTTAGGGATGACACCACCGCTTGACGGCACCAGAACTTGAGTCGCCGCTCCACCCGCATCCGCCATGGCCACCGTGGCACTCGAGCTTGCCGCCGCCAAGTTGGATCATCGTCTCCCTCCTTTCTCTCATGCCTTAGGTCGAGTAACCCTAGGCCTCGCTAGTGGCATGATGGAGACCCACCTTTCACCACCATTTGGGCAGAATAGTGTGAGCACCGCCGTGCTCCATGCACCGCTGCACGACCATGCACGTGGCCGTGCTCACCGACGCCACCTAGAGCCTCACATGCATTGTGTAGCTTCGCTAGGTCACTAGGATGGAGTAGTTGTCCTCGCCTGAGTCTGCCATAGCTAGAGATGGTTGGCATACCAGTCGATGCGCGAGGGTAAGGAGAGTACAGTGGTGAAGACACTACCGTCGGAGACCTCGCCGTCGGTGAGCTCTTGCCGGTCAGCGTTGTCCCCTATTTTGGTCTCGCTAACGAGTAGGTCCCCGTTGACCGTGGGCCCCGACTGTCAGTGTGTATGATATTTGATTTTTTGGATTTATTTCATAGATTTGAATGCATGTTTCAAAAATTCATATCTCAACCTAGGAGTGTTCAATTCTGGTGAACCAAATTTTGTTAGTTTCATACTAAAGTGTTGTATTTGATAAAAATATGAGATACACTTTTTCTAGTATTTTTCTAGGTGAATAAAATGTAACTAGATAAATGCTTTTAAAATGGTTTCTATCTTGTTAAATGCATAACTTGAGCTAGAAAGGTGATAAAAGTGTCATTCCAATTTTTCTGGTCTTGTGTTGACCTGCTCTAGCTAAGAAAAATACTAAGCTTGAAGTGGACATACTTTGAATATGGTCTTCATATTTAATCCTAATTAATTGCTGGCTTCTAATGAAATTAATTGGGGTAAAAATACATAACATAAGATCATGCAAATTTTTATAGTGTTCTTATGGGTGGAGGAATGTAAGAAAAATATTAAATCTGTTGTTTGACACTTTTCACTATGCTAAACTATTTTTGCTAAAATAAGCCTACATAACTTATTATTTTTATAGAGGTAGTTGTACTTATCCAAATGGCATAAAATTTGTACAATAGACTATTGACGTCATTTGTAGGATACTATAATTTTATCAGAATTTATTAAGTACTTGAATTATTTATCCTTTAAATCACCCTATTATTTAAGGAAATTAATAAATGGATATAAATAAGTTAGTTATGTTTAACCATGATGTTTTCTATGGTGTGTGTGATGCATATGATCTGTTGATGTCATTAGTAAGGCTTAAAAGCAATTGGTTGTATGCAACTAGTTAATTATTGCTTTATAATTCAACTAGATGGCTGCATATATAGTTTCAGTTGAGTTGATAATTTCATGATGATAATGGTATTTTATGTAAAACTTGTTAATAACAAAGTTGTAGATAACTTACTGATCTACCTTGTGTTAAATTTTCATAGTCATCGGCCTTATGGTTTAAGAATTATGGTCATTAGAAGTCTGTTGTCATGAATGCTTGCTCACGGGATAGATCTTAAGGATTGATTTGTTTTACCTAGATAACTGCTGAATCACATTAAGATGATTAAAATAAAATTGTAGCCAATTTCATAAGCTTTCCAGAATATCCATAGACATATTATTTTGATGTATATCACTCTAGTTCTGGTCAAACAAGTAGCTGATGTCTTGTCGTCCCGAAAATTATTTACATAAGTGTTTGTTTAGTTATTAGGGAAGAGATAAGCACCTACTCAGTAAAATAAGATTCAACTTGTTATTACTTGATGCAAAATCGTTGAAACACTTATGAGGATGCATTCATTACATCTTCTCATATTATACATGTCATCATATATGCATTCATGATATCTTAATGCATGCACATGCATATAGGATCGCCGAAGAAATAACTATGTTGGAGTTCAACGAAGAAGAAGAGGACGTTCAGTAGGAGATGCCTTAGGCCATAGGTTTAGGAGAAGAGGAGCAAACTCTCAAAGATCTGCTAGAGTGCTCGGATCACCGGCCAACCTCTTTTCTCAAAGGCAAGCCCCGGAGCATTCTAAGTCTTCCATGTTTTACAAAATATTACTTGAGTCCTTTATGTTTGATGCATTAGGTTATAAGAGTTGATTGGAAACACTTGATGCATAGAACTACCTTGTCCAGTTACATATACCTTTAACCCTATGTAGGTCCAGGATCGAATATATGCTTAGCCATGCTTAGACTAGTAGAAGTCGGGTGATTTCCTATCACCTGTGAGATATAGGTAGATACCAAAGCACGGTTGGCTAAATTTGCTATCATGGAAAAGAACCATGGGGTAATGTAAATGGAGGCCGGGTGGAGTCTATGTGTACGTTGACTCATGTGATTCCGTCTATGTCGATTAAGGACCGTATCGTTGTTGGGTGCTTCTAACAAGATTGAATGCATGCATATCACTTAGCTGGCCAGATAACTCATTTCGACCATGAAGCCGAGTAGCTCAACTCAGGTCGGGCCCCATTCTATTAATTGCTCACTCTAGATGGTAGTAAGGATGTGCGGGGAGCCAGATGTGAGACCAAGGTTAGGCCAGGCCTGAACATCCTAGCAGCTGGTTGTCCCTAATTGTGCGGTGCTAGGCGAACCCATGCAATGTGAACCTGACTTGTACCAAAGGTGACTGTTGATCTGGTCTGCCTGGGTTTGTGTTAGGAATAAATTCCCAGCAGATTATAATCGATTTGGATCGCCATCTCTCCTGGACAGTGAGAAACTTGGCCAGTACCAACATTGTAGTAACTTTGATATGAAACATGATGGTTCGGATGAACATGGAATTACAACACCGGCTATGGTTACTATTCTATGCTACTAAATGATATACTACATGTTTGGCATAGGTTAGTTGCTAATCTAGAGATGAATAGCTAAAATTAAATTGATGACCGAATTATAATTGTACAACTGAGTTAGTCACTTTTTATGCACGATGTTGTCAAGCTACCTCCGCTTATAAAGCCTTGCATAATCCTTAGAGTCACTTTGTTTTTTGTTTATGATGGGTAAGTCTAGCTAAGTACCTTCTCGTAGTTAGGGTTTTATTCCCATTGTTACAGATGGTACAGTTTATCACGGCTATTGCAAGAACTGCTTTTGTCCTACCGTGGATGAGGAGTGAGCCCTGGGCAGGCATCTCTTATTAATCCTTCTTATATGCTTTTGTGGGATTATGATCATTAACTGGCACTATGTATTTGAACAATGATGGCAGATGTTAGTTTCAAACTTTAATTTGCTTCTGCTACTATTTACTGAACTTGGTCTGTAATAACCTTAATTCATACTCTGATGAATGAACTTTATTTGTGAACCTTATGTAACATATGACATGTATGTTGAATCATGTACGATCTTAGTTGTATGTTGATGGTTAATCGAGACCCATCATGGTACACAATGAAACTACCGGGTTTATATGGGCTCAAGTATGACAGTGTGACCACTTGCGGGCTGCCATTGTACTTGGGCTCTTATAAATTGGTCGGTTCTGCTACAAATACCAAGCTTCCAAAGTGGATAGTTGGTGGCATGATGCGGGATGGTGAATAGGTCTGAGGTCCTGAGTAGTAGTCACCCAAGATCTCAGATTTGGCCGAAGTAGGCAATACCTCAACATCAAATGCGTCGGTGCAACATACCAAACTTCATTGACGATCGACATAATCACTCTTTGCGTGAAATCCCTGATGAGGACATTGCCACGCTGGACACATCGACGCCACGGTCTTCCCCAAGTTGCAATTCGTTTCCAACTCAGCTGCCACGTCGTCCTCGGATTCAGTAGACACGTCGTCACTGTTTCGGTCATAACTTCCTCATACGACATCGAAACGGGCCGTTCTTAGATGCGTTGGAAAGGGGACGACGATGCCGTCGTTTTGGATCTGGTCCCAGCTCCAGAAGGTCCGTGGATCATTCTGTGTGACCATGGCAAGGTGCTGCATTACCTATTTGGGCCAACTTGGCCATGTATCGTGTCGGGCCTTAAGCCCAAGTTGTGGGCGCCCAACCCCTGGCCGTCCCCAACCCTAGGTCGAGTCTTAGACTATAAATACAGCCGCCGCCGCTGCTACACAATTGGGTTTTGTTTAGAGTTTAGTTTTCCATCGAGAAACTGAATCGTTCATTGTAACTGTGGTGACAAATCCTTTTACAGTGATCCAGGGCCCCCGTTCTTGATCTCCTCCACTGTGTCGATTAGTCCTTTGGAACCGAGTTCTTGAACCCTCTATTGATATTCGCGTCATTCATATTTGCAATTTCAGATTGCGTGTTTTACCTTCTTGCATGTGCTCTTCGATTCGCTTGCAGGAAAAGCCTTCTTGGCGAGGTCAATCAAGTTGTGCTTGGTTGATAACCAACGGAGCAGTGGTGTAACGGTTGCAGGGTTCGAATCGTGTCTGATTTGAAGTCGGATCGCCAACGTCGAGATCTCCACAAATCGAACTTACCGGCTACCTCTCGGAAGATCGGGCCTGAACTCATCAATTGGTATCAGATATTTCAGGTTTACCGCGAGGTATAATCTCGTTTGCCTTAGATTCATATTTGCTCATTACCTAGAGTCCACAAAAAGCCCAAAAATATTTCAATTTCCGCTGTCCTATCGCCCTTTGTGCCTTTGCAATTTCGTTTCAGATTCGTGTTGTTGAGTTTGTGTCCGTGGTCGAGTCTTGTTGCTGGTTTAGGATTGTGTTTGTGGTCGTAGTTCAATCGCCCGTTGCTGTGATTTTGTTTTCCGCCGCTATCCCATCCACCGTTTCCAAACAACAAGTCGAAGCCACCACATTACTCGACTTGCCCCGCTAGCCGCCTTGTGTAACTTCTCGCCGCCGCGCAAACCCTCGATAGGTTGCCAGCCGCTCTTATTTTGCCTGCATCGTAGCCCTCCTTACATCATCAGGCAAATACCTACTGCTGTGATCGGTGTTAGAGTTTAGGGACGCTTTGCCCTAACTGCCACCGCCGTGTTGTGCCTCCCGGAAAACATACCTTGAGATACCTTCGGTAAAACAGGCATAACTTTTCGCTCGTTTATCAGAAAAATCTGAAATTTTTTGTGCAGCTTCTTGACACCATTTGGACCCGACCCAAACTTGGCTTTGCCCTATTTGGTTTCATCAGAATTGCCAAAAAATTCAGGAAAATATAAAAAAAAAATTGTCAAAGTTTTTGCATGCTTTTCAGAGAACGTGCTGAATTTCTGTAGACCACATCCCACCTCAGTTGTAGGTGCCAATTTTTGTGGTTGCATCTTTTGTGATCCTTGTTCAGAGAAAAGTATAAAAAAAATAGTAAAAAAAAAGTTTGTTTCCTACTAGTGCCTTTTGGAAAAATCCAGGAAAAATTCAGGAAAAAGGAGAAATCCAGGCTATTTGCTTGTTCTGTGAGTTCTTTCGATCGTCCTTTGTTTTCACCTTGTTGCGCTACGTCTTGACATGTCTTAGCCAGCAACTGTGATTTGTACTTTGGATCCAGATTGAACAATCGCTACTCTGCACTCGTTAATTGCTAATCCTTGCTGTCATATTGTGTGCCTACCCATAGCTCCACATATTCTTCTGTCAGCATAGGTTCATCTTGCAACTGTTACCCACGCTCAACAACAGATTGCTTCACCACTTTGGTTTTGCTCCTGTTTGGCGTTGGTAAGAATACAGGCATGACGGTGGTAAGCCGCTTGTGATTTTGCATTCCACTTTCACCACCACCACTTGTTTCCTTTTAGTTGATAGGGATAATACTTTGGTGTTGTCTTTTTCTATCTTCTAACCATGGCAGGAACTCCGACGGACTTCAATGAGTGCGTGTCCAAGGGCGAGCTTGCAACATTCATGACTGAACAACGCAATCTTATGACCGAGCTGACGCGCAACGTGAACAATCTGGTCACCCGCATTGAACAGCTTGAGCAACGCCCTCCACCTTATCGTGCTGATGATGAAGATGCTGGTGATGAAGATGCGTATGCTGACGGTGGTGCCCGTCGCCGCCTCAACTTCAATCGTCGCGGTATGGCAGGTAATAATCATGGTAATAATGATCCTTTTGCTAAAATTAAATTTAGTCTACCACCTTTTGCTGGTAATGTTGATCCAGAGGCATATTTAGATTGGGAGCTTGCTGTTCAACAAAAATTTGATTCTCATAATGTTCCTGCTGAGCATAGAGTTAGACTTGCTACTAGTGAGTTTACTAATTTTGCTTTGTTCTGGTGGAGTGATCTTTGCAATGCCAATAATGCTGCTGTTGTGCCTCAAACTTGGAATGTTTTAAAGCAACGTATGAAATCTCGTTTTGTTCCTCCTTATTACCAACGTGATTTATGTTTGAAACTACAAACTTTAAAACAAGGTGATAAAGAAGTAGAAGCATACTATCAAGAATTGCTTATTGGTTTAGCACGTTGTGGTATAAATGAAGATGATGATGATGCTAGTGCTAGATTTTTTGGTGGTTTAAACCATGATATACAGAATATACTTGATTACAAAGAATGGCGCAATTTTTCCCAATTGTATCATCTTGCTATTAAGGCCGGACGAGAAGTACAGGGACGCAAACAACACCAGCCTTTCAGGTCTAATAATGGGAGGAATTTTCAGCAGCGTTCCGAGCCAGAGACGCCCAAGCTTCCTGTTGCACCACAGCCATCTACACCTCCATTTTCTTCCGGGGTAAGTAAATTGTCTAATGTGCAGTTTCCACAGCTGAAGAAAGGTGGCACTCCAGGTGCTTCTACTAGCTCCTCCTCGTCCAGCTCTAAAATCATTTGCCACCGATGCAAAGGCATGGGACATGTCATGAAGGAATGCCCCAGTCGTCGCGCTTTCATTGCTACCGAGGATGGATATGTAAGTGCTAGTGATGTTGAAGATGATTTAGCCCTTGCTGCTAACATTGATGCAGATCCCATCGAGGGCGATCAAGACAAGGAGGCCATCACCATTGACTCCGTGGCTGCTGCCGCGGACTACCCTAGCCTTCTTGTGCAGCGTGTGTTGAGTACACGTGTGGATCATGAAGAAGAGATGAAGATCCAACGCCACAATTTGTTCCACATGTATCTCATTGTGCAGGGTTGTCGTGTTCTCACTATCATTGATAGCGGGAGTTGCAACAACTTGGTGAGTTCAGATTTGGTTGACAAGCTTGGCTTGACCACATGACAACATTCGTATCCATATAAACTTCAATGGTTCAATAATAGTGGTAAGACTAAGGTAACTAAATCAGCACGCATTAGCTTTTTCACAGGCTCTTATCATGATACTGCTGATTTTGATGTTGTCCCTATGCAAGCTTGTTCCATTTTGTTAGGTCGCCCATGGGAATTTGATAATGATGCTTTACACCATGGTAGAACTAATACATACACTATCATACATAAGGACAAGAAAATTACATTGCTGCCTTTGTCTCCTACGGATATTATTAAACATGCTAATGAGATCAAAAATAAACCTCCAACAGACATTGCTAAAAATAATGGGATTAAGTTAAAAGGAGGTGCTTTTCTTGCTCCAACTCCTGCTATTGCTGAGTTATGTGATAATCCTGATGCACCATGTTATACTATGTTTTGTCAACCTTTTATGTCTGGTGCATTGCCAGCTGTCACTAACCTTTTGTAGGAGTTCGCTGATGATGGGATGGAGTCGAGGACGACTCCAATTCTACAAGGAGGGGATGATGAGGACATCACCAAGATGGAGTCGAGGATGACTCCAATTCGAGAAGGGGAGGATGATGAGGACATCGCCACGCTGGACACATCGACGCCATGGTCTTCCCCAAGTTGCAATTCGTTTCCAACTCAGCTGTCACGTCGTCCTCGGATTCAGCAGACACGTCGTCACTGTTTCGGTCATAACTTCCTCATACGACATCGAAACGGGCCGTTCTTGGATGCGTTGGAAAGGGAACGACGATGCCGTCATTTTGGATCTGGTCCCAGCTCCAGAAGGTCCGTGGATCATTCTGTGTGACCACGGCAAGGTGCTGCGTTACCTATTTGGGCCAACTTGGCCATGTATCGTGTCGGGCCTTAAGCCCAAGTTGTGGGCGCCTAACCCCTGGCCGTCCCCAACCCTAGGTCGAGTCTTAGACTATAAACATAGCCGCTGCCGCTGCTACACAATTGGGTTTTGTTTAGAGTTTAGTTTTCCATCGAGAAACTGAATCGTTCATTGTAACTGTGGTGACAAATCCTTTTACAGTGATCCAGGGCCCCCGTTGTTGATCTCCTCCACTGTGTCGATTAGTCCTTTGGAACTGAGTTCTTGAACCCTCTATTGATATTCGCGTCATTCATATTTGCAATTTCAGATTGTGTGTTTTACCTTCTTGCTTGTGCTCTTCGATTCGCTTGCAGGAAAAGCCTTCTTGGCGAGGTCAATCAAGTTGTGCTTGGTTGATAACCAACGGAGCAGTGGTGTAACGGTTGCAGGGTTCGAATCGTGTCTGATTTGAAGTCGGATCGCCAACGTCGAGATCTCCACAAATCAAACTTACCGGCTACCTCTCGGAAGATCGGGCCTGTACTCATCAATCCCCCTACCTTGCGCGCCCCTTTCGGTGTTTTTTACCAGTAGATACTTAGTTCTCAGTAGAACTTGCTTGACGCAAAGAGCAAACACAATAGAGACATGGGATTTATACTTGCTCAGTGCCCCTAGGAAGCAGGTAAAAGCCCTACGTCTAGTTGCTAGCTGTCTGTATTACGATCTCGTCGAACAACGAGATGGCGGTTACAAGATGGCTATGCCCATGAGAGTTTCAATGATTATAACAGAGCAGATGGCTAGCTATTTATATCCGAGGCCTACTTGTCCTATGAGTTACTGGTCATGCCCTAGTCAGAGTCTTGACATGATCTTCAGATATCCTTCCTTGAATAGGCGATTCATGAACCTTCGGGACTTCTTCAGTATGGATTTGGTAGCTAGCATATCCAGTAGTCGGGAATCCTAGGAGCATGGCACCATCAGAAAGTTTATCCTCCGTAGTGAAAAATCAATTAGGTTTTAACAAAATGATAGAAACTCAAATTTTACAAATAGTTGTCGCTATCCCTATCGACTATTGGTATTTCTTAACATCACTACTAAGTACGGGGTTTGAATCCATCCTCAGCAATGGTGCTAGAAATACCTTGTTGGTACTTCTTAGCAACATAACTAATGTGTAGCCATGCTACTAAGAAATAGCCTTGATAGTTCCTTAACAAATTTAGATATTTATCTGCAAGCGCACGGAGCTATCATTGTAGCATTTCACCTGGAAGTATTTAGGGTATCGTTATTTATATTTTCCCAAAGGAAGGCATTTGATTAAGGGTCTAGTATGGATATGAACTTGAATAATAATGCTTGCTAGTACACCAATGCTTATAATAGGGGTAAGAATGGTAATTCCAAGATAGTGGACACACACTTGACATTCATCAAAGGATAAAATAGAAAAGAAAGGATAAAAGAATAATCCTATGTCGAGCAGGCATTGGTCTAGTGTAGTCATACAAAGATTAGTAGATAATCATACAAATTACCTAATTAGTTTTAGTGCTAAGTGTGAAGCAGGTCGGGAGGCCACCTAGCATGGGTCTACCAGCAACCTCATGTGACAATTTAGACTCCTACACCCTAAACGAACATGTGGGATTACGAAGGACGGACCGGGCTATCACCACCTGCCGCCTACACCTTGACCGGAGAGAAGGACAATGCATTCACCTATCTCTCCATACCCAAGCACCACGCTTGCGTATACAGAAACTACCCAAATCCCCTCAAGTCCCTGACCCTATGGATCAACAGGTAAAGAACTTGGGCACACCTGACGGCATAATGAACCGCTACCTAAAATTAGCTCTAATTATGATTATATAAGTTATATGATTGTTTAAGCATAAAGTTAAGTGTACTATTCTCATGACACATAAACTCTGCACTAGTTCATATATCAAGATCATAACACAATAACTATACTCTAGTTCATAAGTATGACTATAATAAAGTGAAGACATGACTTTGGAAGAACCCATATTGATATTCATACAAAGAATCTCTTCTCCCAAGGAGCCAAGCCCTCCAAGATGGCTTTGCCTTGCTCTAATACAACTAAAAGGTAAAACTAAAGAGAGTAGAGATTGAGGTGTTGCTCAATCTGGTGTGTGTCATGAGAGGGGGGTACCCCCACTATTTATATAGGAGCTAGGTGGTGCTTGGAGCCTATTCTTGGCACATCCTTGGCTCCCACCGCCTTAGCATGCTTCTATGCCACTGCCACAACAAGGGGTGGCTGAGTAGCGCTGGCAGGGGGTTGGCCACCCTAGAGGTCGAACGCCCCTTGACCATGGGCACTCACCACCACCTTCGCATGGCATGCCATGGGCTGGACTAGGATGGCTTCCCTGTGGTGCTTTGCCATAGTTGCATTGATTTGATAGGCGTCTCCCTTGTTCCTTTGCGCAAATCAGCGTCGAAAAGCGCCTTTCGGTGAATTATTCCATGTATTTGTGTTTGTGACCTGCAAAAAATAATGTTCTCCAAATATATGTGGAACTTGGTTAATAGTAAATGCATGTGTTTAAGATTGCTTACTTCTCTTCTTTTTGTGTCTTAATTGGCGGTCGGATTTGATCGGTAAAGACTACCAACAAGCTCCCCCAAGCTTAAACTTTGCTCGTCCCGAGCAAATAGCTAAGTTATTGGTTGTTGATCAGTAGTTGCTACGATGACGAATATAATTCACAAGTGCCATGCCTATAACAAAGTATTCTTCCTCAATTTAAGTAAGTTTGGCATTCTATCCACACTTTTAACTTAATCCCTATGGGGCTTATTGCTTTTTCAAGTCTTAGGTCATTGCAAGATAGAACATATTTAATAGAATTACCAATCATTCATTCTATGATCAAACTTCTATCCGGAGGTTTTATGAGTTTTGCAAAAATAAAATCTAAGTTCCTCAAATGATTCACTTGATCGCTCAATGTGTATGATCCTTACCAAGGCATTTGTTTTGTCTTCTTCTCATCCTATCTCTAAAAAGCTTTGAGTGGAGTTTTAGGTAGGTATGAATGAGAGGCATACTTACATCACATATATTGCTAAGTCAAAAACTGGATCCAAGGAGATGCAAGTCACACACTTTGATCAAGATGTGCAAGTGTGTGAAATATAAAAGTGATTCCTAATATTTTTTATACTCCTTTGATCATGACTTTCTCTCTTTTGAATAATTGCCTTACAAGTATGGGCTATCTCTCTTTTTTCAATACTTTGGAACCTTCATGTGTTCCATTCTTTTTCTTCTTTTCTTTTGCTATTTTGAGAGCTTCATGCGTCTCTGTTTTTTAGCATAGCCCCATACTTCTTGTTTGACGTATGAAAAACTTTGGAGAGAAAGACTCATGACAATTTAATGGAGTTTTTATTTTAGGTGGACAGAAAACATGTTTTTGCGTAACTCTCAGTGTAAGAGTCAGCATTTATTTGTGGTGTATGTGAATCTTGATCATGGGTGCATGACTAGAATCTCTACAAGGGTCACAACAATTTGATAAAACTCAATGTGAATGTAAGTAGCATATGACTAAGGTTTTGAATTTGAATCATGTCATATAGCCATGGTAGGAATTCATAATCATTGAGGAGTTTTTTATTTTAGCATTTTTAAAATAAAACTCTAGATGTCAAGTTTCTCTTAGAACAAAGTCATAGCATATCCTATTTACCATATCATAACTTGCAACAACTTAGAAAAGGATCATGCTTTTGCAACCCACAAGTTCCAAGTTTTTAGGATGAGACATTTTTAGCCAACAAACTTAAATCTTGGAGAATACTAAGTTACAACCTAGGCACACATGAATTATAGACAGAGCAACTATTTATCATTTCAACAAAGAAGAAACTAAACATTCTTAAGTCACATATTAGAGTGGAAATCATTTTTAGTCATATCTCATCATTTTTTAAGATAATAAAAAAACTAAAAGAAATGTGAGATACAAGTTACTTCTGTGGGAGTCCACCCACAAGCTAGCTCCTTACTTACGGTCTGTGGTTTAGCAAGGAACACTATTAGTTGGTGGACACTATGGCCTGATTTGTGATTCATGGCCTCCTTTTGAGCATGCTAGGAGGCTCCCCCGAGCTTGTCTTATGGTGCCATCAAGATAACAAGACAACCATACTTGGGGTCAAAAGTTTTTATTATTATTATCAACATTATTATCTTTATTATTATTATTATTATTATTATTTTAATCAAGGTTTACCAAACAAGTTTTCATCTCAATTATCATCTCAAAGACTTACCCTCCTGAAGTTGATAAATTCCTGCAAGGGTCAGTCCATATGATCAACCAAACTCTACACTAGTAGTTTCGGTTCAATGATCAAACTAGAGCCATGTCTAATTTGATTAAGGTAGGCTTATTAACCTAAGCACCATGCTTAATTCAAAAAAGACCTATGGAGGTATGATCATTACATCTAAACTAAGCACCATGCTTAATTTAAAAGATGTATGACCAACCCCCAAACCGAAACATACTAGTGTAGAGAAAGGAAGCAAGGCAAGATAAACAAGATTCATCCAACGAAGGCAAAGACATTGAATGGTGAATAAGAGAACTAAAGATTTTTTTAATTATTATTATAGTTTTATTATCTAATAATTTTAGGCAACTTTAAATCATAATTATGAAGGATAACTACCGATTTACCTTCGGCAAGGACTTACCATTTTAAAGTCCAATGAGCAAGACTCTTCTCCATTCAGTTTTTGCTTGATGGAGGTACTTCCATGTCTGGAGAAGTAGATGCAGATGTTGATGCTTCTACCTACCATACCTGTTTGATCCCTTTTTACATGGTTGTATTTTGGGCTAGTTTGTTTTAACATGTTTATGCATTTTAAACCCATTGAATGGGCATCTCATTGTTTGCCCGTGAATATGAAAGCTAACATGCCCTGATCCCATGTGTAAGACTACATTTGTAGTGTTAAGAAATGGTCTCCCTAAGAGGAAGTGTACTTCCTCATTGTGGCCCATGTCTAGAACAACAAAGTCCGCAGGGATGTACGTGTCTCGAATTTTCACCAAGATGTCCATGGCTAATCCCTCTGGATTTCATAAAGTTTGGTCTTCCATCTGTAGTAAAAAATGTGCAGTGGGCAAAGGTCCACCTAGTGTTTTATCATATATTACCTTGGACATGATGTTGATGCTTGCTCTAAGGTCGAAGAAGGCGTTGTGGAAGACATGTGGGCCAATTAAGCATGTAATTGTCAGGCGGCCAGAATCTTCTTTCAAGGCAATGAATGGTGGATCTACAAAATAAATGTGGTTTTCTCGACATAGACGCTTATCGAACCTTATTGAGACCATTTTAATAGATTTGAGAGAAATAGGTATAGTGTCACCACCTACCACCAACCCCTCAATCGGAGAGAAGGATAATGCATTCACCTATCTCTCCATACCCAAGCACCACGCTTGCATATACATAAACTACCCAAATCTCCTCGAGTCCCTGACCCTATGGATCGATAGGTAAAAACTTGGGTACACCTGATGGCACGATGAACCGCCACCTCAACTTAGCTCTAATTCCGATTATATAAGTTATATGATTATTTAAACATAGAGTTAATTGTGCTATTCTCATGACACATAAACTCTGCACTAGTTCATATATCAAGATCATAACACAATAACTATACTCTAGTTCATAAGTATGACTATAATAAAGTGAAGACATAACTTTGGAAGAACCCATATTGATATTCATACCAAAAATCTCTTCTTCCAAGGAGCCAAGCCCTCCAAGGTGGCTTTGCCTTGCTCTAATACAACTAAAAGGTAAAACTAAAGATAGTAGAGAGTGGGGTGTTGCTCAATGTGGTGTGTGTCATGAGAGGGGGGGTACCCCTCTATTTATATAGGAGCTAGGCGGTGCTTGGAGCCTATTCTTGGCGTGTCCCCAGCTCCCACCGCCTTAGCATGCATCAATGCCACCGCCACAGCAATGGGTGGCTGAGCAGGGCCTGTAGGGGGTCGGTGCCCCTAGGGGTCGACCACCCCTTGACCATGGCCACTCGCCACCGCCTTCGCGTTGTAGGCCGTGGGCTAGACCAGGATGGCTTCCCCATGGTGCTTTGCCCCAGTTGGATTGATTTGATAGGCGTCTCCCATGTTCCTTTGCACAAATCAGCGTCGAAAAGCGCCTTTCAGTGAATTATTCCATGTATTTGTGTTTGTGACCTACAAAAAATAATGTTATCCAAATACATGTGGAACTTGGTTAATAGTAAATGCATATGTGTTTAAGATTGCTTATTTCTCCTCTTTTTGTGTCTTAATTGGCGGTCGGATTTGATCGGTGAAGACCGCCAACATCGATCATTCGGGGAAAACCTCAGGAAAACCCTGATATGTCCCTTGAAAATGTTAATGCAGTTGTAGATCAATAATGGAGGAGAGGTCTTGTTCGACCGACCAAAAACATGCGAACCCTTGCCTGAAGGTAATTCGGTAGTTATCTTTAAAATTAAAAATATTCAAAATAATAATCCTAAAATTTTATTTTTTTTTGAATTTTTATGTCAAAATAAAATCTTTGAAAAATCCTACAAAAATCATTTCCTGAATAAGAATAATTTATTATTACTAGTTATCATTTTTGCAATAATTATAAAAATTAAAAATTCAATAAAAGTTTGTTGGAAAATAAGAAACGAGCAAGCCGTTCGGAGTCAGGACGAAAACCCAACGGCTATGAATTTTAAATAGTCGTTGGCCACTCCCTACCAAGGAGTAGGTTGAGTGGGTCCACCAGGGGGTGGGTGACCCCATGGGTTGGCTAACCCATGGAGGTGGCCGTTGGTGCTGTCCTTTGGGCAGTTGCCCGTGACTATTGCCTTCTATCTGTCTGTGGTCGGTTTTCACGCCTATAAAAGCCGAGGGTGGCTGGGAGAGCTCCTTACCCCTCTCAAACTCTTTGATTTTCACTCTCCCACTCACTCACTTGCTCCCAAGTTTCTTTCAAGCATTTTCCATCAAGTTCTAGTGTAAGAAAACTCTACAAAAATTCTAAGCTCAAGCTAGTCTTTGGGTTCTTATTTTATACTTTGTGCTAACCGTATCCCATGGCCAAGTTTTTTCTTGTTGTTGTGTTATTTTTCGCAATGGGTAGGTTCAGAAAGGCCATCATTGGCGCTGTCAAGAAGATCGCGGGATCAAGCTCGAAGTGCACCTATGGAAGGTCAAGCTTGTGCTACACCGAGCAAGAAGGAAGCCCGATGCATGGAGATGAAGAAGCCATGCCGACGGAAGAGCAAGAATAAGAATAAGAACAAGAGCAAGGGCAATTGATGGAGGATGATGATGTACCCTACCTTGACTTGGAAAGAGGTCAGGGAGATGGAAGCCTACAACCTCATCAAGAACCATGAGTTTGACCACACACCATTGTACGACCCCATGCTTCTCCAAGCCATAGGTATGGATGGCGAATTCACCTCCATTTGGAAAGCCATTGGTTTGGAGGAGGTTCATCCTATTTGGGAACAAGGTTCTTGTCTCTTAACCATTCAATTTTTATGCTCACTAAAAGAAGTTGACTAGTGGAATTACTTTCCCCTTGTTGGAAGAAGAACATTTTTGCACATGGAAAGATCTTGCTCAACACATAGGTTTCCAACAAAGATGCTTAATTGACATAGATCATGTTGTTAGAGGTCTTAATCGCCATAAATTTTGGAATAAAATTTTGGGTCAAGTTGTAGTTGGAAAATTTCAACCCCGCAACATGGACATCCAACATACGACTCTTAGGCTCATGCATCGTTGGATTATAATGACTTTGTTTTCTAGGCAAGATATTCGAGTTGTTCATAATGACGAGATAAAAATACTCTATGCCATGATTAAAAAGATTAAAATTGCTGCTGTCAAAGAAATATTCAAGCACTAGTTAGAATCATTAAAGACATTTTCTACTTCCATATCATGTACATCTCTTGTCACTCGTATTGCCACTGGTGTTGGTGCGATGGAAAATCATGAAGTAGAATATATTTCAACTCCACGCCTTATTATCGAAGAGCATTACTTGTTACAAGGACATCACCTAAAACATAATGTAGCTGGACAACTTGTATTTTTCTTCTAGGGGTGTACAAATGAAATCCCATTACCTAACCTGGATCTTCATTTATATAATTCACCTGCGCTAACCTTCCCTCTTATTCCACAAGAGGAAGCTCGCCGAAGTTCTATGTCTAGTAGGATGACTAGGAGCAGAGCCAGAAACAAAGCAAGCAGTTCACAGCAAGTGCAGCCACAGCCTTTTCCAGCTATGCCCTAAGCATTCCACATGGAGTCAATCCCAATGGGGCAAGTACTGGGGCTCACACCCATGTACCACCCCGTTTGGGAACATGCTCCGCGAACACATTGTAAGGTCGAGATGGTGGACTAGAGGGGGGGTGAATAGTCCTTTCTAAGATTAATCGCGTTGGCTAACCGAAACAAGTGCGGAATTAAAACTGTCGGTCTAGCCACAACTACACCCCTCTATCTATGTTCTCTAGCACCTTCCAAAGATACTAATTAAGCAACAAAGGTGTCGGGTTAGCTAGAGCTCAACTAATCAATTCTAGAAGCAAGGTCACACAAACCTATGCCGCTAGTACTTTAAGCAACAGGGAGCTCCTACACATGCTAGTAAGCAAAAGCACAAAGCCAACTAAGCTCACTAGCAATGCTCAATAATAAGGCAAGTAATGCCAAATTAGAGAGCGCAAATACTTAGCTACACAAACTAAGCAATGTGACTAACAAGGTTACACAAACCAAATTAGTCACGCAAGGGAGCTACTTCTATGCTACACAAGCAAGAAGGTAACTAGTGAGATACACAAGCAAAATAATTACAAGAGCAACTACACAAGCACAATGTATATGAAAGTAATTACAAGCTTGTGTAATGAGGATGCAAACCAACGGGAAGAACAAAGTTGACACGATGATTTTTCTCCCAAGGTTCACATGCTTGCCAACACGCTAGTCCCCGTTGAGACAAGCTCCAAGGTTGCCGCCGGTCCTCTTGCTAGTGGTGACCCTCAAGTCACACTCTCCCACATGGAGTTCTTACCACAAGCTCTAGCACTTGACCCATCCGGACCACTTGTCGCCCTTCACATCTCGCTTTACTAGAGTTGCTCTTCGTGGCTCCCGCGGGGCGAGCACAATGCCCCTCACAAAGCTCTTCTCCGGAGAACCGAACAAGCTTCTTGCAGGCTTCGACGGAGACCACCACCAAGCCATCTAGGAGATAGCAACCTCCAATAGTAACAAGCACCATCGGCTTGCAACACAATCACCTAGTGCCACTTGATGCAACCTCATGATACAATCGCACTAGAATTGCTCACTCACACAATCGGGTGAACACTATCAAGCATGTGTGAGAAGGAGGGCTCCTAAGCACTCTCAAGCATGGACACAAAGTCCCCTGATGTTCTTAGCACAAGCCATGGCTAAGACCACCTTCTATTTAGGCTAAACTAGCCGTTACCCCTTCACTGGGCAAATTTCAGGACGACCGGACGCGCAAGTCATTTGCATCGGACGCGTTCGGTGGTGACCGAACACATCCGGTCGCCTATGTCCAGTCGTAGTTGACCCACCATGTGTCCCATTCAAACTAGCCATTGCCGCCAATGGCCCCTCTGACATGTTGCATCGGACATGCTGTTCGAAATGACTAGACGCTGAGCCGTAGCGTCCGGAAGAGTCTGGTAAGCTCCCAGGGCCGACCGGACGCGTCCGGTCACTCCGGACCGGACACAGGAGACTTAGCGTCCGGTCAAGTCCAAAGAGCTCCCAGAGCCGCTCTAGGCCAACCAGATGTGTCTAGTCACTCTATACCGGATGCTCCCAGCATCTGATCAACTGTTACACTGAACACCGACACTTGCTGATTCATACTAGACGTGTCCAGTATAGCGACCAGACATGTCCAGTCGCTTACACTTAGTCCCTCACCTCATGTCCAAATATTGGATGCATCCGATCACCATACTCGACATGTCCGGTCACTTCCGTCTGACAACCCGAAGTCTAGATAGAATACCGGACACGTCCGGTAGACACACCAGACGCATCTGGTCACTCTATGACCAACGCGACTAACTCCTTTTCTTCACCAACTTCTTCTCCTTTGCAAATGTGCCAACATCACCAAGTGTACACCACCATGTGTATGTGTGTTAGCATTTTCACAAACATTTTCTAAAGGATTAGCCACTCAACTTGCCATGCCACTCAATCCTAGCGATGATGCAAAGTTAGATCACTCGAGTGGCACTAGATGACCGATATGCAAATAAGTTTGCCCCTCTTGATAGTATGGCCATCTATCCTAAACTTGGTCATAAACTTCTCTACACACCTATGACTGGTGAAATGAAATGCCCTAGGTTATACCTTTGCCTTGCGCATTCCATTCAATCTTCTCCAATGTCGATACAACACATGCACCAACACGATCAACAATAATATGATCCACTTCATATCATCATGTGATCATATTGGTTCATCGATGTTGACTTCACTTGCTTTTCAGTGTTGCCTTCGTCCATCAGCATCAAGTCTTGCTCAAGCTTCACCGCCACGCGGTCCATCGCTCCAATGCCTCCGACTTGCCCTGCACACTTGCAACTAGTCCATCAAGCCAAGTCATGTCTTGATCTTCTCCACCTTGATCACATGACTCAATGCCATGTCTCATTTGCAATGAGCTCCTTCATCATCACATGTGTGAGGCTTTGCAACATCTCCAAGCCATTTTCACCTTCAGTGGTATATGTTGCTCACACACATGTACCTGTGGACTAATTACCTAGTGTATCTCACATAAACACAATTAGTCCACCTAGGTTGTCACTCAGTTATCAAAACCAAACAAGGACCTTTCAATCGCCCCATTTTTGGTAATTGATGACAACTCTACAAAGATATGGAAATTAAGCTCTTTTGGATTCATGTTGCTTGCCCAAGCAATTGTACCATGTGAAAATGATTTTGGACAAGTACCACAAACCTGAGATGGTAGTATTAGCTCCCCCTACATATGTGCTAGAGTGTTTGATTTGAAGTTGCACATATGCATAGATTGGAAATGTGGGAGAGTAATTACTACCAAATGATGCTAAGGTGTATAGAGTAAACCTTTGAAGTGTGATACCAATTGGAGTTGCACCTTTAAGTTCATCCTTATTACCATGGTTAGCTAGATAACACATGGAAATAAAAAGCACTAGATACCTCGTGAGATCAATATTAAAAGCAAGGTACTAGCATTACTTGAAAAGCTTACCAAGTGTCTAGCTATCATCCTATGCATGCTAGTTTTCATTTCATCAATCAAATTCTACAACTAGCATACTTCACACAAGCATTCATATTGAATTTAAAAACTTATGCAATGCAAGCAAGCACATGAATATGCATATATCAAATGCAATCAATCAAAGTTCATGAGCTTGCTCCTCCTACTTGTGTGCTTCTCTTGTCCAAGAATTTTGATCCATCTCTTTTCTTCCATGTTGCTCCCTCTTTGTCCATGTCCATGTCCAACCTCTACTTCTTTTCTTCAATGTCTCCCAAAGCTTTCATATCTTCTCAATCTCTTCCCTAAAGCTTTCACAATCTTTGTACACCCAAAGCTTTCATATCTTTGTACAATCTCTCCCCCTTTGTCATCAATTTTTTATGGACATCACTTGATTGTTGGAATGACACCACTTATAGATACCACTTGTAACTTGTATAGGGCTTCTTGAGATACCACACATAGGATCTTTGATCTTGATATCAATTTGTGTGACACCTCCCACTATGTGATAGCATGGGTCAACCATTTGATACACTTGAGCTCTTGTTGGTGAGGGATGCATTCTTCATTTGATGATCACTTAAAGTTGAGGATCACTTGTGAAACCATCGTCTTGTATGATTGATACCATGTGTAGATGTGATACCACTTGAAAGAATCTTCTAGTATGGAACCACTTGTTGGATTTATCAATAAAAACCATTTCTTGAACCTTTGTTATATTCATGAGTACCACTAATAGGATATCACTTGTGAGTTGATCTAGACATCACTTGTGAATTCTTGATGAAATACTTGAGTCTAGATACCACTTGAAACAAACAAACTAGATATCCATTTGCATTGTTGTCTTGTGCTTGTACTCTTATCACTATCATGAGCTTCTATGGTTGACTTGAACTAAATTGATTTGCCTAAGCTTCCAAGTCTAGTTTGAACCAATGACAAGCTTCTTCACACCTCTTGCAAGGGTTATCTTACCAATGTTGTACTTGTCAATTGTTGGCAATCCAAATTAAATCAAGTACTTGGGTTTACTTAGCTCATGAATAAATTCATATACTAACCACTAGATCAATTAATCATTCAAGCAATAGTGGTAGGCTATGAATGTAAACATTTCATTTGTTATGCATGATCCTAGAAAGCATGTACTATATGCACTAACCGCATACTAGTAAGGGATGAAATAATCATGCACATTACAATGATACCTTTGCTATGTTGGAGTAGAGGATAGTCACATAGATTCCAATTCACTACTCCAATAGCAACATGAAGTCCAATTATAAGCTTGGTGAAGACCAATAGACACCACTTTGAGTTCCATTCTTCACCCATATGAAATGAATACCACTTATGATCAAATGCACTTTCATGTTGTGGTTTGCTTGCTTCATCTTTTGATCAATGCTTGCATGAGATCATTAATCTGAGAATACCACTTGAAATATCATGAATAGCTCACTTTTGGGTGTTGCTTGCTTTTCTTGATCAACCATTTTTATTGCTTCAACTAAGCATCTCAAATGTCCCTTGGATCACCACTTCCATGTTAGCCTTCCAAGTACCATACTTGGTTTACCTACACATAGGCGGCAAGCCCCTACACTAGGGAGAAGTGACCTCTCTCCAAGAACCATTCTTGATACTCACTTGAAATGAATTTGTTGATTGATCCAAGTGATGGACTTAATTTGATGAGTAACCTTGATTCCTTCTTTAAGTCCTTTTCTTTATACTTGTTTAAGTTCTTTTCTTTCTACCAAATGATCTCCAATCATCACTTGAACTTAAACTTCATCTTCATCTTAAGTTTGATCTTGATCTTCCAATTTGAGTACCGAATGTGTGCAAAGTACACTCCACAAATAAAAGCCCTTGTACTCTTTGCTTGTCATGTTTCTAGATCATCTCAAGAACAAACTTAGGTGCCTCAATTACTTATAAACATGTTTCCAACTTGAGGACCTTTCAATCAAAGTGACTCTAGATCAATCCAACATTTGTTACTTTTCTGGCAGATTTTGTATTCCTCAAAGAAAAATGAATATCTCCCAAAGTACAAATCCAAATGCCACTAAATTTGGTGGAAATATGCTTCACTAAGTTGTCTAGCAGCTGTAAAAATTTGAGCTTCATTTGACTTCTAGATTGCTACCAGATTTCAATTCTTCTACCATTGCTATATGCTGAAAACTGCTGCACTATAGCTGACAAGATCCACTCTAAAACCGAAGAGGTCCTTGTTTGGTTTTGGTAATTGAGTGACAACCTAGGTGGACTAATTGTGTTTATGTGAGATACACATGTAATTAGTCCACTAGGTACATGTGTGTGAGCAACATATGCCATGAAGGTGAAAATGGCTTGGAGATGTTGCAAAGCTCACACATGTGATGATGAAGGAGCTCATTGCAAATGAGACATGACATTGAGTCATGTGATCAAGGTGGAGAAGATCAAGACATGACTTGGCTTGATGGACCGGAAGCAAGCGTGAAGGGCAAGTCGAAGACTTTGGAGTGATGGACCACGTGGCGGTGAAGCTTGAGCAAAACTTGGTGCTGATGGACTGAAGGCAACGGTGAAAAGCAAGTGAAGTCAAGATCGATGAACCAATATGATCACGTGATGATATGAAGTGGATCATATTATTGTTGATCATGTTGGTGCATGTGTTGCATCGACATTGGAGAAGATTGAAAGGAATGCAGCAAGGCAAAGGTATAACCTAGGGCATTTCATTTCACCGGTCATAGGTGTGTAGAGAAGTTTATGACCGGGTTTAGGATAGATGGTCGTACTATCAAGAGGGGCAAACTTGTTTGCATATCGATCATCTAGTGCCACTCGAGTGATCTAACTTTGCATCGTCGCTAGGATTGAGTGGCGTGGCAAGTTGAGTGGCAAATCCTTTGGAAAATGTTTGTGAAAATGCTAACACACATGCACATGGTGGTGTACACTTGGTGATGTTGGCACATTTGCAAAGGAGAAGAAGATGGTGAAGAAAAGGAGTTAGTCGCGCTGGTCACAGAGTGACCGGACGCGTCTGGTGTGTCTACCGGACGTGTTCGGTATTCTATCTAGACTTTGGGTTGTCAGACGGAAGTGACCGGACATGTCTGGTATGGTGATCGGACGTGTCTGATATTTGGACCTGAGGTGAGTGACTAAGTGTAAGAGACCGGACGCGTCCGGTCGCCATACCGGACATGTCCGGTATGAATCAACGGGTGTCGGTGTTCAGCGTAACAGTTGATCGGATGCTGAGAGCGTTAGGTCCGGAGTGACCAAACGTGTTCGGTCGGCCTAGAGCAGCTCTGGGAGCTCTCTGGACTTGATTGGACGCTGAGTCTCCTGTGTCCGGTCCAAAATGACCGGACACGTCCGGTTGGCCCTGGGAGCTTACTGGACTCGACCGGACGCTGCGGCTCAGCGTCCGGTCGTTTTGAATAGCGCCTCCGATGCGACATGTCTGAGAGAGCCATTGGCGGCAATGGCTATTTTGAATGGGACACGTGGTGGGTCAGCTACGACCGGATGCGTCCAGTCACCACCGGATGCGTCCGGTGCAAATGACCTGCGCGTCCGGTTGTCCCGAAATTTGCCCAGTGAAGGGGTAACGGCTAGTTTAGCCCATGGGGCTATAAATAGAAGGTGGTCTCAGCCATGGCTTGTGCTGAGCACCTCGGGGAACTTTGTGTCCATGCTTGAGAGTGCTTAGGAGCCCTCCATCTCACACATGCT
Source organism: Miscanthus floridulus (assembly GCF_019320115.1). Lineage (NCBI taxonomy): Eukaryota > Viridiplantae > Streptophyta > Magnoliopsida > Poales > Poaceae > Miscanthus > Miscanthus floridulus. The sequence goes on from NC_089588.1 coordinate 80,159,465, forward strand.
TGATAGTGTTCATCCGATTGTGTGGGTGAGCAATTCTAGTGCGATTGTATTGTGACGTTGCATCAAGTGGCACTAGGTGATCGTGTTGCAAGCCAGTGGTGCTTGTTACTCTTGGAGGTTGTCACCTCCTAGATGGCTTGGTGGTGGTCTCTGTCGAAGCCTACAAGAAGCTTGTGTGGTGCTCCAGAGAAGAAGCTTTGTGAGGGGCATTGTGCTCGCCCCGTAGGAGCCAGCGAAGAGCAACTCTAGTAAAGCGAGACATGAAGGGCGACAAGTGGTCTGGCCAGGGTCAAGTGCTAGAGCTTGTGGTAAGCACTCCATGTGGGAGAGTGTGACTTGAGGGTCACCACTAGCAAGAGGACCGGCAGGCAACCTTGGAGCTTGTCTCAATGGGGACTATAATGTTGGCAAGCACATGAACCTCGGGAGAAAAATCACCATATCAACTTTGTTCTTCCTGTTCGTTTGCATCCTTGTTACACAAGCTTTGTAATTACTTTCATATACATTGTGCTTGTGTAGTTGCTCTTGTAATTAGCTTTCTTCTGTAGCTCACTAGTTACATTCTTGCCTATGTAGCAATAGAAGTAGCTCCCTTGCGTGACTAATTTGGTTTGTGTAACCTTGTTAGTCACATTGCTTAGTTTGTGTAGCTAAGTATTTTTGCTCTCTAATTTGGCATTGGTTGCCTTGTTATTGAGCATTGCTAGTGAGCTTAGTTGGCTTTGTGCTTTTGCTTACTAGCATGTGTAGGAGCTCCCTGTTGCTTAGAGTACTAGTGGCATAGGTTTATGTGACCTTGCTTCTAGAATTGATTAGATGAGCTCTAGCTAGCCCGGCACCTTTGTTGCTTAATTAGTATCTTTGGAAGGTGCTAGAGAACATAGATAGAGGGGTGTAGTCTTGGCTAGATCGATAGTTTTAATTCCGCACTTCTTTTGGTTAGCTGACGCGATTAATTTTAGAAAGGACTATTCACACCCCCTCTAGTCCGCCATCTCGACCTTACAAGTGGTATCAGAGCTAGGTCTCTCATTTGTGGTCTTCACCGACCCAAGAGGATGGTGACTTATGGGCTAGATGTTGATTGTTCACACATTTTTGCTGGCACACACTTTACACGATGGAAAAATTGGATGATATGCAATTTTAAGTTTATTTGCCCTCAAATGTGGTGGATGGTAGATGGAGTTTTTTCTCATGTGTTAGATGAAGATAATCTAACTCAAGCACAAGAGAAATGCCTAGATCTCGACATCCAAGCTACTAACATCATGTATAGATCTTTGCATGATTGCATAGTTTGGAGAAATCAGTTGACATGAAGACCGCCCATGAGATTTGGAGTTATCTCAATGAGAAATATGGGACGGTCTCCGATGATGATGATGAGCCCAAGAAGGAGGCGCATGAGTGTGTTGAGCATAGCCACAATTCAGTAATTGTGGAAGATTGCTCCACCTCATGGTCAAGTGATGATGATGATGATCATACCACAAGTTCACTTGACTAGATTGATGATGATGCCACAAGTGATGCCAATGATGATGCTACTCCATGCACACTTGATGGTGATGATGATGGATCATGCTCAAGCCATGATTGTGATGCTACTACAAGCTCTCCAACTACATCACATTGCTTCATGTCCACAAGGTGACACTAAGGTATCTAATGCAAATGTGATTGATCTTGATTCATATGAGGAGCTTCTAGATAGATATGGTTGCATGATCAAAGCTTTAGAAAAAGAGATGGCTAAAACCGAAGAAATTGAAAATTGAAAACTCTTTTCTAAAGAACACATGTGAACAACAAAAGCATCTACTTTATGTTACTACTTATTCACATGAGGAGCTAAAATTAGCTCATGAGGAACTTAGTGTTGCTCATTATAATTTGGTACAAGACCATGCTTTTCTCACTAAGGAAATTTCAAATGGAAAATCTAAAACTAGCGAGAGCTCATCACATGGGTCAATTGATCAATCACATGTTGTTGCTAACCCTTGTGATGAAGGAAAGAAGCATGTATCCACCTCTTGTGATGATTTATTAGATATGCCATGCTCTTCACATATAGATACTTGTTCTACTTCTATGTCTTGTGAGACTGACCTTTTGAAGGAGAACAATGAGCTTAAAAATGAAGTGAAGAATTTGAGCAACAAGTTAGAGAGGTGCTACAACTCAAAAGTCACCTTTGAGCACATGTTGAAGACTCAAAGAAACTATGGTGACAAGTGTGGCCTTGGCTTCAAGAAGAAGATGACAAAGGGCAAAATAAAGAGAGAAAGAAAGATGAAGAAGCTAACAACAAAGAAAGCTCTCTCATACCATGTGCTACCGGTGTCATGAAGCAGGGACACCTTGCAAATGATTACCCTAACATTGAGAAGCTCAATAAGATAAAAGAAGAAGAGAGGCTCAAGCATGTGAAGTGCTTCAAGTGCCGCACTTGGGGCCACCTTACCTCAATGTGTCCAACCAAGCAATTGGTGAAGCAACTAGAAGAGCCTCAAAGCCACAAGTTGAGCAAGAGAAGACACCCAAGAGCAAATCAAGATCAACCATGAAGATGGTGGTGATTTGATTATATAGAATAAGAAAACTAGAAGGGGTGGAAAAGCAAGAGAAAGAGCAATGCGTCCAAGAATGAATCAAGATGCAAAGCAAATGAGCAAGAACAAAGAAGAGAAAATGGAGAAGATTGCTCACATGAGATGCTATAGTTGTGACACATTGGGCCACCTAGCTTTGGGTTGTCCAAACAAGCTTGAGAAGAAGGCTCAAGCAAACAAGGAGAAGCAAGGCAATGAGAAGCACAACATGAGCAAGGAAGAAAAGGCTCAAGCAAAGAGAAAGTGCTACTCATGCCGGGAAAGGGGACACATGGCACATTCATGTCCCCTAGGTAACAATTCTAAGCCTATTTCAATTGTTGATAAAAATATGCTTAGAAAGGATGGTGATGGTACCTCTATGGTTGCTATTGCAAAACATCCCGCTACTCATAATAAGGCTATGCCTAAGTATGTTGCTCCTAACTTGAGAGGACCCAAAATTGTTTGTAGGTACCATTGGCATTGGAGACTTGATTCAATTGATTTCATATTGACCATCATATGTTGAGTCAAGTTATGAAGCCTAATGCACATCCAAAACCAATGCCATAATAATTAAATGAAGTCCATATGTGCTACATCATACAAGTGCTATAATCCAAGTTATTGGTGATTCATTGGATATATTTGATGACTTGCAAATAATTAAGTTGAAGCTTGCTATATGGATGATCATAAGCTAGCCAAGGTATATCTCTTGTTGATCATTTCATTTGGGTGCATATGAGTTGATTGAATTGGATAAATATGCAATATTGCTTGCTATAAGATGATTGAATGGATAATTGCTTAGTAATCAAGTTTGGATTGATTTGTGTTGGATAAGTTCATAAGATGATATTTAGTAAGTGGATTGAATGGATCTATGTCTTGTGAAAGTATTCAAACAAGTTAGTTTCAAGTTTGATTCATATTTGATGAATTATAGCTCAATTGTTGAAATCTATTCTATATTGCAAAATCTGAGCTAGCTATGATCTTAGCCATGTTCGAATGATCAAAACTTATTGGATTAGCATAAAAATTGGTGTACATGCTCTAGACTTATGGTATAAGATGTTGTACAAATTTCATAAGAATTGGTTAGGTGAGCTCTAGCAAGCCCTACATCTTAGTTGCTTAATTAGAATCTTTGCAAGGTGCTAGAGAACATAGATAGAGGGGTGTAGTATTGGCTAGACCGATTGTCTTAATTCTGCAGTTGTTTTGGTTACCCAATGCGATTAGAATTTAGAAACTACTATTCACCCCCCATCTAGTCGCCATCTCGACCTTACACACATGAGGCTAGAGGATCCGAGTGGGTAGAGGCTAATGCCACAGCATGGGCGATGCACTCATCCGACTTCGAGGGGCTACCTCCACCTGTGCAGCCACGACAGTCTGTCTCCGGATGGGAGGACATCAACACCCATCTCGGAGACTTAGAAATCTGCATTGGTGAGATCCAAAACACGCTTAACACTCACGTGCAGGATATGGTACAATGGCAGCTTCAGCAGCAACAACAAATGGAGCAAATGAATACGATGCTGAAGCAATAGAACGACACGCAGGTTGCATATTGGCGGTCCATGGCATACAATCTCAGACCGTAGGCGACGAGCTAGCTTGGGGGAGGGCCCCACAGAGGTAAGTACTATCTTTAATTTCTGTATTTTAATTTTCTCATTATTTATTTTCTGCATTTATTTAATTATTAGCATTTAAAAAATCAAAAAAATATAAAAATCCAAAAAATTAAATATGATAAAAATAACAAAAATATTTATTCCACTCTCATATGTGATTTAGGAATGTTTAGTTTCTCCTATGTTGAAATGACGAATAGTTGCTCTGTCTATAATTTATCTATACCTAGGCTATAACTTAGTATTCCCCAAGATTTAAGTTTGTTGTCTAAAATGCATTATCCTAAAACTTGAAACTTGTGGGTTGCAAAAGCTTGATCCTTTTCTAAGTTATTGCAAGTTATGATATGGTAAATAGAATATGCTATGACTTTATTCTAAGAGAAACTTGGCATCCGGATTTTTTATTAAAAAATGCTAAAATCAAAAGTTCCTCAATGATTATGCATTCCTACCACAGTCATATGACATGATTCAATTCAAAATGCTAGTCATATGCTACTTATATTCACATTGAGTTTTGTCAAATTGTTGTGACCCTTGTAGAGATTCTAGTCATGCATCCATGATCCAGATTCACGTACACCCACAAACAAAATGCTAACTCGTACACTGAGAGTTACGCAAAAACATGTTTTCGGTCCACCTAAAATAAAAACTCCATTCATTTGTCATGAGTCTTTCTCTCCAAAGTTTTCATATGCCAAAAAAAAGTATGGGGCTATGCTAAAAAAAGAGAGACACATGAAGCTCTCAAAGTAGCAAAAGATAGAAGAAAAATACATGGAACACATGAAGGCTCCAAGTGTTGAAAAAAAAGAAAAATAAGAGATAGCTCATACTTCTAAGGCAATAATCAAAAGATAGAAAGTCATGATCAAAGGAGTACCAAAAAATATTAGGATTAGAAAAATATTCCACACACTTGCACATCTTGATTAAAGTGTATGACTTGCATCTCCTTGGATCCGGTTTTTGACTTAACAACACATGTGATATAAGTATGCCTCTCATTCATACCTACCTAAAACTCCACTCAAAGCCTTTTTGAGATAGGCTAAAAAGAAGGCAAAACAATCAAACGCCTTGGTGAGGATCATACACATTGAGCGATCGAGTGAATCATTTGAGGAACTTACATTTCATTTTGCAAAACCTTTAAAAACCTCTAGATAGAAGGTTGATCAAAGAATGAATGATTGATAATTCTATTAAAACCATTCTATCTTGCAACCACCTAAGACTTGGAAAAGCAATAAGCCCCATAGGGATTAAGTCAAAAGGGTGGATAGAATGCCAAACTTAATCAAATTGTGGAAGAATACTTTATTATAGACATGGCACTTGTGAATTATATTCAGCATAGTAACAACTCCTGATCAACAACCAATAACATAGCTATTTGCTCAGGACAAGCAAAGGTTAAGCTTTGGGGATCTTGTTGGCGGTCATTGGCGATCAAATCCGACCGCCGACTAAGGCACAAAAAGAGGAGAAATTGACAATCTTAGACACATATGCATTTACTATTAACCAAGTTCCATATGTATTTAGAGAATGTTATTTTGTAGGTCACATACACAAATACATGGAGACATTCACTGAAAGGCGCCTTCTGACACTGATTTGCGTAAAGAAACAAGGGAGATGCCCACCAACTCAATCCAAAATAGGCAAAGCAATACTAGGGGCTGATCTAGGCCTAGCCCAAAGCCTACCACGCGAAGGCAGTGGCAACCTAGCATGGTCAAGGGGTGGCTGACCCCTAGGGGCGCCCGACCCCCTACCGACGCTCCTCAGCCATCCCTTGCTCTAGCGGTGGCATGCCTCCATGCTGAGGTGGTGTAGCCCGGGGTTTTGCGCCTAGAATAGATGAAGCACCACCTCTCCCCCTTGTATAAATAGAGGGGTACCCCTGTCTCTCAACACACTCCACTTGAGCAACACCTCTGTCGGTGCGAAAAGTGACCAACAAGTAAATATTTGTAGTTTTGCCATACGTTGTGATCAGATGTGGCCTAGCACTCAATGACACAGGGTTTATACTGGTTTAGGCAACATGCCCTATGTCTAGTTCCAGTCGGTCAGAGACTTTATTCCTGAGCCCAGGTGCTCAAAGTTTGTTGTAGGGTTACAAACGAATAGAAATAAGAAGGGGGGGTGTAGAAGGTCCGGTCGGACTCTAAACCAAAGGGCTAAGAGTGACAAGAGCTTCAATGTGAGCTAAGTATTGGAACGTATGCTCTATGTTGCCTCAGAGTTCTAGAGCTGTGAAGTTGTTCGAGTGCTCAGAATGTCTAAAGCTTAGTAGAGAGAGTCGGAATGACTGTCCTCTGTTGGGAGAGAGCGCATCCCCTTTTATAGGTGAAGGGGATGTCCTTACAAGTGAGAGAGAGAGTGTGTGCTCATGTTTTACTAAGTCTTGTTGTCCACGGTGTCAGGTACAAGACAGTCGTCGGTACCCACAATACTGTTTATGTCAGACGCGTGTGGTAGGCTTTATAGTGTTCGCCTGGTATGGCAAATGACGGCACCCACAACACTGTAAGACAAATGCCGGCACCACAGCACTATTCAGGTTCTGACATGCCTAGAAGTTTGCAAAGCACCCTTCTAGCATGGGCTGGTGGTACTGTCCTACAAGTGCGCAGGGTACGGTCCTTTGTATTGCGGTTGACTTGAGCGCCTTGCCTTATCTACTCTGCCTGATTCTTGGGTCCTTACCGAGCGGGCATCCCTAGTCGGCCATTCCTAGTCGGCTCTGACCGCACCGGTCAGAGAAGAGCCATAAGCAGAGGTTCAATGTATTCCCGGTCAGAAAAGCAGGTCAGAGTCAGAAGCGAGCATCATCCCCTTCTTGGCCAGGCCTTCCCGGTCAGAAAAGTTGGTCGGAGTAGGAAGCGAGTGTCATCACCTCCTTGGCCAGGCCTTACGGTCAGAGACTGGATCGCTCTTCTGGCTTGTTGTTAGGTATCTGGGTCAGCCCAGGAGTCACACATTGTTGTAATGCTGTCTGCTAGGCCAAGTTTTTGCTAGGAAGCGGGCCCATCGGGGACCCTAGGTTTATGAACCCGATAGGAGCCCTCGAGCCCTTTTGGGACTTCTGTGAAGTTGTGATGGGGCTAGCCCATGTAGCCCTTTTGCTGGGAAGCAGGCCCACATAGCGCAGACCCATGCGTCGGGCGAAGCAGGGCCAGCCCTTAGACGTCGGGCGAGGTGGAGCCAGCCCCCAAACATCGGCCGAGGCAGAGCACACCCTTGGGGGTCAGCTGAAGCAGAGCCAGCCCTCCAGAGTCAGATGAGGCGGAGCCCAGCAAGAGGTGTGGCCTTGGTGGTCCTAGAAATCACCTAGGGGATTTTTTGATTTGCCAGTGGGTGCGCGCGTGCGCACTAGGTGGGTGTAGCCCTCGAGCCCCCAGGCGATTCGGGTAGAATCTCCTAGGGGATTTTTTGACTTGCCAATGTTCTGAGCCATCATTTCTGAGTGCGCGGACCTAGGCGTCGAGTGCTAACACAAACATCGGGCGTGGCTAGGGGTCAGGCACGATAGAGCGTGGACCCAAGTGCTGGGCATGGCCGAGGGGTTGGTCTAGTTTTGTGCATTACCCCATCCAATGTTTCCACAACCGGAGGGGTAGAGCTAACGTCGCTTGACTCGATGCCTTGAGTGACGTGCTCGGTGAGCTCTCTAATGGGTATGTCCGAGTGGAATATGGGTCCATCATTCATAATGGGGTTAGAATAGCCCTCATGTGGCATTCCACTACTCCTTAAACCGCCTCCCAGTAGATGCCTGAGCCATTTCGGAGACCGACTTAGGTGGCCTGCTGGCCTCCCCTCGATGGAGATTCTGTGGGCATGGCTCGTGGTTAGGATCGAACAAGAAGCTTGAGATGACCCTATTTGCTTCTGAGTAGATCAGGCGAGGGCCACTAGGGCTCATCTATGTTTTCTCCCCTGGCTCTATTTGACGTGAGGCAGCTTCGAGCCCTTTGCGGGCTAGCCTTCGAACCCCGATCGGTCATCGCTCATGCGAATGAGGCGACCTCCGCTTTGTGGTGCAACACGAAGCGTTGTGATGCAAAAAATTACATATGCAATGCTTTGGATGTATGGGACAAATGAATGATTGCATGGATGAATGTGTGAATGCATGTATGAGGAAGGATGAATGAATGATTATGCATTAGAAAATAAAATAAAGTATGAAGGTTTGGTAAAGATACCTTGATGACTCGAGTGGCGGGTTTGAGGAGCTCTTATCGGATATGTCCGAATGGGATCCATGTACGTCATTCGTGATGGAGTTAGTGTGCCCTCATGGGGCATCCCACTGCTCCTTTACTATCTCTCGGCAGTCACCTGAGCAGTTCGATCGACTTAGGTAGCCCGTTGGTCTTTCCTCGATGGAGATCCTATTGGTGGGGGCTTCCAAACCCTACCTAGGAAGGCAGAGGGTCGTTTGCATGCAGTTGCGTCTTGTTTCCTGCACCTGGGTTGTGGTAGTGGTGGGCCCAACCTAGGCCACGTCCTATTTTAACTAGGCGATGTTTCATTGGGCAGGGCATGTCCCATCAGTCAGGATGCGTCCCACCGCATGCCTATCTACATTAAATAGGGGAAGGGAGAGGGTTTTTGTCCCATTCCTTCTCCTTTCTCCACCTGCCGCCTCTCCTCCTTCTTCCTTCTCACCAAGCCTTTTTGTGTGCCGCGGTAGTTTCTAGGAGAGAGAGGGTAAAGCAAGGGAGAGGAGAACTCACAGATTTGTTTCTTGAATCTGGAGCACGATGTCGAACTAGAGGCCATCCAACATAGATGAGGCGGTGCTTGCCACCTTCGCTGAGAAGGGGCTGCTCCCACCGAAGGAGGTGGCGCATTGGAGGGCTCCTACGCCAGGGGAAGCTGTTCCGCAACCATGGGCCGACTAGGTTGCCACCTTCCTCGCCTTCCACGAGCGCAGGCTTGGATATCCCATGCACTGGTTCTTGCGTGGGCTCCTCAACGAGTGGGGCCTAGAGCTATAGCACCTCAATCCGATTGGGGTGCTGCACGTTGCTGGTTTCGTCACCGTCTATGAGGCCTTCCTCAGGATGGAGCCGCACGTGGACCTCTTCTAGTGGATCTTCACTGGGCAAGCCTTGTCAGAGGGGAAGCCACCTAGAACCGCATTGGTTGGGGGCCGCCATGCAGAAGAAGCCGAGGCCATCGGGCTCCTACCCCACATACTCCCCTTGCGACAGCACTAACTGTCACTGCGAAAAGTGACCAATAAGTAAATATTTGTAGTTTTGTCGTACGTTGTGATCGGATGTGGCCTAGCACTCAATGACATAGGTTTTATATGGGTTCAAGCAACATGCCCTACGTCTAGTTCCAGTCGGTCAGAGACTTTATTCCTGAGCCTAGGTGCTCGAAGTTTATTGTGGGGTTACAAATGAATAGGAATAAGAACGGGGGGTGTCGAAGGTCTGGTTGGACTCTGAACCAAAGGGGCAAGAGTGATAGGAGCTCCAACGTGCGCTAAGTATTGGAACATATGCTCTGTGTTGCCTTAGAGTTCTTGAGATGTGAAGCTGTTCGAGTGCTCAGAATGTCTAAAGCTTAGTAGAGAGAGAGAGTCAAAATGACCATCCTCTGTTGGGAGAGAGCGCATCCCCTTTTATAGGTGAAGGGGATGGCCTTACAAGTGAGACAGAGAGAGTGTGTGCTCATGTTTTACTAAGTCCTGTTGCCCACGATGTCAGGTACAAGATGGTCGTCAGTGCCCACAATATTGTTTATGTCAGACGCATGTGGCAGGCTTTACCATGTTCGCCTGGTATGGCAAATGACGGAGCCCACAACACTGTAAGACAAATGCTAGTACCCACAACACTGTTTGGGTTCTGACATGCCTAGAAGTTTGCAAAGCACCCTTCTAGCATGGGCTGGTGGTACTATCCTACAGGTGTGCAGGGTATGATCCTCGGTATTGCGGTTGACATGAGCGCCTTCCCTTATCTGCTCCGCCTGATTCTTGGGTCCTTATCAAGCGGGCGTCCCCGGTCGGTCGTTCCTAGTCGACTCCAACCGTGCCAATCGGAGAAGAGCCATAAGCAGAGGTTCAGTGTATTCCGGTCAGGAAAGTGGGTCAGAGTCAGAAGTGAGCGTCGTCCCCTCCTTGGCCAGGCCTTCCCGATTGGAAAAGTGGGTCGGAGTCGGAAGCGAGCGTCGTCCCCTCCTTGGCTAGGCCTTCTGTTCAGAGACTGGATCACTCTTCTGGCTTGTCGTTAGGTATCTAGGCCGGCCCAGGAGTCGCGCGTTGTTGTAATGTCGTCTGCTGGGCTGAGTGTTTGCTAGAAAGCGGGCCCATCGGGGACCCTGGGTTTATGAACCCGACAACCTCACTCCCTCAGTCTCTAGTAGTAGCTTTACTTTCTTTTAATAATTTAGATCAAGACAAAGCTACCTTGGAGAGCTTGGATCCTTGGAAGAAGAGACCATTGGGTTTGAAAAAAATGAGTTCTTCTAAAGTTAAGCTCTCATATGATATTCATAGTCATACATATGAACTAGAGTATAGTTGTTATGTTATAATCTTGATATATGAACTAGTGTATTGTTTATGTGTCATCAGAATAGCATACACAACTTTAAGCTTAACTACTCATATAACTTATATAATCAGGATTAGAGCTAAGTTGAGGTGGCGGTTCATCGTGTCGTCTGGTGTGCCCAAGTCCTTTACCTATTGATCCGTAGGGTCAGGGATCCGGGGGATTTGGGTAGTTTCTGTATATGCAAGCGTGGTGCTTGGGTATTGAGAGAAAGGTGAATGCATTGTCCCTTTCCATGGTTGAGGTGGTAGGCGGCAGGTGGTGATAGCCCTATCAATCCCTTATAATCCCCCACATTCAACTAGGGTGTAGGAGTCTAAACTATCACATGAGGTTGCTGGTAGACCAATACTCGGTGGCCTCCCGACCTACTTCACACTTAGCCCTAAAACTAATTATGTAATTTGTATGATCATTAACTAATATTTGTATGACTATACTAGACTAATGCCTGCTTGACTTAGGATTATTCTTTTATTCTTTCTTTTCTATTTTATCCTTTGAGGAATGCCAAGTGTGTGTCCACTATCTTGAAATCACCATTCTTACCCTTGTTATAAACATTGGTGTACTTGCAAGCATTATTATTCAAGTTCATATCCATACTAGACTCTTAATCAAATCCCTTCCTTTGGGAGAATATAAATAACGATACCCTGAATACTTTCGGGTGGAATGCTACAATGATAGCTCCATGCGCTTGCAGATAAATATCTAAAATTGTAAAGGAACTATCAAGGCTATTACTTAGTGGCATTGCTAATCATTAGTGATGACGCTAAGAAATACCAACAAGCACTTCTAGTGCAGTTGCTGGGGATACAAACCTAGTAGCTACACTAAGAAGCACCAACACCAATGTAGGAAAATTGTTCAAAAGCAATCAGACTCTACCTGCACAAAGCATCACAATTAATAATATTCAACACACCATTTCTTTAGTTACGAAGCCTAAATTGACCTATATATAGAATCAAAACAACTACCTACCTGAACAAAGGGATGACATAATTACAACAAAATACAGCATATGCACCTTTACTACTCTGCTAATGACTCCATGAACAAGGGAACATAAGGAAGATAGTGAGGTCCACCGCTCATACATAATAGTTTCTAGGTACTTCTAGGATAGCCAATGGCTCAGGCAGGGAGGACATGAACTTTACTGCTATGCATGTCATATGGAAGCAGTGATTTGTCCTCCCCAACAACAAAAATCAAATTCCATTCTAGATGAACTGCAATCAGTCTATGGGCCGCATCACAAACCTCGGTACCAATTTCAATATTCTTCTTTCCAAATAACTCCAGCATGGTCACCTTATGCTTCAATGTCCATTTACTAGTACCATAGTCTTCAAGGATCTAGATTGAAAGCTCATGCCTATTCAAAATATCAACAGTACACAAACACAACTGACCCTAAGCTTCATGGATGGAGATTGCATCACCAGTTGGCCTATGAATTTTCCTTCATGTCTTTCCCTCCATATCAACAGCAACTATCTGGGTGAACTCCAGCATGTGCATAAAACCATTAACAAACACACCTTTCCCATATGTGGATACTTCAATACCCTCATCACATTCAGATTCTTTAAAGATCCATGCTCTAGTTTTAGATGAGTAGATGTTGACACCTAAGGAGTCATCATTGTTGATCCCATATTCAAACACATAGAAGTGCGAGGAGACAGTCAGATTGAACACACAACGAGCTAAACCACAAGAATGGTTGCTACCCGGCAGTAGCAACCATTTCTTAGTCACTGGATTATAGACAACATAGACAAACCCAGACTACTAGAAGAGGATGAGGCCCTAGGAGAAATCTAAGATCACAACATCCTGAATGGGGAAGGCAAGAAGGACAAGGATGGGTATACACCATTGATGCTAGTGAAGTTGCGTTTGCATTTCCAGCTATGGTAGAAGAATCCGGCGAGAATCTTGGGCAGCTCCTAAGAATCCAGCAAGAATCTTGGGTAGCTCCTTATGGTACTCGGATCCTAAGATGAGGCTATTCTAGGAGCGACAGACACACTTGTAGTTGTATAAAGGAGTAGGCAGTGAGACGGCTGAGGATGGGGACCAAGACGTGGTCGATGAGGATGGCCACTTCGTTCCTCTTGTTAGGGGCCTCCTCCTCCATCTTGATGAGGATCTGGTGGAGCAGGGACGGCGATGGAAGTGGCAATGTTGTCGCCTGAATCAGAGAAGGCGTGACTGCGGAGATGTGTTCATGAGCTCAATAATAATTAGATGGAAGCTTCATTCATACTCAGATGAGTGAAGGGAATAAAAATCCAAGAACAATGCATAAGTGAAGTGCAAAAGCATTACCTATCACAGAACCGATCAATTTATAAGAGCACAAGTATAATGGCAGCCCGCAAGTGGTCGTACTGTTATACATGAGCCCATATAAACCAAGATCGTACATGATTCAACATACATGTCACATGTTACATAAAGTTCATAGATACATTTCATTCATCAGAGTACAGAATAGAGTTATTACAAACCAAGTTTGATAGATAGTAGCAGAAGCAAATTAAAGTTTGAATGTAGCATTTGCCCACAGAGTTCAAATACAGTGCCATCATATGATCACAATCCACAAAAGCATGATAGAAGGATTATTAAAGATGCCTGCCCAAGGCTCACTCCTCATCCACAGTGGGATAGAAGCAATTCTTGCAATATCCGTGATAGACGGTACCATCTGCAACAATGGGAATAAAACCCTAAGTACGAGAAGGTACTCAGCTCGACTTACCCATCATAAACCAAAAATAAATTGACTCCAAGGATTATGCAAGGTTGTATAAGTGGTGGTAGCTTGACAACATTTTGCATAAAAAGCGATTAACTCAGTTATGCAATTATAATTCCATCATCAAGTTCATTATAACTATCCATCTCTAGATTAGCAACTATCCTATGCCAAACATGTGGTATATCTTTTAATAGCATACAATAGTAACCATAGCAGGTGTAGTAATTCCATGTTTATCTGAACCATCATATTCCATAATACAATTACTACGATGTTGGAGCTAGCCAAGTTTCTCACTATCCGGGAGAGACGGCGATTCGAATCGATTTCAACCAGCTAGGAATTTATTCCTAACATAAACCCAGACATACCAGATCATTAGTCGCCTTAGGTCACCTTTGGTACAACTTAGGTACATATTTCATGGGTTCGTATAGCGCCGCACAATCAGGGACTGACGGTAGCCAGGTCGCTCAAGCCATGCCTACCCACAGTCTATTGATCTACTCCCCATAGAGGGCGTACAATAGAACGAGGCCAGGCCTGAGTTGAGCTACTCAGCTTCGTAGTCGAAACGAGTTATCCGGCCAGCTAAGTGATAGGCATGCGTTCAATCTTGTCAGAAGTTCCAACAATGGTACGGTCCTTGATCGACACAGACGGAGATAGATCCACACCCAAGACCTCCATGTCTTGTTGCTTCTCTATCAACATCCCGCCCGGTCTCCATTTACATTACCCCATGGTTCTTTTCCACGATAGCAAATATAGTCAACCGTGCTTCGGTATCCACTATATCTGGCGGGTGACAGGAAATCACCCGACTTCTACCGGTCTAAGCATGGCTAAGCAGATATTCGATCCTAGACCTACACAGGGTTAAAGGTATATGTATCTGGACAAGGTAGTTCCATGCATCAAGTGTTTCCAGTCAACTCTTATAACCTAATGCATCAATCATAAAGGACTCAAGTGATATTTTGTAAAACACTAGGAGACTTAGAATGCTCCGGGCTTGCCTTTGAGAAAAGAGGTGGGGTGGTGATCTAGGCACTCAGGGAGGTGATCAACTTCAGGCTCGCCTTCACTGGGAACCTCCTGGTGCTGCACTTCCTAATTCTCTTCCTGCGGATCGATGTTGAGCTCCACTAACGTGATCTCCTCGGTGGCACCTATTGCATGCATATGCATAAGTAAGTTGCATGAATGCATAAGAAGGATCATATATGATGTAATAGGGGAATGTACATGCTGTGACAATGAGTTTAAGTAGCACAATGATAACAATTGCTAATTCCATG